>NC_060272.1:61700480-62070050 GCF_021613505.1 Equus quagga
GTATGGATGTACCACAGTTTGTTTTTCAGTTCACTCATGGGACATCTGTGCTGTTTCCAGGTTTTGGTGATTAGGAATTAAGCAGCTATAAATATTTGCATCCAGGCTTTTGTGTGATCATAGGTTTTTACTTCTCTTGAGTAGAATCCTAGGAGTAAGAGTGCTGGGTCATATGGTAAATGTAGATTTAATTTTATAAGAAATGGCTAAATTGTTTTCCAAAGGGGCTTTAACATTTTGCATTTCCGCCAGCAAAGTGCAAGAGTTCCGGATCCTCTGCATCCTCACCAACTCTTGGCATTGTCAGTTTGCTTTTTAATTTAAATCATTTTGGTAGGAAGTGGTGGTGTCTCATTGTGGTTTTAATTTGCATTTCCCTAATGACTAATAATGTTGAGCATCTTTTCTTGTGCTTATTTGCCATCTGTGTATGTTTTTTGGTGAAGCGTCTGTTCAAATCTTTTATCCATTTTTGAACTTCATTTTTTTCTTATTATTAAGTTTTCAGAGTTCTTTATATATTCTAGATGCAAATCCTTTGTCAGGTATGCTATTTGTAAATATTTTTCTCAATATTTGACTTGTCTTTTTGAGTCAATACAGTATTTTACAGAACAAAAGTTCTTAATTTTGTTAGAATACAATATAATTGATGTTTTCTTTTATAGATTGTCCTTTTGATGTTACATCTAAGAATTTGTTGGTTAACTCAAGATCGTATAGATTTATCTTGTTTTCTTCTGGGAAATTTCTAGTTTTATGTTTTATGTTAGGTCTATGATCAATTTTTAGTTACTTTTGCAAAAAGTGCAAGGTATAGGTTGAGGTTCTTTTTTGTGTGAATATATATTCTAATTCAATTTGTTGAAAAGACTATTCTTTCTTTTATTGAAGTAACATTGGTCTATAACGTTATATACATTTCAGGTGTACATCATTATATTTTGATTTCTGTGAGAAAGACTATTCTTTATCCATGGAATTGCCTTTGCAGCTTTATCAAAAACTGGTTGACGATACTTACATATATCATTTTCTGTACTCTATTCTATTTCACTATCTATGTGCCTATCCACATATAGAGCGTGTGTTCTTTTTAAAATATATCTTTATATATTCCTACCTTAAATTTGCTAATATTTATTCAGGATTTTTGTGAATTTGTTCATAAAAGGATTTAATGCTAATATTTTTCTCTAAGCACTGCTTTGGATGCATCCCACAAATTTTTATATGCTACTTTTTATTTTCATTCAGTCTAAAATATTTTAAAATTAACCTTGAGACTTCCTCTTTGACCCATGCATTATTTAGAAGTGACTTGTTTAGTTTCCAAATATCTGGGGATTTGCAGATATCTTTCTGTTACTAATTTGTAATTTAACTTCTATATGATCAGAGAACACTCTTAGAATGATTTTTTTTTCTTTTAAATCTGACAAAGTTTGTCTTCTGGAATAGAATATGATCATCTTAGTGAATACTACAAGTGCACTTGAAAGGAATATGCATTCTGCTGTTATTGGGTGTAATATTCTATAAATGTCACTTAGGTCAAGCTGGTTGATAGCAATAATCAGAACTTCGGTGTACTTGTTCTGTTAGTTACAGAAAGAGAAATGTTGAAATCTCCACTGCAATTGTGGATTTCTCCGTTTTTCATTTATGTTCCATCGCTTTTTCCTTCAAGAGTTTTGAAGCTCTGTTGTTAAGTGAGTATACATTTAGGATTCTTATGTCTTCTTGGAGAATTTATCCCTTTGGCAAGGGATTATTTTTCTCTTTTTCCCTGGTAGTATTTCAAATGCAATAGACTTCATTTTACATTAATATGAGTATGCCAGCTTTTCTTCTGATTATTATTTGTATGGTGTATATTTTTCTGTCCTTTTACTTTAAACTTTTCTGTGTCTTTATATTCAAAGTGAGTTTCTGGTAGACAGCATATATTTGGGCCATGCTTTTTTATCCAACATGAAAATCTATGTCTTTTAATTATTGTGTTGAGATTGTTTATGTTTAATGTTATTATTGACATGGTTGGATTAAAATCTGCCCATTTGCTTGCTGTCTTCTATTTTTTCTATCTGTCTTTATTTATTTTTGCCCTTTATTTATTTTTCCAATATACACCATACTCCATTTTGTCTATTATTAATATCTTATATTAGTATGCTACATCTGTTACAATTAATGAATTAATATTGATAAATTATTAACTTAACTCTGTACTTGATTCAGATTTTCTTAATTTTCACCCAATGTCCTTTTTGTGTTCTGGGATACCATCCAGGATACCACGTTACGTTTAGTCATCATGTCTCCTTAGGCTCCTCTTGGCTGTGATAGTTTTTCAGACTTTGTTCTTGCTGACCTTGATAGTTTCGATGAGTACTAGTCAGGTGTTTTTAGAGTTTCCCTCAATTTGTATTTGTCTGAATTTTTTCTTGTGATTAGACTGGAGTTATGGGTTTTGGGGAGGAAGACAGCAGAGATAAAGTGCCATTTTCATCACATTATATCAAGGGTACCTACCATCAACATGACTTCTCACTCTTGAGGTTGACCTGGATCACCTGGCTGAGATTGTGTTTGTCAGCTTTCTCCACTGTAAAGTTACTCCTCTCTTTCTGTACTCTTTGGAAGGAAGTCAGTATGCACAGCCTGTGCATAAGGAGTGAAGAGTTGTGCGCCTCCTTCTTGAGGGTGGAGTACCTGCATAAATTATTTGGAATTCTTCTGCAAGAGAGATTTGTCTCTTCTCCCCCATTTATTTGTTTATTCAGTCACTAATATCAGTATTAATGTGTCTTTTGTTTTTGTCTGCCTTCAAAATTTTCTCCTTCTTCTTTCTTTGTTTTTAGCAGTTTGAATAAGATATGTCTAAGGCTTGTTTGCTAGTTTTGTGTAGTGTGTATCTTCCTAGATGTTCTTTGTGTTTCTTGGATCTTTAGTTTGGTGTCTATGATTAATTTTGGAAAATTTTTGGCCATTAGATCTTCAAATGTTTCTTCTGTCCTGTTCCTTCTCTCTTCTTGGAGGATAATTAAACATATCTTAGATATATGTCATTCTTCTACCTCCCTTGGATGTTCCATTCTGCTTTTTTTCATTCTTTTTTTGAGTGTGTTTCAATTTGGGTAATTTATACTGACCCATATTCAGGTTTACTGATTCTTTCCTTGACTGTTGAATCTACTGATGAATAACTCAATGGCATCCTTCATCTCTGTTACTGTGTTTTTTATTTCTAGCATTTCTATTTGAATTTCCCTTGTAGTTTCCATTTGTCTACTGAAATTACTTGTTTAATCCTGCATGTTGTCTCCCTTTCCCATTAAAACCTTTAACATATTAATTATAGTTATTTTAAATTTCCTGTCTTACAGTTTCAACATTAGTGCCACATCTGAGTCTGGTTCTGCTGGTTTACTCTTGATAGTGTGTTGCTTTGTCCTGCTTTATTTTTGTATGCTTTGTAATTTTTTGTTGAAAGCTGAACACCTTCTGTAGGACAGTAGATATGAAAGTAAGTGGTTTTTATGCCTGGAAATAGGCACTCTTCTTTCTGCTAGGCCATAATGTCGATTATTGAGTCAATCTAGTCAGGAATTGAGCTGGGTTTGGGGATTGTTGTTGCTATGGTTACTCACAAGGCACTACAGATTTCAAATTCCTCTAGTGATACTTTGTGTTTAGGGTGAAGGCTGGTTTGCCAGAAGGATTTTGTCGACATCCATTCTCAGCTTTAGGTCTTTTCTTTGCACTGTGCCTCAGAGGGAGTTTCTTTCTACACTTCCATAATTCTTCCAGCACTTTTGCGCCGTTGCTTGTTACTTGATGCTTCTTAGCTTGGTGATGTGGGGTCAGCAGAACATTCTCTGTTGTTCTCATTAAGCCTGTCTTAGGCAGGCACTGCATCCCTGCAGACCTTTTTCGACATATTTTAATTTTTTCCTTTAAGAAGCATAGTGTCTATTCTTAAGGATCTGGGGAGAGATAAGGAGGTGTCTTGATGCAGTTTAATCCAAAAAAAATATTTGAGCACCATCTATATGCCAGACAAAGTGCTAAATGCTTGAGATGCAAATTTGACTGTGACTTGGCTCATCCTGTACAGAAGCTCTGTAGCAGAGAACCACAACTGGTAAACATTACAACCTAGTATGTATGATGATAGGAGTAGACTCTAGGTGCTTTGAAACCCAACAGAGGGCCTTTTAGTTCAGTGTGGATGAGGGTGAAGTTTAGGGAATTTTTCATGAGGAAACTCAAGTCGATCACCATCGCTCTAGGATGTCTTACTTTTTGCTCTTTCAGGCAAGTGACAGTGGATTTGGGATGAGAGAGGAAAAGACATGAGGATCTGAAGTAAGGATGTAGGAGGTAGATAAGGAAACTGTGGAGAAATACAGCACCTTCTGGAAGTCATAGGCTCTGCATTCCTTCAGGTATCTTCATGGTGTCATCTCTAGAAAAATAAAAAGTTTTCAATTCACACAAATCTGGATTTGAAATCTGGCTTTCTCACCTACAAGTTGAGGAACCTTGGGCAAATTACCTTCCCAAGGTTCAATTTCCTCATATATAAAATGATAAAGTTGTTTCCTATCTCATAGGACTGCTGTGAACATTACGTGAAGCACCAGGCTTCTGGAAGATCCATAATGAGTAGTTATTATTGTTGATGTTGTTGTCATTTGCTGCCACTAAATGCAATGTTTTAAAATTCTTTAGGTACCTAATGATTAGCTCACCAAGGTCTTCTGAGGAGTCCAGTTGGAAATAAGAAGCATCTGTCCTTCCTGTAGAAGTTCTTCCCAGAGTGGCTGATTCTATGCTAATGGGGAAGATGCAGCTTGCAAATAAGATCCCATAAAAGTGTATCTGAAAGCTCAACTACTTTGGCCATCTCTTCCAAAAACTTAAATCTCAGAGTTTTTTCCAGTGAGCATATAGGCACATAGAGTTCATAACCCCACAATGTTTTGGCCATGTGTATCCATCTGGTACATTCAACCACCAAACTGGAATACGATATTGTGTTTCTTGGATTGAGTGAGTTCTCTTAGGCTCAAATGACCCCTGCAATCAGGGGCAAGAGGGCTATAATTGAAATGTCACTCAACAAACATGCCAAGCATAATAGAAACAGAGATGACTACCTTGCTTTGTGGTGAGTGTCCTCCTTTGGTGGATTAGCAAGATGATAAAAAATGAGCAGAAGGCAGCACTGGATCTCTTAGCCCTGCCTCTTCCTTTAGCACATAATCTCATTTGTTGTAGGAACTGAACACCAGTGGTGTGGCCATGACAACTTCTTCCTTAGAAAACCAAGATTTGTCTTCTTCACAAATAGAGACTATATTAAGATTATGGGAGCTGGATGGATAAAGGGTACTTCTGTGCCAGTCTTCATTCATTCATTTATTCATTTATCAGAAATGTATTTGGTGCTTTGCCTATGATTGTCTGGGCTTCAGAGAATAGTGCTGAATTTTCTTCTTCTCTAATGGAGTTTATGGTCTGGTAGAGGGATATAGCTATTAATCAAATAATCACAAAGATAAATGTATTTCAGAGAGAATTATTCTGAAGGAGAGTTATCTGATTTGGAAGTTCTGGGAAGTCTTCCCCAAGTGAGATAATTTCTGAACTAGGTGAGATGGTCAGGGATGGGGAGAGGCATATAGAAAGAAGCGTATAGCAAGTAACTGGAGCAGCATGCCCAAAGGTCCTGGTGACAGAGAAGAATGGTGTATTTGATGAACTAAAAGAAGAGTGGTGAAAATGTAGTATACAGAGTGAGGGAGGCAGGTGGTGCAAAATAAAGCTGGAAAGCTGGGCGAGGTCAGGCCAGCAGGGCTTTGTAAGGCATATGCAGAGTTTGCATAGGGAAACCACTGAAGAGTTTTAGGTGGAGCGGGGTTGGAAGGGGGTGAGCATGGTCTAATTTGAAAAGACCGCAAAGGCTGCCGGGTGGAGAATAGACTGGGAGGACAGCAAGAGTAAATGTGGGAAGACTGGTTAGGAAGTATATGAAGGGTTTCTTCTTCCCTTTGTAGATGAGAGAAACTTGACTAAGTATAATGTCAATGGGAAAGATTCACGTGAGAGAAAATACTGAATATAAAGGAGAAAGAAGAGATAGTGAAAGCTTCCTGAAAAGGCCAATGTAATAATCGAACAATTGGTCTTGGAAAGGAGAAGGACTAATTCTACTCTGACAGAAGAGGAGAAAGACAGGGTGAATGTAGATGTAAGGAGTTCATTGTGGGAACTCCTGTCTTGTGAATTTTCTTTTCTTTGTGAAGTAGGAAGTGAGGTCATTTGTTAAGAATGAGAAGGATGGTAGGGGAATAAAAGGGCAAATTAGAGATCTGAGGAGAGTGGGGAAAGTTTGAAATATTTGCTAGAAAGGTGGGAGAGAGAAGTGATTTAGATGCATGTAGGAATCTTGCTGAGGTGTGTTGAGGACACACTGGTTTTGGTGTTCAGAACTTCACAATGATGCCAATCTGCTCTATGTATCACTTTCTCCACAATGCTTGTCTATTTAGGATCAGAAACAAAGAAAAAAAATAGTTGGGTTCAGGTAACATTGGCATTTTGTTAGCAGCTGCTGATATAATTATTAAAAAGGAGAGAATTTAGGGCACTGGCACATATGTTATTGAAATGATGAACCATGGAATTTCAAGTTTGGAAAGGAAGAATTTGAAAAAGAGGACTGATAGATTGGGAGGATGTAGAAGGGTCAATAGAATGGAGGTCCTAAAGAGGGTAAAGAACATTTGTAATCTGAGGAGTCAAACCAACAGGCTGGATGGAAAGGAATTAGTAGGAACGTGATTTAATGATTTTGGTGGTAGAGAGGTTTGGAGTGATGACAAGTTCTAGGATAGCCCTGGGAGATAATTCTTCATGAATATTTTTATACTTCTGCACAGTCTGGGCTTTCTGAGCAAAGAACACTGGCAAACTTGGTTAAAGGATGATTAAATAGCAAATATTCCTTAGAAGCTAGAGATAGCGTATTGCTCCAGAGAGATTTAGAGACTTATTTCTCATGGAGTCATGTGCTTTCATTGCTGGTAGTAATAACCTAGGGGCCTTCCCTCAGATTCCCAGAGAGGATTTGTTCACATTCCAGAGCAAAAGTCTCTCTCTCTGTCTTTCCTTTCAGAAGGGAGGAGGGGCAGATGTGCCAGCCGTCCTATGTAAGCTCAGAATTTCAGGGATCTTCTGCTGTGGTGCAGTCTTGCTGAAGGCACAGATTACTTCTTTCTGGCTTTCATTATGTCACCTCATGGGGACCGAGGTGGAAGGAACTAGCGCTAAGATGCTAGGTAAGTAATAAATATATGTTCTCTGATCCTAGAGACCTTGTGTTTCCTACCAGAGAAAACTGATCAAGGCCACAAGTCTTTGATGAGTAAAGGGAATATTAAGGAGATCAACAGCAGATAGCAGCAGGATGGAGGAGAGAGTGGAATAAATAAATGATTGAGTCTCAAAAATTAATTATTAATTCACTTAGTTAACTTTTTTGATAAGAGGCTAGTAGACTAGAAACAGCAATGGGGAGCAAAGAGCATGCTGATGCTGTGGATACATCCGGTGTGAGAAAATAACAGCCACAATTTGAGAGGGCTGCCGGAGAAACAGTAACTTCAAGAGAAACTCATGTGCCTGGAAATTAGGTTGAGAGTTTATGGAAGTTTGATGATAGTGGAACCACAGTTCCAGAGGGCCTGGATAAAGGCTTTGGAAAATGGAGTGCTAGGGTTGGAATAGACAGGGAAGGATTCTTGGGATGGTGTTCTGATACGGGATTGATTGCAAGATGGGCTTACACTTTGTTGTTTGATGATGGTGGGTATTAGACTATGCCCATGGAATCATCTATTCCAATGGTTATAAACTCTTCTACCTGGCCTCCCGTGGTATTGGACCCAGAGGTGGAGGTTGTTCCAGGGTTTCAGGTACACAGCCTGGCGTTAGTTAAGCTAAAATCCCCGCACCACGTTCAGATGGGATGATTTTCCTAGAAGTGTCAACATGAGAAAACCTCAAAAAGGGATATTCCATGTCCTCAGGTCAGGAAAGTAAAGCTGTCGCTAGTTACCTAGGAAAAAAGTTGGGTCTATTATTTCGGAAAAGTGGAGCTGAGATTGAGAAGTCATCTTCAGAAGAGTTAAATTAAGATACAAGGTAAAAACAACTACTGCTTGGATGGCTTACAAAATTCTTGCAATTTGACAACTGTCTTATATTTACTAAAAAACTATTTCCTCACCCCACTCAAGCTGACTACTCCCTTGCCTGCTCCCAGCTCATGGACTAAAAGAATTCTACACTCTGCTTATAGCACTCATACAGGGTTAAACCAGAGCTGGAAAAGGAGAATAGAGCACATTTGCCTATAGAAAGACTTTGTTTTCAGAGGGCCTGATTTTTCCAGACTTTGAGCACAGGGCACAGATCAATGAGCAGACTGTCTTTCAGAAGGATAAAGTGGTCAACACAGTTTGATGCTCATGGAGGAGCTGGGCGCCCTCACAACTACAGGTCAGGAAATTGCCGTGGACCACCAAAAGTGTTTATCTGTAGAAAAATAACCTCAGAAGACCTTGGATTGAAACTTGATTTTTCATTCTATATCTCATATCTAATGTATATCAATACTTTTCAGCTATTTCCTAAATTCAATTAGTTTCTAAATTCTACAAGAAAACGAAGTTGACTGAAGCCAAAGTAGACAACCATTTGAACTGCTTGAGAGAATCTGGCCACAGGACTAGGTCTTGGTTACATGAGTACGAGGAGCTACAAAGGAAAGAGACAGTCCCAATTCATTAAAAAAAAAATCTTTTTCCTAATTATGAAAATAATACATATTATATAAAATTAAAAAAATAAAGATAATCATAAAAATAAATTAAAATTACCTATAGTTTTATCTCCCAGGAATAACTAATCTTAACATTTGATTGCAATCTGTTCTGCCATAACGTGTTACTATAATGCCAATTAACTCAAAAGTGATTGATAAATAGGGGACTATGTCCGTACAATGGTAGAAGTCAGATAGGTTCATATGAGATTTTTTCCCAGCACCCTAACATTTGAAGAGATCAAGGATGAGCTTTCTTAATATAATAAAAAAAAGGCTTATCAATATACTTTGAGAAACAAAGCAGGAGTATAATAAAAATTATTTACAATCCAAATACATTTTTTAACAAATTTCTGTAGAGTTTAAATAGACTTCTAAGTTTTGATGAAACATCTCTATTACAAGCAAATGCCTTGAAGAACTTACCTCTTGAAGCAGGAATCATGAGTCCCAGTATTTAAAGCTGAAAAAAAGTCATCTATTTGTGATGCTGGGTCAAATGCCTGAGAAGACTCAACTGTGTCATCATTTTGATTATTTTTGTTACAAAGTTCTGTAGGTTTTGAGGGGGCTGCCTGGACTGTGTTTTTACTGATAAACCTTATTATCGCCAATGCTTGATTTTGCAGAACATAAAGTTTCTCAAGAATGACTATGTGACCTTATAACAGAATTGCCTGTATATCTTCTAGTCTCTTTCACTGAATATATAGTTTTTATTTGATCATGAAAACTTCATTTTTCTAAAATGACATTTTTCTTTTAAAGGATGGTTGGTATTGTTATCGTAACTTAAGAGACGAGGAACACACTGCCTTCCACATAACAGTACTCTTTTGAGCTTAAAATGCATATATGTATTAGATACATATACATATATATAATACATATACTCACACATACATGTTTATGTGTAAATTAGTAGGCTTTAAATTTAAACACATACATGTTTATATATATGTATATATATACAGTAGGTTTTGAATTTAAATTTTATTTAAAGTAATCTTTAAAATATCCAAAAGCAAATATTGTCTACAATCCCAGCCCATTTTTTGAATTCGTATAAAGAAACAAAAGTCTCACTTCACTCTGTCCATCTAATTCAATCCTTAGAAATAACCACTAATAGCGTTTGGAGTATAGCCTTGACTAATTTTTCCTCTGCTTATAGAGATATATTTATACATATACCTACCCTACATCTTTCTATATTTCTATGTGTGAATCTATGTTTCTCTTTGTTGCTAAACATAAGAAATATATGTATGAATGCATATATATTTCTTTTATCAAAATGGAATTATGCTATGTATATTAAATACTTATTTTTCTCACTTAATATTACATCACAGGCTTTATTCCAGGTATGTATAAGTCTATCACATTCTTTTGAATGTTTCCTAGTATTCTGTCATATGGTGTACTGGTTATCAGTGTATCATGAACCTCCCCAAGCTTCCATCTCTTGATATGGGAGTGCCATATGCATACAAGGAGGAAAGGACTTGTTGGTGGCCATTTGGAGACAAGTACTTTCGTTTTCCCTCTGGCCACAACAGTTCAGCTCTCACCATGTGAAAAATACACTCATCCTCTCCTAGGCCTGCCCCAAAAGCCTCATCCCATCATAGTAATAGCTCAAGTCAGGATCTAGGATCTTACTATCTAAAGAAGCCCAGCTGCAGATGTGGCACCTCAGGAGCTCTTTCTCAAGCGCAACTCTTTGTATGTGGTTCCTCTCAGTCTGAAGATCTGTTAACTAAAGAGACAAGTTATGTGACCCCCACACTTAAGATACAGTAGTAACACAGACATAGGATAACATGAAAAAGATGAGAACCGGAAGCATATAGCAGTTATTATTCCATAGCAATTCTGAATCTTAGCCAGGCTCACAATACCAGTTGCTATATTAGGGCCCAGTCCTGCTACCTGGAAATGTTTCTCCATTGCTCTTATCTCTGCTGTCTGAGTCATGTTTTTCTTGCCATAAAAAATGGTCCTTATTTGCAACGGCGTGGCTGTCTCAGTCTGCTTCTTGACTGCAGAATATTGGAGCCCTGGGAGTTCTTTTCATTTTGAACTGTCTTTGTCCCTTTGAGTCTAGGCCAGTGATATTTCTCTAAGTACTATTCTTTTAACAATTTTGAGCACTGCCTATGAATCTTATTCAGGTTTATTTAATTGGATAAAAGCAACATTCATAAATCTCTTATTGTCTTTTCAGCTTTCTTTAAGAGTTTTCTCAAGGCCTTCTGGCCTCTGCCCACTGCCTGATTCAAGTGAATGTTACATGTTTTAGCTTTTGTTATGGTAGCGCTCCAGTTTCAGGTACCGATTTCTATTGTGGCTATCTGTGGCTGCAAAACCATCCACTCCAAAACTTAGTGACTTAACACAACTACTTTGTCTCTCACAGTTCTGTGGGTTGACTAAGCTTGGCAGTGTGGTTCTCATTTGAAGTTACTCATAAAGTTGCAGTCAGATGGTGGCTGGCACTGGAGTCCAAGGTTGACTGAGTTGAATATCTAAGATGACTTCTTCATTTACCTGGTTTTGATGTCTCAGCTAGGATGACTGGAACAGCTTGAGACTAGCTGGGCACTTCTTTGCCTCCTTGTGGTCTTTCCATGTAGGTACCTTGGGATGCCTCATAGCAGGAAAGTCTCAGAGTATCTGGACTTCTTACATGGCAGCTGGCTTCCCCCAAAGCATGTGTTCCTAGTGATCAAGGTGGAATCTTCAAAGCTTCTTAAGACCAATTTTGGAAGTTGTGTAGCACCACTTTTGCCACATTCTGTTGGACACACGTGCCAGCCTTGATTCAGTGTGGAAACTGACTAGATAAGAGCATGAATCCCAGGGGGTATGGGTCATTGGGGGGCCATCTTTGCAGACTGGTTACCATATGTGGATGTACCATAACTTATTTAACCATTCCTCTATTGGTTACAATAACTTTGGGTTACTTAAATTTGTTATTATTGTAAACTTTGCTAAAGAGAATATCCTTTTCATGTGTTTTTGTCAGTCCTTCTCAAATGTATAAACAAATGTAATGCTATTCAACTGAACGTAAATGAGGATTTTTAAGGAACTCTATAGATTTATCATAAAACTTTATGGAAGAAAAAGTGCGTAAGACTTGCCAATAAATTTTTGAAAAAGAATAGTGAAAAGATATTTGCCCAGATATTTTAGCATACTCTAAAGCTACTATAATAAAAATGATATGAGACTTGCAGAGGAAAAGACAAGTAAATTAGTGGTCAGAGTAGAGTCTAGAAATGAACTCAAGTATATTTGTAAGTTTAAGATTTGATAATGATAGCATTTCAAATCAGTGGGATAATAATGAATCATTAAAAAATTGTATTAGGATATGGATATTTTTTAGTTGAAAATATTATTGGATTTCCTCTCCTACCATGTACAAAACCACATTGTAGATAAACTAAAGAACTTTATACAAAATGTAAATCTATAAAAATATTAGAATAAATTTAAAAACACTTTTTAAGAGTAAACTCAAAGTAGAGGAAAGCCATGAAGCAAAAGAAAATGTTTCTGATTAAATAAAAATTCAAACCTATACTTGTCAAAAGACATTACATTGACTTTAAAATTTTTGTCATTAAAATGCAAACAATAGAGTGAAGGAAAATATTTCTAACACATATAACAAGTAAGAAATTAACATCCTTAACACAGACAAAGCTCTATATGTTAATAAAAATATTTTTAAATAGAAAAAAAGGCAGAGTAGATAAAGTCCAGAAACAAGCATTCCATCAAAGAAGAAATACAAATGACCAATAAATAGGTGCAGATTTTTATGCTCACCCCAACTTAAAATCCAAATTTAAATGGGCAGATATAATTTTTGGCTCATCAAATTGTTTAAAAACCTGCAATCTCCAGTGCTGGTAATAATTAGGGGAAATGAGCACTCTCCTACACTATTGCTGAGATGATATATATAAAACTTTGACACAGAGATCCCACATCTAGGAACTTATCCTGTGGAAGTAAGAGCATGACATCTTTTTCTATCATTTAATTTGATCTCAGGAGCATTTCCCCATATCAGCAAATAGTTTTTGAATCAATTATATTTTATTGATTGTATATAATTTCTTTTCATGGCTATGACATGACTTATTTAAGCATTATTTTATAATTTGGCATTTATGTAGTCTTGAATATTTTACTTTTAGATATAAAAGAAAACAACCAGATCCATTAAATAGGTATTGTGTAGATTTGATTGAAACAAACAAAAAGTAAATAGATATTTTTGAGGTAACCTGGACATTTTGGATACAGACTGGGTATTCAATGATTTAAAAAATAGCATTAATTTTGTTTTGTTTTATATTGACTTTCTTGGATCAGGATCACATCAACTTCTCTAATCTTTGAGTCTCTGACTCATATCTTTTTGAGAATTCTATTGTTGGACTTCCTTCTGGAATTTCAAGAAAGGAAGCCATGTTTCGATTGTCCCTTTGCAAGCAAGAAAAACCCCAGAGAGCCCAAGCCATATTTTGTCCCTTAAGGATGAGGGAGAGATAGTGGGCACATTCCTTTAAATTCTTTCTTGTTCTGGAAAGTCAACAAGAAACTATGATTGCTTATTGGTTTACCAGGATTCTGTGATACATTCTTCTTTGGAAATACCTTTGCAAATAATTTAAATTTTGCTAAGACAGTAAAATGATGTTATTAAGTGAATAAGAAGGATTTGTGTTTATTAAATCAATACAAACTTAATTGTGAACAAGTGGGGCTTAGGTGCAAATTGGATCAATGGAATGAGAAGTTTATTTTTCCCATTTCATTTATATACAGAAACAAGGCTGTTCTTTTCACGGCAAAAATAACATATGTTTGTTGTAGGAAATATCAGTCATGTCCAGGGTGTCACTATTCAAAGGTACTAATATTTTAGTGTCTTTTCTTCTAATCTTTTTCCATGTGTAGTTATTGTTTGTTTTATAATTTGTGATCCTACCAGATATATAATTTAATATCCCGTTGTTTTCATATAAGATCAGCATTTTTTCATATCATTATAAATTCTTGCAAAACATCTTTTTTTTTCTTTTGGTAAAGAAGGTTGGCCCTGAGCTAACTTTTGTTGCCAGTCTTCCTCTTTTTGCTTGAGGAAGAATGGCCCTGAGCTAACTAACGTCTGTGCCCATCTTCCTCTATTTTGTATGTGGGACACCACCACAGCATGGCTTGATGAGTGGTATAGGTCCACACCCAGGATCCAAACCTGCAAACCTGGGCTGCCAAAGCAGAGTGCACTGAACATAACCACTATGCCACCAGGCCAGTCCCACAAAACATCATTTTTAGTAACTCTGTAATACTGGGTGTATAAATCACAGTTTAACTATTCTATCATTATTGGGAAATAATATGTTCACTATTAAACTTTTTGAATACAAATTTTATTTTTTATATTTCAAATTGTTTCCTTAGGGATGCCCAAATACATTTTTCAATGTGTTTGCTAACCACTTGTATTGACTCTCAAGGACTGTTTGTATTATTTACATATTTATTTCACTTTTGTATCCTACTGCTTTGTTTAAATATTAATCATTTGACTTAGTTTCTGTGACATTTTTTCACAACTTGTTGAAGAATTTTTAATATTGGTTAGTTTATATATACAGCAAATTTTCATTTTAATATGTGAAATCTACAAATCTCCTACTTTGTGATTTCAACTACCTGATTTAAAAATTTTAGATTCAGTGGTAACAGAAAAAATTATTTGAGCGCAAAGCTGATTTATATAAGCATTAAAATAGGAATCTGCAAAGATTTTCCCTCTCTGGTACTGTGTTGAGGGAGAAGGGAAGATGGCATGAGGACTGGTGTGAGAGCAGCCAGGCAAGAGAGTGATGGTGATTCTTGAAAGGCTTCGCAGGAAACGATTAGCATGCCTAGGTTGGTGGCTTTGGGTGGATAAGGAGTGGCAAAGTGGAATGGCATTCCACCTGGTGGTGCCACAAGTGAAAACAATTCAGCTATTCTATTTTGTCTCTCCTTCCTTACCCAGGGACATCTCTGGCCCTCTCTTGTTCCCATCCCCGAGCTCTGTGTTATTATTGTAGTGTCTTTAACACCGGCTGCAGTTGGGCATAAACCAATAGAATACTAGCCTGTTTCTATTTCTCAAAGATTCAAGAAGTGGTCACTTATTTATTATTGACTACGTTGTATGTACCAGGCAACTACTGTGAGGAGCAAAACAGAGAAACTGGAAAGAAATAGTCAGATTAGGATATATTTTAAAGATACAGTTGAGAGGATTTGTTGAAGGACTGGGTGTAGGATATGAGCAAAGGATGAGCAAAGATGCCCCCAAGGCTTTTGCCATGAGCCACTGGAGCAAGAAGCTGCCATACGCTGAGATGGGGTAGACAGCAGGCGAAGAAGGTTTGGGAAGTAGAAATCAAGAGAGAAGCTTTGGGATGTGTAAAGTTGGATATGCCATGAAACATCCAAATGGAGATGTATGGGTCCAAATGGAGATCATGGAGCTGGAGCTCAGGAGAGAGATCCAGGCTGGAGATTGGTCAACAAACAGATGTATGAGATCACCAAGGAGTCCAGTACCTAGAAAAGTGAAGAAGATGAAGGACTAAGCCCTGGGAACTTCCACTGGGACATTATTTAGAAGGCAGAGAAATGAGATTATTTAGAGGGCAAAGGAGTCTGAGGGCAGCAACCAGTGAGGTCAGAGGAAAGCCTGGAGAGTGTGGTATCCTGGAAGCCAAGTGAAGAGAGTTTATCAAGCAGGAAAGAGTGATCGACTGTGTTAAATGCTGCTGGTAGGTTAGGCAAGATATAGGCTGAGATTTGATCTCTTGATAGAGCAAAATGGAGATTGTTGGAGACTTTGACAAGAGCAGTTTCAGTAGAGTGATGAAGGCAAAAGCCTGAAAGGATTGGGTTCAAGAGAGGAGGGGTGGGGAAATCAGGACAGTACTGAACTGCACTGTCCAATATGGGCACGAGACACAGCTTGCTACTAAGTCCCTGACATGTGGCTACTCTGAATTGAAACGTGCTATAAGGGTGACATACACACATCAGATTAGAAATTTTAAAAAAAGAATGTAAACTCTCTCAATAATTTTCATAACAATCACATGTTGAAATGATGCTATTTTGGACATGTTGTCTTAAAATACATTACTAAAATTAATTTCACTTATTTCTTTTTACTTTTTTAATGTGGCTACTAGAAAAGTCAAAATTACAGATGTGGCTCATTATATTTCTACTGGACAACACTCGTATAAACAATGCTTTCAAGTGGTTTTATTGTAAAGGGGAGCAGATAACCAGGATTGTAGCTGCTGGTGAAGTGGGGTTAAGAGGAATCCACACCATAGGAGTGTGGATTATTCATACAGAGTAACAGGAAGGAAGTAATGGTCTGGAAGCAGAGAGGCGGGTATTTATGGAAGTTCCTTTTCTGTTTTCTTAGTGACATAGGAAGCCAATCTTCAGCTGAGAAAGAGGATGGGGGAGGAGGGTCTCTTGTGATACACACTATAGACCACAGAGTTTGGCAAAAGCTGCTTGGCTGTAGGTTGCTTAGTAGAGAAGGAAGAGACATTCTGGGCTGCCTTTGGAGCTCACTGGTAGTTCACTATCGAAGCCACAAAGTGAAATAACCTATTGGGGGAACTCATCCTGCTTGATCATCTTTTCTCTTTTATTTCTTGCACCTCAATTTCTTCTTATCAAAGCAGAAAATGAAAGATCCATCTTCAACCCCCCTCGGTTTGGTCAGTGTTCAACGTAGTTCTTCCTGCTGCAGTCAGCTTGGTTTCTTGACAATTTAATTGCCAAAAAGTGTTTGAATCCAGAGCCCTAAAATTTCCAACTTGTCCTTTTGCATTTCCTCTTCTACTTCTTTTCTGCCTTCAAGAAAGAAGCCAGAGGACAACCCTGCCTGTCTCCACCCCTCCAGAAGAGGCCGCGCAGGCTGGGGAAGCAGCTTCCCCCTGAACTTGGCCGCTCCTGGCCTTGTAGCAGCCAGGCTTCAAAGAGAAACCACCGCTTCCTCCCCCAGCCCCAAGGCCAGCTTCACAGGCAGCTGGGCTGATTAAACATTTAAGTTTCACTTCAGGCTACTTTAAACATTTGCTTTATTCCAAAAAGCTAACCTGGGAGTTATTTTCAGGTATCCCATGGGGATATAGACTGTTTTTATGCTCTAGTGCATTGTGTGGTTTTGATACTTGTCTTCATAGTTGCAATGCCCAAAGGTCAAAAATTGTGTTAGTAAAATCCTTACCCTGTCCCCTGGGTTCCCTGGATAGGACAGTGTCAAGACTGCGGGACAACCAGCCAAGTTGCACCAACGGTGACTCCTAGACTTGCGACTCTTAGAAGTGTCAAATGATTGTGTTCTGATGGAGAGGAAAGTGAAAGGAGGCTGAGGTGACCAGTCTGAGACTCAGATTTGGTTTGAGGTTTGGCTGGGATCAAAACTTAAAAGTGGTCAGTGTGCTGAATTCTTTTTTCTTCCCTTGCTGTCTTGGGGCAATGATCACATAAAAATACTCTGAGTTTATTTTCTGTGAAATAGCTGCAGTTCACCTTTGAACTGATGAGCATCTGCACCTAAAAGACCATAAAAAATGGAAGAGTTTAAAAGATGCTGTGTGTTGGCACAACTGGGCAGGGGAGCAGAAAGCACTTAGGATAAGTAAATATTTCACAGCCCCTATGTCCTCAGACTGTAGCTGCTTTAAGGACAGCCTCCTTTCTCCCTCCTGGCTTGCGTCTCCTCTCCCTCCCCTCTTCTTTGGCATGCTTTATTTCTGTCATTCTTTTTTTTTTTTTTCTCTCTCTCTCTCAAAATTAATTTTTCCACTTAATTCTACCTGCTTCCTCCAACAGTTGACTTGTTAGTTAGCTATTTAAACAGTTTATAGATTTCTCTGAGCTCGTCATAATTATTTTCTTGGCTGACCATCCTGGAGTCATTCCATGTCAGGAGACAGTCTGAACTGGAAAGACCAGAACTTGAGGGTGAGTTGAGTTGGGTTATACAAGCTGCTAAAAAGCCGGGCTTTATGAAAACAAAAACAAGCAAAAGGAAACAAAATAAAAGACAGTAAACAGCCAGCCTTAGTAAGCTCCATGCCTCTTTCTCTACCTGTTGTCATCTTTTTTGTGCATTAGATTTGTTTGGGTTTTGGAAGGGATCCCTCAATTTACAAGCTCCGTACTCCTCACTGAATTACAGTGAAATAAATCACACCAAGAAGGGACTCCTAAGTCGGAGGGAACGATTTCTTTTGGCTCTAAGGAGCATTTGGATTTCGACAGCAGTTAGTTCCAAATAAATGCTCATCTTAACAATGGAAGGTATAACGAAACAAAACACATTTCTAGACAGTGTTGGTTTTTGTTTTTAGTGTCGGGTTGAGTGTTGGGGCTAGTTAAACGTTTTTGCAAATGAATGCGTTTTCCCAATTTTTATAATACTGAAAAATTAATGACCAGATGGTAAAATACTCTGACTGTGGGCATTATGTAAGGCATTGAAGGACACTGCCTCACCAAGGCAGGCCCAGTTTTCCTCTGACTCCATAAAAGATTTGGATTTTAAAATGCAATTGGGCTTAACGTTCCATCTAAACCATCATTCCATGGCATCATGTCAATCTACCATAAAAATTAGAGAAGTTTCTACTGGTCAGGAAGAAAAAGAAAGAAAGTAGAGACATAATTGCTCTATTGAGAAGATTAATCAAGTTTATGAGGGAATAAAAATATTTTATATGTATGTGGCAAAGCTTACATGAGGGTTCTCACATTCTGCAGGAGTGTGTAGACCAGTTATGACGAAGTCACTTCAGACAAGGGTTAGAGCTTTGCCCTTGGACAATAAGAAGAGTTTTCTTTGCATTTTTTGCAAGAGGCCTGGTTTTTCTAGGGCCTGACATAAAGTCTGGGGCAATTGAGAAAAGACACAAATATAATCATCAGAAAGCTAGTTCCTAACGTTTAGTGAATAGTGGATTGAACTTTTTCTCATTAACTCTTAAATGGGAGTAAGGAAAGTTAAAAGCATTTGTGGTGGGCAGTTCTCCGAGGATTTATTCAAAAGTTTCAGTTATGCAAGATAGATCAGTTCTGGAGATCTAACGTACTGCATGGTGACTACGGTGAAGAATACTGTATTATTCCTTGAAATTTGCTAAGAGGGTAGAACTTAAGTATTCTTACCATAAAAAAAAAAAAAGAAAAAATAACGGTAGCATTGTGAGGTGATGGATGTATTAATTAGCAGGATTGTGGTGATCATTTCACCGTGCATACGTATATCAAAACATCAAGTTGTACATCTTAAACATATACAATTTTTACTTGTCTATTACTTCCCAATAAAGCTGAAAAAAAGGGGATATGAAAATAAAAAAATAACAAAAAATTCATGGCCAAACCCACCTAGATTTTCTCCTGTGTTATCTTCTAGAAGTTTCATAGTTTTGCGTTTTACATTAAGGTCTGTGATCCATTTTGAATAAATTTTCATGAAAGGTGAAAAAAAGGTGAGATTTTAAGTAAGGGATAAATCCTTAAAAAAAAAAAAGAAAGAAAGAAAAAAGAAAGGACAGACAGTCCTTCACAGCTGTGGGGCTTCACGTTGGGCTACGGCCGACGCGCTTCATCCCGAGCTCCTGCTGGCTGTACTAGGCCTCGCAGGAGGCTGGGCTGCTCAGCCAGCCATCTCTGCTACTTCGTTTCCATGATCCGGGCTGAAGTCCACCAGGGCTAGATCGGCATCTTTACAAGCATTTCATTCATGTCATATTGTGGGTTAAGTTACACTCTAACACTTCAGATGGTCCCCTAGCCTCCACATTTTGGTCTCACTCTGGTGGGAGTCATTCTCTTGCCCTATAAGATGCATCTGGATTGGTGATACCCACTCTGAGATTTTTTCAAAATTATTTTTCATTGTGGTAAAAAATGCATAACAGAATTTACCATCTTACCCATTTCTAAGTGTGCAGTTCAGTAGTGTTAAGTACATTCACGTTGTTGCATAATCCAACTCCAGGACTTTTCCTTCTTGCAAAATTGAACCTCTCTACCCATTAAACAACTCTCCATTCTCCCTTCTCCCAGCCCCTGGAAACCACCATTCCACTTTCTGTTTCTAGGAATTTGACTATTCCAGATAACTCATATAAGTGGAATCATACAGTATTTGTCGTTCTGTGTCTGGCTTATTTCACTCAGCATAACGTACTCAAGGTTCATCCATGTTGTAACATGTGTCAGAATATCCTTCCTTTTCAAGGCTGAATAATATTCCATTGTGTGTATACCCACATTTTGTTTATCCATTCCTACCTCAATAGACACTTGGGTGGCTTCTCCCTCCAATTCTATATTTCTTAGATTCAGCATAGTTTGAATGGCAATGCTTTTCTATTAATATTTGTACAATGATCAGTCCCATGGTCTCAATTCTCTTATTATATGAGACATCTTTTTCCCAAAAAACACTTTACTGATGTTAAGACAAAGTATCAACTTTAAATAAGGCAAAAGGGTGACTGCATGTTCTTTCACCGTCTTACTGGAGCATTTTCTAACAGGCCCACCTAAGGATTATCTGATTCTCTGAGGGAATGCACCTTATTAACAACCTATTTGCTACTGATTACGGCTCAGACTCTATGAAATGACACGTTCATTTGTAGATTTTTGTTCAGTGGTGATGCAAGTCATTTTGATCCTAGAGAAGATGACTCTAAAGGTTGTGCTTTTATCGCTGTGTGCGACATTTACCGTGTTCTATCTAATCTAGCGACTGATTTGCACATTCGTTCTCTACTGCCTGTACGTATTCAGTCCTTCAAATGCTCTTTGCACCAGCTCTCATTAATGAATTAAATAAATCTTTGCCACATGCTCACGTTATGTTTATATGTGAGCTATATTTATAACTTTTAAAAAATTACACTTTGAATTTCTTTCCTGCCAGAGCAGCCAGTATAAATTACCACATTTCTTCATTTTAGTGAAGTGTTTGTTGCCAAGCTATAGGGGAGCCCGACTGGGTCAGAAGAGTAAACATGAGACCTAATTAGGATAAAGTAGAAAGTGGCTTTCTGCTAAACAGAGCTATAGCATGAGCTTTCTTTTCTTTTTGAAAGAAAGCTGATCAACAGTGCAACAACAGATTTAGCCTACTAGTGTGGCCGAGCACTTTAATCTGACACAAGGGCAAAGTAAATCTACGTGTTGACACTTCGGCCGAGAACGACTAGGCTTATGTCCATCACAACTTGACTTCGCAACGTGAACCAGGAGGCTAAAGAGGCCTCAAGGTGTGTTTCCCAAAAGTCAGAATAGGAAGGCTGGCTAAGCTCGCAGCTTTCAACAAAGATATTAATAAATAAAGAAGCAAAAAGCTAAGTTCACATGAACTCCCCATTCCCATACCCACCTGCAGCCAAACCTCCCTAATTTGGCGATGTGCCCCCTTTCTTGCAAAGGGTGTACCATTATGGTTCTTCTCCGGCCAGACAAAGTGCAAATGACTGTGGAAAGCCAGCCAGACCCACAAGCAGCCCCTGCTGATTCCTTTTTCTTTCTACCTAGGCACGTGCAAGTGTGTGTATTATTGCACCACACAGCCACACAGTAGGGAATTTTAAGTATTCCAGAGATCAATTTATTTGACATTTAAGTGAAGAGCAAGTCACTGCTTTAAAAAATACATCCCTAAAGATCAGGAACTTATTCTCAAGAACGGAGATAATATCTTGGTCGCCTTCCTTTTTAATATCTGATGCCTAGAAGAGAGACCAACATGACTGAATCAATGCATTATTGAGTTCTGTAAATTTTGATTCTTTTTACCCTATGTGAAAGAGAATACTAAGGTAAATGGTAATCTCTAGACTAAAATTGAAGATTAGGAAAGCAAATGATGTATTTCAGTGAGTTAGTTCAAGGCCATAGTGAACTGTGTTAAAACCCTTCCCTACACCTTAATCATTGTCATATTGCAAAAAGAAGAATTTTAAACTATAGCTTTCCTCAGTTTTCTG
Source organism: Equus quagga (assembly GCF_021613505.1). Lineage (NCBI taxonomy): Eukaryota > Metazoa > Chordata > Mammalia > Perissodactyla > Equidae > Equus > Equus quagga. Next base: position 61,722,498 of record NC_060272.1, read on the forward strand.
CATCTATGTGTGGGAGCGCTCCTTTCTCAGATCATCTGTTTGAACTTGACTCTGAATTATTCAGTCAGCCAGTGTTCCATTCTAATTTGGTAGTCTTTGGCTAAATGGAAATGGTTGGTAGTCCCACCCTGGGAATACACAGATACCTCCTTGGTATTGCGACTTTACCCTGTGGAGTCCACAGGATGACAGATGAAGGAATTTCTCTACTGAAGTTCATGAGACTCCCTCTATTTCTACGAAATCTTTCTTAATTCTGGTTTTATAATTTTATGAACCTCTGCTTTACTTGCAGTGCAATGCTTGTGTTTAGGGTCATTTCAGTCTTTTTAAACAAAATTGGTATCCAGCTTTTCTTTTTTGATGGTGGTATTTTGAATTCTTACTTTGATGTTGTAATATTTCAGGAATAAGCACAAGTGATTCTGTAATTCTTCCAGACGTTTTATTTTAAACCTGAGAAACCGTGGTCAGTATCGATAAATGTTTATTGAGTGTCAGCTGGGTATAAGCCCTGTCCCTGGCACTTTAACAAGTCTATTTCAAGTGGTCTGGATTTCCAAGATGTTTCATTACCTGTTTTGGGAGTCAGATATTTCTCCAAAGAGGTCTTCACTATTTCCAAAGTTTTAAAATTAAGTTCCCAGTTTTTAAAGACATTATCTGTAAGATAAGAGTGTCTAGTATTTTTCACTTATTAAGTACTTATCGAGAGCTAGAAACTGTAGTTAAGTGTTTTACATGCATTTCCTCATTTTAATCCCCACACCAATCCCCTGACTTGGGGGATGACTCTTAGGATCCCCATTTTAGAGATGAGAAAAATGAGGCTTAGTGAGAACATGTCATTTGTTCCAGGTTGCACAGCAGGCATGGAAACCACTTGAGTCCAGGGCTGTCTCATTCCACAGCCTCTCTGAAGCACTGTGTCCCATTTGGTTTTTGATAGCCTTTTGTAAATTCTCATTCATGCCGTGATATTTCAGAAGCTATGCATTATTTGGTTACACATTTTAAACCTTAGGAAACCAGGTCCGCGTCGGTGAATGTTTACCAAGTGCTGACTGACTCTGTGCTTAACGTTTTACGTGTCTCTTTTGCATAGTCCGGATTTCCAAATTATTTCATTAGCTTATTATTTTGGTCAGACATATTTCAGAAGGGGACTTTAATAGTGAAACTTAGTTTAAAATTCCTAATTATCCAGGGCATTTTCTTTAAAGATGAGAACAGCTGGCCATTTTAATTCCCTAAGTGTTGAAATATTGTGGAAAAGAGAAACCCCAAACTTGCTTGCTAACAAACGGCTTAGTGAATGAATCAGCAGGATTGTGCTCTCTATGGTCCTTTTTGGATGTTTTCTGTGTGTCCCCACAATCTGGGTGTAGTGTGATGAGTTATTCTGCTGAGAAAACAGAGTTGAAAGAATAAACAGGGCTGACAGAATAAACAGAGGAAGCCCTGAGTGTGGGGGAAGGTGTGCAAGTCAGCCTCCTTTTGCGGCCTTCACTCACATGCCTGGCGCTCGGGGAAGGCGCCCAAAGCTTTCCCTTTGTGAACCGGTGGAAGCGGCTTACTGCAGCCAGTTCATCTGATTTCTCATTGACTAGGCATGGTCCCAGACAGGCCTCAGCAGACTGAGGCTGCCACTGGGGGAGCCCAGAAGCTGGACATTGCTCTGTGAACAAACCACATGCACAAACGTGCTGCAGAAACGGAGGAAAAGAGTGGGACACAACACAGCACCTGCGTGCATGCACACACACACACACACACACAGAAGATTACCTAATAGAAAATAAATGGATTTATTGTGGATCATTATGGTTGACACCTCAAATTAAACGGGACTTTTGTCCAGAAAAAATTTCCGTTGTATATTTGTCAAGGGCTCTTCTCTGAAGACCTTTAAAGGCACACGCTGCTCCATAAGAACTGATCAACTGGCACTGTTAAATAAGCAAGTTGGGAAGCAAGATGGGCAAGAGAAGGAAATTGAAGAGGGAGTAGGAAGAGTTGTGAAAAGAAAATGGAAGAACAACCCTCGCTTGCCACTGCTGGGCTCCCTTAGCAGTGGGAATAACAAAGGGAGGACAAGGCTACAGCGGAGCCCCCTTACCAACAGTGCTGTTTGGGCGCCTGAGGGACATGGGCAGATTTCCTTGCTGAGAAGAGCTGTTATCCGGGAGTGAGTTCTTAAGCTTTAACGTCCTTGGTGATGCGGCCCTGTGCTTCAAGCATGTGGCGAATGGCTCAAGAAAGTTGTAGAACTTGTTCGCAATTTGTGTAGCCAAACAGCTGTGTTTGGGAGCCTAGGTGGTGACATCCCAGAGGTGGGCACGAGGGAGAGCAGAAAGCTGTTGGTCAGTGACAGGGACGCGTGTGTCTCCTGGGCTACACTGGAGACCTCAGGACTGACCCACAGTGACACCAGTCCCCAACCACGGGCCACCAGTGTGCACTTGTAACCTGAGCTCAGACAGATCTGCTGACCCCCGGGACAATTGCAGCTTGAGTTAATAGCACATAATTCAGCCCCTCACTGAGGCTTTCCTAGAAATCAAACCATGAACTCCATGTGGATTCAGTCCAGGAACTCCCTTCCTATCTGAGACAGGGGAAATGCCTCTTTTGGCATTTGCACATTTGTAGCAGTTGGATGAAGCGGCAGTCGCCATATCTATTTTTCGTCTCCTGCCTATGCCATGTATTCCCCACTCTGTAGAGTGCTGTTTGTGAGGCAGAATAAGGATATCCCCCCACATTTAGGATTCTTAGCAGTAGGATTTTCCCTAGTGGTGTGTGGAAGAGAATTCTGATTTCTCGTTACTAGGAAATAGAGGTACAGCTGAGACACAATGAAACTTGAAGGTCAAGGTTTGGGGGAAAAGCATGGAATAGCGAATTGAGACCTGGCTGACTCAGAGTCCTTTCTCCTTTACAGGTGTACGTATTCTTTGGATCACGTCTCCCAAAAAACCATGAGACTTTCAAGGTGACATGTGCCTTCTTTGCACTGAAACCCAGAATATTGAGTGTGATGCTATTAACCAAAGCCCCTGGACTGAAGAAAGTGTTCTCTTGTGCACAGTGCACGGAAATGGCAAGGAGTGGATTGGAGGAGCTGTTCCCCGCATCTTTCAAAGGTAGCTCTCATAATTTTTTCCCTACATTCTTATCCCCTTAATAATGTGCTTTGCTTTTTGAAGCTGAGCCTCCCTGTTCTGCTTGAAGTCAGTGTTTCCTTCTGCCTTTATCATAGCATTAGAGAAGTTCTCCTGCTGGACATAGTTGGATTTCGCATTATGAAAGGAGCAAGGAAAAGCACTCCAGAACACCGTCGAATGGCCAAGGCTCTATTTACTTTAGAGGTGGTGGCAGCTGAGGAGGAAAGTTCAAAAGACACAAAGTTGTGTATGAGTTATGATGTGAGATGTTCAGCTTTTAGCTCGCCACTGGGCAGACCTTCAAAGTTAGTTTTCAATGGGTTTTTCCCAGGGGGCCACACCATCATCTTCCAAAAATGAGTTTGAGGATGCTTCCCATCTTACATCACTCACAAATAACTGCCAGAGCAACAAGAAACAAAAACTATACCATGTACAGTTCACCCTCTTTGATGTAAGGTGGGACGGGGGACGCAAAGCAAGGGCCTCTGAGTAGGAGGTGGTTGGATTGCCACAGAAAGCAAACTCTTATTTCCTTGAGAAGAGAGCAAGCTGCAGTACAAATTAAAAATATTAGAAAGCCTTTACTCAGATTCACTTGAGCTTGATTTGGGTCAAGGTGGGGGAGGGGAAAGAAACCGAACGGCATGTGCCAAGGATTTGCTGAACATGTTTAAAAAAAAAAAATGCTGACGGGCATTAAATTAAGTAACAACTGAAGATTACACAAGAGTAAACACTGCTGCTAATGTTTGACTAAAAGCTAACTGAGGGTTCTAAGTGACTCCAGTTAATTTACAGATCATGCCAATAACAGTCCCCGGGGAAAGGGGCTGCTGAAGGTGGGGAGATGTTTTATAGAGAAACCACATTTTTAAATTTACAAAAAGAAAACTAGAGCTGAAGGAACTCCTTTAGACACTTCCAGGAAGGAGAGACAGAAAGAAAGGGAGAGAGACAGAGAGAAAGAGGGAGAGACAGAGAGACAATGAGAGAGAGAGGGAGAAAGCAAGGGGGATTCTGTGTCTGTGCCTGGTGGGTTTGGGGTAAAAAAAAAAAAAAGACAAAGGATGTGTAACTTTTAAATGATTCTTCTAGGAGGAGAGACTATCCTATGATCAAAGAGTTAACTGTTCCTGTGGGACAGGAGTCTTAATAAATTCTAGACTGTGCGGGGGGGCCTCCATCCACCCCAAATGAAAGAGTGTAAATTCCCCTGTGTGATCAAATAAAATTTACTTAACTTTGCAACATTTAGCTTCAAGTTAAAATTTAAGTGGACAGTCATACAGCGAATGATGTTAAAATTATAGTCCCTCTTCAGCACAATCTCTTTTGATACAGTTTTAAATGCTTTCTAAGTGGGATGTGTCGTTTATTTGGTAACATAGGAGTTGATATCCTTCGATTGGGCTGTCATCGTGTGCTTTAATTTTCTGGGGCATTGGGGATGACCATAATTGCTGAACAATTCAATGGAATGGAATGGGCTCCTTCAGCACTTTTACTGCATTTTTTCCAAGTAATATCTAAAATCTCCTTTCTCCCCCATTGCAGTGTGTTTATGAAAGCAAAGCATTTAACCCTCGTATTTCCTGAACTTGAATAATTGTCTTAATAAAGCATAAAACATTTGCAAATTCACCCTTTTGCCTTAGCGTGTCAGCAGTAAGGAGATAGCCCTGTTTAGCATATCAGGGATTGGGTCCTGTCTGTCTGCTGCTTGGGGACCCTCAAAGGATACTCGAGGAAACCCAGTCTCTCCAAAGACCCCTCTGACTTCTCAAGTTTCTGTCTTCTCTCAGGCAAAGGCAAAAATATCTGCTGTGCTAGGCCAGTCTTCAGTTTAATCCCGGAGTCTCAAAAACAAACAGTGGTAAAGTCTGGATAACATTGATACACATTTCTGTGTTTGCCCAGATGAAACTTTCAAAATGCTAAAAGCCACCAAAATCTCTGCTCTTTCCCTTAATTGCCCTGGATTATCAGGCTGAAGAAATGAACGGGCGGGTATATTCCAGTCTTTTAAATCTTCTGCTAACTTTACTGATACTGGCCCTTTGACTCCAGCAGTCTATTCTGCCTTCCAACATTCTCCAGGGACCCTCCCAGCATGTCAGAAAACCAACACCCTGTCTGCAGGGACAGCCCCAAAGCCAGAACTTGTGCTTTCCTAGAGAAACTAGAAGAGAAAAATCATGCTGTCTCATCCGTTCTGCACCATCAGTTGACTCACTTTATGACTTTTATTGCACGATCCAAAACTTGATGGCTGACCTGACTAAGGTCACCAACCCCCTAGAGCTATTTTAAAAAATGGAAAATCTCTTGGCATTTTCAGTTCTTGCCACTTTTATGAGTTTGCTCAAATATCCCGATGAGCAATTCTCAAAAATATATGCCTCCGAATACCAAAGTGGGCCAAACCATAGCAAAACTGAAAGGGGCAAAACTGAGTGACTGGAATTAGTGGACATTGGTTTGGTACCCCTTATGCTCCACACCTGATGTTAGGAAGAAAGTCTAGGATCACCCATGTCTCCTGGGTCAGTTTATTAAAGAAAATTGAGGAACGTCTAAAGGGGATTGGGCTCTCGTGTATGGAGATTTTTTGAAATTCAAACAACTCACTGTAATTTATAAAGTTTGCACAAACGGCTTGATTGTGATGCTGTAGCCTTATCCTTTCCTTGTCTTTAACAGTAAATACGATGTTAGGTTGCATTTATCTGGCTCTTTCGTTCTTCTACATTAACGTGAAAAATGAAATTTATGTAATTTCTCAAAAGTCTGAATCTCAAAGTTGGGAATGGCAAATGCTATCTTAATAACAATCATTGCTGAAATATATTGTGTATCTATTCCATGCACTGCTCTCGGCAACAACCCTGTAGGGCACGTACTATTGCAAAGTTTGTGAAGTGAGGCCCAAAGAGATAAGCCAGGTGTCCAAAGTCATCCAGCAGTCAGTGGAGGAGCCCAGATTCAGCCACATATATTTTCATTCAGTCTGGGGCTCCACCAGGGAGAGGACACGTCATCACTCTGCATTCCCAGGCGTCCGAGGGCACATGCTCACCGTTTTGGTTCCGCTGGACCCTGTCATCTAACCTATCTTGGCATGTCGTCAGTTCACACTGGAGAGGGGAAAGATGGATTGGATTTCCTGGAGCCAAATCAAACTCCATTCTCCATTATGCCTAAAAGTATCCACCTCTCCCCACAAGTGAGAATGCACATTTTCTTTTTTAAGAGTGGACAATTTTATTGGAAAAGAATAATAGCTACACTTAGCTTACTGCATGTCAGAAATTATTCAGAGTACTTTACATTTATTACTCATTTTATTCTCACATTAGCATGAGGTAGATAGCATTTTTATCACCATTTTACAGATTAGTAAACTGAAGCACGGGTAAGTCATGTCTCTTGCTTAAAGTCACCTAGTTAGGGGGATGCAGAGATAGACAGACTCACACCCGAGCCAACTGGTCCTGTGGTCCGTGGTCTTAACACTACTTCCTCTCTCTCTCTCTCTCTCTCTGATGAGTTGAGGACCAGCCAGGCAACTTGAGGGCTAGCAATGGAATGACTTCAGGAAGATAGTTTGGGCTAGGTTCTATCACAGCTGATTGTGGAATTGGCCATTTCATCGCTAGTGAGAGCAGTGCTGCCTGTGTTGCTGCCACTGATATGGCCGAGCGTTCCAGAAGAAAGACCCCGGGAGAATCTACAGAGGCCTAAGTCGTTCTTCCAGCAGCTCAGACTGGGTGATTTCTAACTCTCACTCCTCTTCTCTATGCCCTGTTTCTCCTGACTCAGAATAGAGGCCTAACAACAATAGCCTCTTTTATTTGTGCTGTTTTCCAGTTTAGAGAGCAATTTCTCACACACTTCCTCACGTGACGTGAGCCTCATCATGGTTCCATAAGGTGCAATTATACAATTAAGATCTTAGCTGTAGCGCAGAGACCCCCAAGGCCATAAAACCGGTCTAAAGGGCTAGATGTAAGACCTGGCTTTCTGATTATAAGCCAAAACATGTTTAAACCATATCCCCAGTAATTTCTGTAGTAGAAATAGCCTCTTAGAACAAGTTTCCCTGTCACACGGCAGTCTCAATGGGAGATCTCAAGCACTTCACAAAACCCTCTCCTTGGTCCTCATAGCAAGTCTCTGTGCAGTGGTCCAACCAGCCACCTGAACTGGCTGGAGAACACGTGAACCTGCTTGCCATGGTAGACATCTTACGGCAGTAGATGAGGATGTTAGAACTAGTTATGTTTGAAAACACAGGTTGGAGCCAGAGCTCCAGGGCAGCAAGGACACCAACCATGCAGAGTAGGGAAGTGTGCTTAAAATAGGCTGGGTTTTGTCTTCCACTCTCATGATTATGGAGAAATGTTGCTTTTTCTTAAAGAAAAGAAATGAAGTCCTTTTGACAGTCAGTGGGGACAAGTCCTGCATGCTCCCCTGCCTCCTCCAGTCCCTTCAGTGTGGGATGCTGGCACTGGCAGGATTAGGTGGCTGGCCTACTTATTCATTGCAATTTGCAGCGCACAAAGATCCAGCTTAACTGGAGGCTGGGTCCTGGAACCCCAGCTCAGAATTTCAGAACAATCTGGGCAGTTTCCAGACATCTGAGTCTACGACCTGGAAGCAGGCTCTGACAACATATTCTCACATAATTTGACTGTTCCTAAGAAAAATTAAAATCCTCTGCTCCAACTGAGCAAAGGGAAGGAGTGAGGGGAGGAAAAGAGAGGAAACTGGAGAGAAAAAGGCAGAAAAGATGTGTAAAAGGAAAATTCACAAAGCCGCTTTTCTAAGAAGCCTTTAAGCTGGAGTCAACCAGCAACTCACTAGCAGACACACAGGGGCAGGCGAAGTCCCTAAAATCAAGCAGGAGCCAGTAATAACAGAGTCAGGCCCATAGAAATTTACAGTCCGTAAGGAAGTCTGTGCGGCTCCACCCCATTGGAGACAACAATTACTCTAGATAGAGGAGTGGCTCCCCAGCTCTGGGCACACACGGGGGCTGGAGAAACAGGCCCTGCTGTTCATAAAGCATTCAGCTCCCTCTGGGACAGATCCCTGGAGAATTAGGAAGGCTTTACAGTAAAATCCAGCATGATCTCGACTGGGCTCTGGAGGCGAGGTTAGAAACTGCTTGCCTGATTATTGCCTGTGCTGAGACGGTCTCGGTCGTCAGAGACCTGGGTGGAGGAGGGAGAGCTGTGTGCGCGTGTGTGTGTGTGTGTGTGTGTGTGTGTGTGTGAGAGAGAGAGAGAGAGAGAGAGTGCACGTGCTGCAACTGTGTGTTGTGTGGTAGTTGTGTGATACGGAGGCAATTTGCTGCTGTGACTGCAGACCTGTTTGTTACCACTCAGGGTCCTTGGGTGGTTTGGGATGCACTTCTTTGGGGTAGCAAACTAAATATGACAAGTTCTGAGCTTGGCAGTAGCTACCAGTTGCTTGCCTGTCTGTTGCCCTGTTCTTTCTAAAGCAGTAGAGCGCTGGCTTCTATTTCACCGGTTTCTATTTCTGTGAGAAACATTTCAGAACCACTTTCTTCATCATTCCCTCTGAAAGTCAACCTTCCCTTCCTTTCTGCGCTGGAAGGGCTGACCCACATTCATCTGATCCCTTCCCTCCCCGACTCTGCCAGCACCAGGTGGGTTGCTGCCATCAGAGGATGTTCCGCCCTGGCCTGCACATGTTTTGAAATGACTGTGCAGTACCTGTGCTTATAAAAACAAGTGAATCTAAATGAGGTCGCAGCGAGCAATGGGGATACACCCACGTTCTCTGTCCCTGCTGAGCTGGTCTCTCCCTTCAACTCTCCCTCCAGTCAGAGCCCTCACTCGTGTGACTATTTTAGTATTCAAAGCGCTTTATGGTGCTCCTAGACACGAAATGTGCAGAGAAGGACTCGAGTTCAGAGCACAGGCTTCACGTAAACTGATGCAGTCACTCATTGAGTGTGTGCCCTATGGGTAAGTTTTTTTAACCTCTATGCCCATTTATAAAATGGAGCAGAAGCAGCACCTGTTTGTATAGGGTTCTTGTGGGAATTAAATGAGATAATGCATGTGAAGTATTTAGCACAGTGCCAGGTCAGGGACAAACGTTACTTCAGTGAAAGTTTTGCTATTTATTATCATCTTCTTGTTTTCTCCAAAAAGTAGCTGATCTTTACTCACGTCTGTGTATATTGGGAGATGAAATGGTTTGGAAGGCAGGGAGAGGGGAGCCATGATGAAGCAAATGTCACATTTGCTCTGTTATCACCATTGCTCACTCAGCAGCCACCAGTCCCCTTGCCCTGAGTGCTCCACATGGGCCTATCCTAAACTCAAACCCAGGAGAAGGTAGAGTGTGGGGAGCCTACAGAACTCTTGTGGGAGGGGACTCGGGACTCTGTTGTTCATTGCAGTGTGAACTTTGCATCACCAGCTTGGCCCTTTGCACAGGGAAGATGGTCAGGGAATGGCAGATGGTGACCAAGGCATCACTGGAATCCATGGCACCATGAACCAGAGCCTTCCTCTGCCTTCCTCTCCTACTGGTGGAGATGTGAAGCCCAGGTCTCAGTGAAGTATCTGAAGGAAGGCTGGTGATGCAAACGTTCAACTCTGCCTTCCAAGCTGCAGTTCCTTCCCGAGGCTCGTGTGCCAGATGCCCGTGAGTCCCTGTTGCCATGGGTAGGCTGTCAGTCAGCAGATCTACAGAGCAGAGAGGCAGAACTGGGGCTGGATGTGGGGAAACACCATCTCAATCGGTGATTCTCAAACAGGGCATCCCCATGGCACCGACCTTGGGTGAGCTGGACTACGGGAAGCCTTTCTCAATAACGGACTGAGTCAGCAAATAGATGGTTCTCCATTTTAACTTTTCCTTACACAATTCATTTTTAAACACGTCGTGCCCCTTTCCGCATATACTGCTAAACAAATGCCAAGAATATAAACAATTAACCAGGGCGTATTAAGAGGAAAAAAAAACCCTGATGAAATAAATACGGCAACTCCTTTGTGTGGCCCACAATTCAGATGTTTTGTGCTTGAGGTAAAGTAGCCCTAAGTGCTCAGCTCCAGACTCAGGCGGATTATGAAGTTGGAGTGTGTGGGGGTTTGAATTTAGACCTACCAGATGCTCTGTTCTCTCACCTTTTTTGTACCTCGAGTTTCTCCAGGGTAAGAATTAATGTAAACTACAAACGTTCTTCCAGGACTTCTGATGAACCGTGAATGGTGAGAGGCCTTCACAAATGTAAAATGTTATATATAGGTGCAACCGTAGATCAGAGAGTTATCTACATCAAGCAAGACTCAGAGTTTTCGTCAAACACTGTAGTCTCTTAGTTTTCTAACAGTCCAGGGCAGAGGAAAGTTGCAGGGTATATCTTTTTAATGTGGCAGGCCTCCTGGGTGGATTGAGTTAGGCAATTTATCCCCTTTTATGCCCTGTATTCACAGACAACACTCCAATGGGGTAACATAAAACCACAGATCGGTTTCTTTACAGCAGTATTTAAGTGAACTAGGAAAGCAGCCCAAGCCATGTGTAGAGAACCCGGGACAGAAGTATCACAGAAGAAAATGGACCTTAAAAGAAATGACAAAAATGAAAAACCTTCCTAACTGCTCCAGACGTTATGCTTAAAGTTACATTGCTTTGGCAACTTATAATTTTCTGTGATTGGCTCTCAGGCTTCAGATCTCCCCAAGGTGTTTGTGTCGTGTTTTGACTCAGTGGGAGCCATCGCTTCCCCAACCTGCCAGCTCTCGCCAGCAGACCACACACTCACGCCATTCAGCAATCGGATGACAGAGAGGAAAGGTTCAAAGAGGATTATTTCTCAGAACTTGCTGGCTCATCTACCCTCCAGTATGTTGCTCACTCTGTAGATGGACAAAACATGTACAAATATATTGGGATTCTACAGTGTGTGCACACACATGCACACACACACAGACACACACATGTGTAACTGGTACTCCATGCCATGAGGACCACCCGTCCGCCTGGCTCCTCTGCCCTGGCAGGCTTGTCTGAAGCCAGGCCAAGTTTCGGTGGAGGAATTTGCCTGTGTCTGGAACTGGCAGTCAGGTTTGCTGACATGGGGACTGATCTGTTGGTTGTCTGAAAAGAAAAGGTGGCTTTTAAGTGAGTAGCATTAAATGGCATTGTGCTGGCTGCTAATGGCCAGCTTAGGTTCCAACTGGAAGCTTGAAAAATAAAAATAGAATACAGCATGTATAGGACAGAAAACAGATGAGAGGTTGCCAGGGGTTGAGGGTAAAAGAAAGGAGATTGACCACAAAGGGACAGAGCTTTCTCAGGTGTTAGAAGTATTCTGTCTTGATTGTCGTGGCTACTTGACTGTGTATGTTTGTCAAAGGTCGTAGAACTGTGTCCTAAAGAGGAGGAATTCTATCATATGTAAATTATAACTCGATAAACCTGATTTTAAAACCACTATGATTTTGGAGGTCATTTAAAACCAAAGATCATTTTGAGTCACAAATGCCTCTTTAAAAGTATTTTGGATTTAATTTTTTTATTAAATTAAAAGAAAAATCCTTCATGGCAAATCTTTACTCTTTAAGATCCATGTGAAGGAATAGAAACTATGTGTTTCAGAGTTGTTTATACTTTTTATTTGGTCATTTTATAAACTTAATTAAAAATTTTTTTTTGGAAAAAGAAGTCAGGCTTATGAAAAAAAAGACAGCTGTGATTCCAAAAAGTTGAATTGTTTTTGAGATTCTGAAGTCACCGAGGAGGAGAGAATTTTGAATTTCTAAAGGATAATCTATTTAGAAAACCAAAGAAATCAGCTATTAGAACTGATAGTTTATTATGATGTTTGGATACAAAATACCCATAACTAGATAATAGTCGTAGAAGGAAAAGAGCTCTTTTATTGGGGGGTGGGGTGGGGGGGGGTGGGGGGGGGAACAAAGCAAAGCAAATGACAACAAAACCTAGAAATAAGTTTGAAAAAATGTCTAGGGCCTCTATGAAATTAGATATAAAACCGCAGTTAATAATACAAAAGCAGCCTTGAATAAATTAAGATATATTCTACACTATTGAGTGATGTCACTTTTTCTCAAATTAATTCTTAGGCCCAGTATGATACAGGAGTGAACAGAGAGAAGAGAATACAAAGTCCCCAGTCATTTCAAATCAGAGGAGGAAATGAAAGATTATTCAATGGTCCATTTTTTGGGGCGAGGAGAGAGACCCATACTATATACCTAAATCAAATCTAGATGAATTAAATAAATTTAAAAAACTAAAAACACAAAGAAATAGAAGAAATTATGGTAAATATTCATCAACTCCCACTGTGTGAGAGCACTTTTTAAACAAAAAGATAGAGGAAGAATCTATGAAAATAGAATATAAGTATTTTTACTATAAAAATTTAAAGTTTGTATACATCACAACTCATGATTAAAAAAAGCAAAAAGCAAAGAATAACCTGGAAAAGAATGGCAAAATATAATACAACGGTTAACGTGGTTAATACATGAAGAGCTTCTAGAAATCAATAATTGGAAGATAAATATCCTAAATAGAAAAATTGTCAATGTTCACAAAAAGGCAATCTGTACAAGCATAAAACATTAGACAATAACTCATGAAAAAATTTAAAGCTTACTACTATCTAAAAATAATTGAAGGAAGACACTAATTTTTGTTTATCAAATTGGCAAATGTTTAAAACAAACAAAACAGATAATTGCATATTTGGGAAAAAGTTCAGGAAAAAGAAAAGCATCATAAACTCCTGGGGGAAGTATAAAGATTTTTCAAATTTTCTGAATAGAAATGTATCCAGGGCCGGCTCTGTGGCGCAGTGGTTAAGTTCCCGCGCTCGCTGCGGCCGCCCAGGGTTCGGATCCTGGGCGCGGACATGGTACTGCTCGTCAGGCCACGTTGCGGCGGCGTCCCACATCCCACAACTAGGGGGACGTGCGACTAAGATATACAACTGTGTACAGGGGGGGTTTGGGGAGATAAAAGCAGAAAAAAAAAAAAAAAAGATTGGCAACAGTTGTTAGCCCAGGTGCCAATCTTTAAAAAAAAAAAAGGAAAAGAAAAAGAAATGTATCCAAAGACTGAAAGCTGTAGATACTATTTGAACCTAATCATTCCTCTTCTAGGAATCTATCTTTAGAAAATAGTTTTAAGAAATGTAAAGATTTAGGTACAAGGATGTTTATTGCAGTGTTATTTATAACAGAAAAATTCTAAAAATAGATTTAATTACAGTACATCTATAGACACTGAAAATTACATTCTCAAAAATATTTAAGGCTTTGGAAAAAATGTAAAAAAATGTGAAGTGAAAAAAATAGGATGCAAAGCTGCAAGTACATCATGCTTCTGCTTCTTGTAAAAAATTTGGTTATGGTTGTATATGTGTAGACATGTACAGGAAAAAAGATGGGAAAGATTTGCACAAATGAAATGTTAACAGTTATTCTCAGGATAGTGAAATTATCTGTGGGTTTTTAAAATTATCTTTATTTGACATTTCTTCAGATTTTCTGCGAAAAGAATGTATTAACTTTATGAGCAGAAGCATAAACATTATTTTTGTAATTTTCTTTGCTGTCAAGAGCTCCCCCTGCTGCTCACCTAAAAAATTAGGGAGGGTTGGCTTCCTACTTACTTCTCATTTTCCTCATCCTCTAAAAAGCTCCATTCTTGATCTTGATGACCACTTTCTACTTCTTAGGAGCCTTAGGAGCAAGCTCTTCTAATTTCAATGCTTGAAGTGACATGTCAAGCTTTAGACTTTTTAAAAACATTGAGATATAATTTACACATACTAGTCATTCATTTAAAGTATATGATTCAGTGGTTTTTAGTATATTCACAAAATTGTACAGCTGTCACCAAATCTAATTCCAGAACATTTTCATCACCCCAGAATGAAACCTCATACCCATTACCAACCATGCCCCATCACCCCTTCCCTGGTCCCTGGTAACCACTAAGCCACGTTCTGTGTCAATGGATTTGCCTGTTTGGGATATTTTGTATAAATGGAATCATACCATATGTGGTCTGGCTTCTTTCACTTAGCATAATGTTTGCAAGGTTCACCCGTGTTATAGCATCTATCAGAACTTCATTCCTTTTATGCCTGAATAATATTCCATTGTTTGAATATTCCACATTTTGTTTATATATTCATCAGTTAATGGACATTTGGTTTGTTTCCACTTTTCGGCTATCATAGTTAATGCTGCTATGAATATTCACATATAAGTTTTTGTGGACATATGTTTTCAATTCTCTTGAGTGTATACTTAGAAGTGGAATTACTGAGTCATATTATAGCTCTATATTTAACTTTTTGAGGAACTGCCCAACTGTTTTTCAAAGTGCCTGTATCATTTTATATTCCCACTGGAGTTGTATGAGGCATCCAGTCTCTCCTTATCCTCACCAATGTGTATATACTGTCTTTCTGATTAAAGCCACCCTAGTGGGTGTGAAGTCTTATCTCATTATGGTTTTGATTTGCATTTCTCTAAAGACTAATGACGTTGAGCATCTTTTCATGTGCTTGCTGGCTATTTATATATGTTCTTTGGATAAATGTCTATTCAAACTCCCTGCCTGTTTTTTAATTGAGTAATTTGTTTTTTTATTGTTGGGTTGCAACAGTTTTTATATATTTTGGATACTAGACCCTTATCAAATATAGGATTTGCAAATATTTCCTCCCATTCTGTGGGTTGACTTTCTACTTTCTTGATGGAAAACTTTTGAAACACAAAATTTTTATTTTGATGAAGTCTCATTTATCTATTTTTTCTCTTAATGCTTGTGCTTTGATGTCATGTTTAAGAAACCATTGCCTAATCCAAGGTCATGGATTTTACAGCTATGGTTTCTTCTAAGAGTTTTGTAGTTCTAGCTTTTACATTTAGGTCTTTGATACATTTTATGTTAATTTTTGTATGTGGTGTGAGGTAGGGATTTCAACTTTATTCCTTTGCATGTCAGTATCCAATTATTTCAGCACCATTTCTTTAAAAAACTATTGTTTCCTCCATTGAATTGTCTTGATACCCTTGTCAAAGATCAATTGACTATAGGGGCTGGCCCTGGTGGCATAGTGGCTAAGTTCACGCTCTCCACTTTGGTTGCCCAGAGTTTGCAGGTTCAGAACCCTAGGCAGGGACTTAGCACCACTTGTCAAGCCATGCTGTGCAGCATCCCACATAAAATAGAGGAAGATTGGTACAGATGTTAGCTCAGGGCCAATCTTCCTCACCAAAAAAAAAAAAAAGAAGGAAAGAAAAAAGAAAGAAAAGAAAAATCAATTGATGATAAATGTATGCGTCTATTTCTAGACTCGCAATCCTATTCCATTGATCTATATGATTATCCTTATGCCACTACTACACAGTCTCACAGTCTTGATTACTGTAGCTTTCAAAAAGGAGAAGTGTGTGTCTTCCAACTTTGTTCTTCTTTTTTAGGCTATTTTGGTTCTTCTGAGCCCTTTGAATTTCCATATGAACTTTAAGATTATCTTGACCATTTTTGCAAAAGAAATGGCAGCTGGAGTTTTGATAGAGGTAGTGTGGAATCCATAGGTTCAGGGAGTATTACTATCTTAATAGTTTTAAGTTTTCCGATCCGTGAACACTGGATGTATTTCCCATTATTAAGGTCTTCTTTAATTTCTTTCAATGATTTTTGTATTTTTCAGTGCACAAGTCTTACACTTATTTTCTTAAATTTATTCCTAAGTATTTTATCCTTTTTCATGCTGTTGTAAATGAAATTTTCTTAACTTCATTTTCTGATTGTTCACTGCTAGTTTGTAGAAGTACAATTGATTTTTCCATATTGATCTTGTTTTCTGCACACTTGCTGAACTGGTTTATCTCTAATAGATATTTGTGGATTCCTTAGAATTTTCTGTTTATAAGATCATGCCATCAGCAAATAGAGATAGATCCACTTCTTCCTTTCCCAACCAGAAGGCTTTTCTTTCTTTTTCTTCACTAATTGCCCTGGCTAGAACTTCCAGTACAACATTGAGTAGAAGTGGCTAGAAAGAACATCCTTTGCCTGGTCTCAGTGGAAAGGCTTTCTGGCTTTCAGCATTAAGTATGATGTCAGCTGTGGGTTTTTCTTAGATATTGTTTTTCAGGTTGATGAAGCTCCTTTCCATCCCAGTTTGTTAAGGGTTTCAGTGTGACAGTATTTTTATCGTGGATTTGGTTAAATGCTTTGTCTGTCTCTATTGAGATGGTCCTGTGATCTCTGTTCTTTTTTTTACTGATATGGTATATGACATTGATCAATTTTGGTATGCTGAGCTAACCTTGCATTTCAGGGATAAATTCTAGGTTATGATTTTCTATAATCTCCCTCTTCATTTTCTTTTTATGTTGCTGAATTAACTGTATTAGTACTTTCTTGAGAATTTTTGCATATATATTCATAAGGGATACTGGTCTTTAGTTTTATTTTCTTGTGATGTCCTTGTCTGATTTTGGCGTCAGGGTAACACTGATCTCATAGAATGAGTTGGGAATTATTGCCTCCTCTTCTATTTTTTTTGGAAGAGTTTGTGAAAGATTGGTGTTAATTATTCGTTAAATATTTGGTAGAACCAGTGAAGACATGCTGGGCTTTTCTTTTGTAGTAAGTTTTTTGATTATTAATTCAATCTTTACTTGTACAGGTTTATTTATTTCTCTATTTCTTCCTGAGTCAGTTTCAGTAGTTTGTGTCTTTCTAGGAATTTGTTTCATCTAGTTTACATAATTTGTTGGCATACAGTTATTAAAATAGTTCCTTTTGATCTTTTTTATTTTCTATATAAATAAAAACTTCTTTATTTCTATAAGCTTAGTATCAACATCCCCTCTTTCATTCCTGATTTTAGTAATTGATGTCCTCTCTTTTTTCTAGCTAAAGTTTTGTCAATTTTGTTGATTTTTTTCAAAGAACCAACTTTTAATTTCATTGATTTTTCTCTTTTCTATTGTATTTATTTCCATTCAAATATATATTCTTTCTTTCCTTCTTTTCTTGGGGGGGTTTATTTTGTTCTTATTTTTCTAGTTTCTTAAAGTATAAGATTAGTTTATTGACTTGAGATCTTTCTTCATTTTCATGATAGAGCTTTGCATCTGTAAGTTTCCCTCTTAGTGCTGCTTTAGCTGCATTACATGAGTTTTGATATATCTTTTCATTTTCATTCATGCCAAAGTATTTTCTAATTTCCTCTGTGATTTCTTCTTTGACTCACTTATTACTTAAGAACATTTTGTTTAATTTCCATGTATTTGTGAATTTTCCAAATTTCTTTCTGTAATTGATTTCTAATTTTATTCCATTGTGGCTGGAGAACATACTTAGGATAATTTCAATCTTTGTAAATTTATTGAGACTTGTTTTATGCCCTCACATGTGGTGCATCCTGGGAAATCTTCTATGTGTCCTTGAGAAGAATGTTATACTACTGTTGTTGTGTGGAGTGTTCAATAGATATTTGTTAAGTAATTGGCTTATAGTATTGTTCAAGTTTCTATTTCCTTGTTTATCTTCGTCTAATTGTTGTATATGTTACTGAAAGAAACCTTTACTGTTGAAATCTCCAACTATTATTGTTGAATTGTTTCTTTCTTCCTTCAATTCTATTTTTGGTTCAGGTATTTTTTGGCTCTGTTGTTAGGTGCATATATGTTTATAAGTGCTATATTTGCTTTATGGATTGGCCTTAAAATGTCTTTTTTTCCTAATAGCAATTTTTACCGTAAAGTCTATTTTTTCTATTAGTATAGACAGTCTAGCTCTCTGTTGTTTACTGTTTGTGTAGTATATCTTTTTCTATCCTTTTCCTTTCAATCTTTTGTGTCTTTGAATCTAAAGTGTGCCTTTCATAAACAGCATATAATTGGGTCATATTTTTTGTGCATTCTGCCAATATCACCTTTTAATTTGAATGTTTATTCATTTACATTTTATCTAATTACTGATAAGGTAGGATTTACATCTGCCATTTTGCTGTTTGCTTTCTATATGTTTTATGTATTTTTGTTCTTCCTTTATTTTTCCATTGGTGCCTTTTAGGCTGTTCAATAGATATTTTCTAGTGTACTGATTATTACTTCTACAATGTTTGGCTGAGCTATTTTCTTAGTGGTTATCCAAGAGATTACAATTAATATCTTAATTCATAACAATCTTGTTCAGATTAATACCAATTTAATTTTAATAGTATATAAAAGCTTTGCACTATATAGCTCCATTCCTTCTTGCCTCCTTTGTGTTACTATTGTCAACAAATTATATATTTATACATTGTATGCTCATCAACACAGATTTATAATTACAGTTATGCATCACTTAATGACGGGGATATGTTCTGAGAAATGCATCATTAGACATTTTTGTTGTTTGTGCAAACATTATAGAGTGTACTTACACAAACCTAGATGTTATAGCTTACTACACACCTAGGCCATATGGTACTAATCTTATGGGACCACTGTTGTATATGTGGTCCATTGTTGACTGAAGCGTCATTATATGGTGCATGGCTGTATTAATTTATGAAATTTTAAAAGTAACTTAAGAGAAAAATAGAGAGTTATAAACAGAAAATATATTTATACTGTCTTGTATATATAGTTATACCTTGTATATACTTTTACCAATGATCTTTATTTTCTTCATATGAATTTGAGTTATTGTCTAGAATCCTTTTATTTTAGCCTGTAGGACTCTGTTTAGTATTTCTTGTAGGGTGGTCTGCTAGTAAACAGATCATCTCAGTTGTTTATCAGGAATATCCTAATTAATCCTTTATTTTTGGAAGGATAGCTTTGCTAGATATAGAATTCTTGGTTGACAATCTCTTTTTCCCCCCAACACTTTGAGTATGTAATTCCACTGCTTCTGACCTCTGCAGTTTCTGATGAGAAATCAGTTATTAATTTGATAAGATCAGAGCTTCCTCCAGTAGAGAATTCATTGTACCTGATGAGTTTTTCCCTCTTGCGGCTTTCAAGATTCTCTATTTGCAGTTTAGCTGTATTATTATGATGTGACTAGGTTTTGACTTTATCCTCTTTGGAGTTTGTTGAGCTTCTTGGATGTACAGACTAACATTTTTCATCAAATTTGGGAAGTTTTCAGTCATTATTTCTCAAATATTCTTTCTGTCCCTTTGTCTCTCCTCTGCTTCTGGGACTGCATTTATGTGTATGCTGTTATACTTGATGGTCTCTGAGTCTCTGTTTCTTCTTCTTAATTCTTTTTTATTTCTGTTAAGGAGGTTGGATAATCTCAATTGACCTATCTTAAAGGTCACTGTTTCTTTCTTTTGCCTGGGCCCCCAAGTGAATTTTTCATTTTATATTGTATTTTTCAATTCCACAATTTCTATTTAGTTCATTTTTATAATCATTAGCTCTTTATTGATATTTTCTATTTGTTGCAACATCATTCCATACTTACCTTTAATTTTTTACATGTGATTTCCTTAGTCCTTTGCCATTATTTAAAATGGCTAATTTAAAGTCTATGTCTAATATGTCCAACATCTGGGCTTCCTCAGGGACAATTTCTCTTGGCTATGTTTTCCCCATGTGTATGAGCTATACTTTCTTTTATCTTTGCATGTCTTGTAATTTTTTGTTGAAAATTAGATATTTAAAATAATATAATGTGGCCACCCTGGAAATCAGATTCTCCCCCCTCCTCGGATTTGATGGTGGTGGAGATGTAGTGACTTTTCTGAGTGAATTCTCCAAAGTCTGTCATTTTTGTTGTGTGTAGCCACTGAAGTCTCTGCTCTGATCAGCTAATGATCAGAAGATTTTTTTAGATGCATGGAACCAGTAAGTCTCCTAGTCTTTGCTGAGGGACACTGTGTACATGTTAGAGTACACCTTCAACATTCAGCCAAGAACATGACAACTTTGCCTTAGGCTTCATTTCTTGCTTACACAGAGCCTCAAGTTTAGTCAGAGGTGAGACTTAGGGCCTTCTCTGATCTTCCCTGACCATGTGCACAGTCATGGGCTTGAACATAGCCCCACACATGCGTGTGGTCTTCTAGTTTCCCAGGAATAGGTTAGAGCTTTTCAAAGTCACCTGTGGACATTCAGCTTTTCCTTTAAAGTGTCTTGGTTAGTCCATTGTCTGTACCAGCCATTTTCCATGACTTCAGGAAGCTGCAATATTCATCATTTGCCTCTGATGGTTTTTGATAAATGCCCCTGAGGAAAAGAATGTTTGCATTAGGTGACCTGTGAGTCAGGTCAAATAAAGATAGTGTTGCAAGTGGGATTTCCCAGGGTACCTCCATATAGGTCAAATAATTGCAATTTTCTTGAAATAGATATTTGAAGAAACTCTAACCTCTTTCTGCTCCCTTCAGTGGCTACAATGCTGCTGTTTTTCAACATGGTTGTGGACTGGTTTCAAGGCCACTGTGGATCTGGGGAAGATTGGGTGGGGGAATAATGAGAAAAGGACAAATTAAAATTCAATAAAACTCTCTATACTTACTGAGATTCAGCCATCTTTATGAGCAAACACTCCTTGGATTGCTGCAAGCTTTTGATTCATTTACAGAATTCTGAAAAAGCTAATTCTGACAATTTTTTCTGGTTTTCTCATTGCCTTTGTGTAGGAGAGGATTTTTGAAGGTCCTTACTCTCCCATTTATGTTAGTATCACCTCAAGTTCTAGACTTTTAATGAAATAAATATTTTTAGAGAATTTGCAAAATTCCTCTTAATCACATCCAAATGGGCCACCATTTTTTTAAACTTCTATTGTCTTAAGAGTAGAGTTTGGTTTAACTCTCCTGGCAACCTTGGTGAAAACTAGAGTTAGCTGATGCCTTACTCATTTCCTAACAATGCTAACTGAATTCAATATTACTTACATAGATACTGCACTTGAAAAAATGCTCAATACTGTGTAGGTGTCTGTATTTGATACTATGGTGAGTGCTGAATATGTGAAGTCTACAAGATCTTGACCCTCAGGCAACACACAAATGAAAAGATGCTCAACATCACTAATCATAAGAGAAATACAAGTCAAACCCCAATGAGATATCACCTCATACCCATTAGGAAGGCCACCATCAAAAGAACAAAAAATAACAAATATTGGGAAGAATGCAGAGAAATTGGAACACTTCTGCACTGAAGGTGGGAATGTAAAATGGTGTACACGATATAAAACACTATGGAGATTCCTCAAAAAATTAAAAATAGAATTACCATATGATCCAGCAATTCTGCTTCTGAGTATATATATAAAAGAATTCAAAGTAGGATCTTGGAGAGATACTTGCACATCCATGTTCATTACATCATTATTCACAATAGCCAAGAACTAGAAGTAACTCAAATGTCCATTGAGAGGTAGATAAATAAAGAAAATGTGGTATATACATTCAGTGGAATATTATGCATCCTTAAAAAAGAAGGAATTTCTGTCACACACTACAGCATTGATAAACCTTGAGGACAGAACATTATGCTGAGTGAAATAAGCCAGTCACAAAAGGACAAATACTGTATGATTCCATTCACATGAAGTACCTAAAATAGTCAAAATCATTTAAACAGAAAGTGGAAAGGTAGTTACCGAAGGGGGGGGGGGGGGGGGGGGGGAGAAGGAGAATTAAGTGTTTAGTGGATGGAGAGTTTCAATTTTGCAAGATGAAAAAGTTCTGGAGATCTGTGGCACAACAATGTAAATATGCTTAACACTATTTAACTGTATACTACAAAAAGAAAAAATGCCAGTAGTTCAGTAGAACTATGGAAAGTGTATGGGACAGTGGGTCGTAGGATTGTTTTATGACAAACTTTTAGGAAATTAAAAAATGTCTTTATTTAAAAAAAGAAAGAAAGTGTCTTGACTAAGTTTCTGTTGATACCACCTGCTCTAACCATGACCAGGCAGTGAGCTGTACTTAGAAATTTAGGCTGTATGGATGACATCTTCTACTCAGTAGGTTGCTCATGTTTCTAATTTGTTTCTTGGAGTGGGGGGCCCTTTAAGACTGCATAGTTTCTGGGCCTTCAGTCTTAGATCCTGGCATAAACTTTTAGAGATGGAAAGATCCTTAGTTATCCACTTATCCACGTCATGTCCCAAAAGGTATGCTAATGGTGTTAATAGATGCTAAAGGACAATTCTGTGAATAAATGCCTTAGGGAAATGCCGGTTAAACAAAGTTAAACAGGTTTGTTTACTGCTGGAGTTTTCATAGCCTTCAATATTCTGTTTTGCACTGTACCTTTCTAGAAGAGTTTCATTTGAATTTCATATAAATAATGAATAACTTTTTAGCATTTGCATGAGACGTACTTATTCTACAAATTTATTGTTTACCTCAAATTCACATCGAACTAGGTATCCTGTATTTTACCTGGCAGCCCTGCTAATTGTCTTGCCCAAAGCCACACAGCAAGTTCATGGAAGAACTGGGGCTAAGATTAAAATTTTCATGCTCTTCTTCAGTGGTTTTACTCTCCAAGGCACGTAAGCATGGTCTAATGGCATTCTGGTGTACTAAGGAGATAGTGTGATATACACGGAACCATTTTGTTCTTCTGTGTCACTCCTTCAGCGTCTACCTGCCATACTAGCAGCATAATACGACAACCAGTACTACTAGTAACTTAAAAATGACAATGGTTATGGCTAATCTTTATTAGTTGCTTACTATGTACCAGGCCGTGTTCCACGAAGATTCCATCTTTCACTATTTAAGCCTCACTACAGCCCTAAGGGCTAGGGGCTATGACTATCCC
The DNA here is from genome assembly GCF_021613505.1 of Equus quagga. Classification (NCBI taxonomy): domain Eukaryota; kingdom Metazoa; phylum Chordata; class Mammalia; order Perissodactyla; family Equidae; genus Equus; species Equus quagga. Next base: position 61,745,506 of record NC_060272.1, read on the forward strand.
CTGTTACAGATGAGGAAACGCGAAGGGCAGGCAGTTAAGCAACTTGTCCAAGATCTCTCCCAGCAAGTAAGTGGCAGAGCCAAGAAAGAAAAGGACTTCTAGAAAGGGAAAATTGTATTATGTCATGTTTAAAAAATGATCCCTGTTCACTGGGAAGGAGTTACAGTTAACTTTCCTTTTGACCAGATGCTCCGGCTTGAATGAAGTCACTTATAGGATATGAAACCTTCAAGACATGGGGTAAATGTCTTTATTGCAAAAGCAGTTCACATAATTCAGTTCATTCTAGGCAGGAAAGGCATAAATCAGAGATCTGTCTTGGGTTGCTGTGTCTACTTCTAGGTGAACGTTAGAGGTAGAACCATGGGTCTAAGACTTGGAGCTGCAAATTGCAACAGGTCCTGCAAATGGTTCTTGCATTTGTCAGTGGAGGACAGAAGCCACCTCTTATTATTCCTCTTTCCTCCACAGAATGTAGCATAGCACCTCAAATGCAGAAAGAGCTCAATAAAGATTTGTTGAGTTAGATGGGAATGACTATAGCTAATATAAACCATATCTGTTATTTATTGAGTGCCTACTTTGTTCCATGTATTCTATTAAGCACTTTACGTACATTAACCCATTGATCAAATAGGTACTATTATTTTCCTGGAGGAATAAACTGAAGCTCAGAGAGGTTAAGTAACTTGCCTAAGGTCCCACAGTGAGTTAGTGGTCTGGGGAAAAATGTGCACTAAATGATTGCAGTAAAAATTTACTATTTTAGACTAATGGAGGCAAGGCAACCTGAATTTGTGAGACACATGCTTTAATAAATGATATTTAAAGCTAAAGAGTTTACTGCCTTCTCAGACAGTGAGGAAATTAAACTATGTATGGGAAGAGAGCATTTGCCTCCTAGGGGGTCTTGGATGACCTACAGATAAGCATTATTTATAATTAGCATGTCACTCTTAGAGCATTATTTATAATTAACATGTCAGTTATTTATAGTTGAAGAAATACTTCTAGATTATTTTAAAAGGATTTTAAGAAACAGTTTGTCTTAAGCTATTTAAATTATCATTCTTTACATCCTTGATTTGCTTAGCAAACTTTAGGCCAATCTTATAACTGACTCTGAATTAATGGGAACGTGGACTAATACAGTTTAATGTAGAGGATTTGTAGCCATTCTTGTTTGCCTTCTTATTTAAAATACATGTCTTGTTGACTGGGTCTGGCTGTTTGGATATCTGTGAGATTCACTCTTTGTAATGATAATACAATCAAAGCCTCTAAGGAATTGGATTTACTTCTAAGAACTCGGAGTCTCCCTTTGAAGTGACCCTTTAAAAATATTAGCAAGTATCAGCCTTAATATCCAACTTGTATGCCTCACTGAGTTTTCATGAGATTAGCAGCCATTACTAGTTCTTTGTCTGGAAGTTGAAATGAAAAGCAAAGAGCTGCAGTGGGCAGAGAGAACACTTCTGTTTCATGTCCCCAAGCCTGTTTTGGTCCAAATGACTCAGATATAGTACTACAGCTGTTTTAGCATTCCTGGATTTTGTTTGCCAGCTCTATTGGAGACTAAAGCTTATATAAGTAATATAAAACCTCAGCATTTACAACATAAAGGCACCACAAGAACTCTTAGACGTTAAGCTTCGGTAGGATTTTATTTGGAGGAATTTTATTTTAAAATGTAATATCCTTTTCCTTTCTTTGGCAAAATAGAATCAGGAGATCTTGGATGGAACTCTACTGCTTATGAAAAGTCTCACCCTGTTTATATAAGCAAGTCTGTCACCCTTGATTGGAAAGTAATAATTCATAAAGCTTAACGTTATTATCATCCCTCTGCCTGGAGTGATAGATATTCTTGAGGCCTTTTAAATAAAAAGCTTAAAATTGAATTTGCAACTCAAAAGATTGGTGGGTTCAAATGTTAGTTTCCTGCTGAGTAACTGGGAAAACAATTCTAAAGTAGCTAGTAGTGTGTTAGGAATGGCAGTTTTATTAAATGTCTTGATGGAGTGCAATCAAAACACTTTCGGTGTCTCTATGCAGCCTTTCCCTCTACAAAAATAATAGTTTTCTTGTAGAGGTTAGTGTTTGCCTTCAGTCTACTTCGTTGGTTATTCTCCCAGCTCAGGTTTTCTGCAGTTTTTCAATAAGAAGAAGAGATTTGGTTTTATTAGTAGTAAACCGATAAGATTCTCCTGCGAACTGATCGTCTGACACTGCTCAGAGGTTACTGATTTGCATTTCATCATATAATTTTGTAGGAAAAGAGTCTTAACGCATCCATCTGGTCTAAAATAGTGCCACTGGGTATTATGTTCTCGTGGTGGTGTGGCTTCCAACATCACAGATCTTCAATGAAGTCCTTGAAGGAATTGAGTCTTGCTGGAAGGAAGAAAACCATCCAGCAGAAGGCTCCTCTTGCCCAATAGAAAACCAGCAAGTTCATTTAAAAAGGTATCTTTCAATTATGAAAACTGGCAGGCATCAAAGGACATTTGGCAGTTGAACTTTGCAAAAACATTTGCACTGGCGGCTAAAGAGGACCTTCTCTTTTGCTGGTTTCATGAAAAAATGAAACATTTTGCAGTTTCACCTCAATTTCCTCCCTCCTTTTTTCCACAGAAACAAAAGGTGATTTTTCAAGGTCCTTGTATCAGCATTATTTGACATCCTCATGTGGGTTTGACCAAATAACTGACTAAATCTCTCAGGATGAACATTGAACATTTGTTGGGATTTCCACCCGTCTCCCACAGTGCTGCCTCCCAGTCAATGGCAAATTGTCTCTTTTCCTGGTTTCTTCATTTTTCCCCCTATGGGCAAAATACTGCTGTTGTAAAAATAAAAACAGTGAAATTCCAGTCTTGACAAAATTTTGAAATTCTTAAACAAATGAAAAAAGTCTTTGTTTCTCTTTGGGGAATTGGCAAAGTGAAAATTGACAGCTTAGCTCTTCTCCCCTTGGCACTTATATTAACTGCAGGAATTGTATTTTTAAAAGATTTTGAACATAATTTTAGGGAAAAAAAGTCCTATTACATATAAGTGTGGCTTATGTTTATCTTCACACCCATGTCCTGTATGGAAATCTTTATAAGCAGACCTGGAGCATCTTTCTTTCTGGGCAAGAATGTAGCCTTGTGAGAATGGAGGCATCTTCCTCGCTGAGAAGAGTGTTCCTAGAATCTAGACATTGTTCTTGCTCAGATCATCGGGGAGTGAAGGGTAAGGAAGCCTCAGACCGCCATGTGGCTGGCTGATTAAGTGCATCCTTGAGTTTCTGGCAAGACATTGACAAACCCCTCACACCGGCAGACTTTGGGTACCTTGTACCTTAAAATATTTGTCTTTGGCATAAAATAATTCTGGATAATTTTGTCCATACCATTCAATACACTGGTGGTGCAAGTCCCACTCTATAATTTGTGTGAACATGTATATGTGTTTTCTTCTTCAGTGTTTATCCTTAACAGAATAAAATAGTTGCTCTAAAATTCTGTGCATAAACATAAGGTGTAAGAACTGGTGAAAAGAGAAACAGCAGCCCACTCAGATTTTAAACCCCAGATTTAACTGTCTTCTTTCCTCATAAGTCTATTTTGTAATTTTGTTTCTACTCCCCAAATTAGAAAGAAAATTTAGCTGTCTTCTGCAAGTTTGGTGAAGCTTTTGCCCCGCCTGTAAGGCATGAAGGGATGGTCTTTCATTCTGCACTTCAGTGTGACTGTGGCGAGTGCTGATTCAACCTGTTCTAAAGAAAGATGGCTAGCTAGTGGAACTGGCAGGGAGAAGTCTTGGCTTTTGCTCATGAGGAGATCAAGCCCTCCTGATTCACCCATCCATTCCCCACCTCTCTTCCCACATCGAGCCTCTACCCACCTGTAGTAGGGTGAATAATGGCCACCCGAACAAGTCCAGGTCCAATCCCCAGAACGTATGAATATGGTACCTCACAGGCAAAAAGGACGTTGCAGATGTGATTAAGTTAAGGATCTTGAGATGGGAATATTATCCCAGATTATCCAGGTGGCCCAACAAAATCACAAGGGTCCTTATAAGAGGAATGCACGAAGATAAGACAGGGGAGAAGGCGATGTGACTGCAGAAGCAGAGATTGGGGTGATGGGGCCATAAGCCAAGGCAGTTTCTAGAAGCTGGAAGAGGCAAGGAACAGACTCTCCTCTAGAGCTATTAGAAGGAACCAGCCCTGCTGACACTTTAATTTTAGCCCCTTAAAACTCCTTTTGGACTTCTGACCTCCGGAATTGTAAGAGACATTTGTGTTGTTTTAAGCCACTAAATTTGAGATAATTTGTTACAGCAGCCATGGAAAATTAATACACCTTCTCACACTCCCCTCACCTTTGTTCAGAATCTCTGACTTTGCTTCCTTCTTCTTTTTTGCCTTTGCTGGAGTTTCTCATCCCTGTTCTCAGTCGTTTTGGCCAAGGATTTGCCTACTCTTCCCTTAATTAACCATCCTCCTCACCTAGATTCTTGCACAGCCAAGGAACTTGTCAGTTTTGCCCTTCAATGAGGACCTGTGGTGACAGAACCAGAGTAACATTTCCCAAAATGTGCTCCATGACATATATGTCCTCGACTATGTGAACAAAGGGTATAGAGTGAAGGAAAGTTGGGTATCGTATCCCCCTCTTAGAGACTCATACTTCACATTAGCATGTCAATGATCCTGAGAAATTCTACAGTTGTGTTTAATGCAATATTTTTCAAACTTATTTGGCACAGGACCTTTTTGTTCATACAACAGATATAAACATGTTCCGGAAGTGGTATTCCAAAGAGCTGGCTTGGGAAAAAACTTCTATAGGGTATACCTGGGGCCTTTGGGATGACAATATCCTTCTCCTGTGCCCTGAAGCAAATGTCCATTTGGCCCCTGGATGTGAAAGGAAAGCCAGCTTCTCTCAATGATGGGCTGGGCTCTGTGGACATCCGCTGGATTAGATAAAGGCTGCAATAAAATCAATTGATGAAACAGGCTCCATGTATCTATGGCAGTTTCCTACTTGGCTTCTTGGGAAATGTGTTTGAAACTCAGATCTGACTCATATTTCACAGATCTGCAGTGGCAGGGGCCTTAAATTCACATATCCGGTGGATTTGCCAGGCAATGGCCTGCTCATGGATTATGCAAACTCTTTTACCATATGTGCCTAAGATCTGAAGAAGATAGAATCTATGAGAACCTCCTGATCGGCCCATCCTTCCTGGTTCCCGAACTCAGGAAGGATACTCACTGGCCTGCTTAGGTTCAAGTACCCCCCTACTAAACCAATCAGCACTGACTGAGGCACAGGTCAGCTATACAGTAGTAAAATTAACTAATATTTATGCAATATATGCTCTGTCTTAGGCATTACTCTAAGCACTTCACAAATGTTAGCTCCTTTAAACCTCACAACTACTTTATGCAAAATCCTGAGGCATGGGGAGCTTAAAAATAACCCACCTGAGGTCACACTGCTCTTAAATGGCAGTGCTGAGCTTTGATCCAGGTGGGCTGGCCCCGGAACCCCTGTTCTCAAACCCCTCTATTATGCACAGGTGGGAAGAAGGCAGATCTGGGTTTGAACCTGGACTCTTTGCTGTGACCTCAGGCAAGTCACTTAATCTCTCTCAACTTTTGTTTCCTCATTGGAAATCATAATATGAATACCCAGTGTCAGAATCACATCATATGCTTGCAAGTCTGTTAATATACGCATCTCTCCCACTTAACTGCCCCTCTCACCAATCTGTTTTGGGAGAATCGTGACTGTCAGTAGATGTCTGATTCCTTTGAAGAAAAGAATCATATTCTGCCTCTTGATAAATCATGGTGAGTTTAGTTGTTTCTCTTTCGTGAATTATGTTTTTATTAAATTTTTTTTCTTATAACAAAAGTAATACATATTCATTTTAGAAAAGAAAACTAAGCAAAAATAAGAAAAAATTTTAAATCACCACTAATTGTGGAAGATAATTACTGTTAACCTTTTGTTGTTAATATTATTTTTATAATATAATATAATGTTATAATATATTATAATATATATAATATAATATGCTTTTTTACCCTACATTATCAAAATAATGCTTTCATACTGTACATTTTTTACTCTGCATGTTTTTCCTCCAAATGATAATATTCTAACATGCAGTTTTATAAACACTGCTTCTTTTCACTTGTGTATCTTGGACAATTCTCATGCACTGAATAGTCTTCTACAACTCTTATTTTTTTTTAATGAATCCATGATGGGGTCTTAACCAATTCCATATTGTTGAATATTTAAGGTTTTTTTTCTCTCTTATTATTGTTAACTAATGTTGCAATAAACATGTTTTAAATATAGTTTTGGATCAGCCCTGGTAGCCTAGTGGTTGACTTCGGCGTGCTCCACTTTGGTGGTCCAGATTCGGTTCCCAGGTGCTGACCTGCACCACTTGTCTGTCAGTGGTCATGCTGTGGCAGCAGTTCACAGACAAAAAGAGGAAGATTGGCAGTGGATGTTAGCACATGGCGAATCTTCCTCAGCAAAAAAAAAAAAAAAAAAAATATATATATATATATGTTTTGACTTATGATTAATAGTCATTCTTGATGGCAACATTTTAGATCCCTAGAAAGCAGTTAGACTGAACTGAAAAGGGAAAGATCTGATTTGTCCGATTTACTTTTACTATGCCAGTGCCCAGAAACATAACTAGCTGATAGCTAAATAAATACCTATTGATGAGGAATAGAACAGAATCTGAAGCAGTTGCTTCCCTTCCAGGTAAATTCATGCCAGCAGCCTAGCAATTAGGATTCGTGAGAGTGCCTGGGTCTCCCCTGGCAGGTGACCAGCATGGAGGCTTACATGGCCTCCCTCTCTGTTGGGCATGAATCGTGACTAAGAGGCCTTTCCAATATTCTAGAACCAGCAAGACACTTTTGGAGAGGTGCAAGCTCAGCTTTTCGGAGTGCTGCCCCCAGCCTTTACCAGGGCTTTGTCCTTCTTTGGAAATGAATGATGTTGCTGACCAAAAATCCTGGGATTTTAGCTCATTTGCTGAGAAATGATCATCTAAAGTGGCTAGTAATTACTTTTCCCTCAATGTTCAAATTCTGAGAATTTTCATTCTTTTTAAAATCTGTGCTATATTAAAATCACTTTTTTAAAACAGAATATCGTGCAACCATTAATAAGGATGTGTTATATCCATATTTTGTCATGGAATGATGTACATAATAGTATATTATGCTCATATTAAACAAATGCATATATTTTTGTACATATGTTCTTATATGCGCCGAAAAGTCAATGAGTATGTGAGAGCTGTTAACAATTGTTACCACTAATGGGTGGGATTAAGGAAGTACTTTTATTTTCTACTTTTTTACTTACAGTGTTATTTTAATTTTCACAATGAGCGGTTTTTTTTTTTATGGGAATCAAAACAATAAAGGTAGTCCTGATGTTTTAGAAAGACAAATAACCTCTTTTAAAATGCAACCTGTATTATTGTTTATAATGATAAAGAGATAAATTTAATTTGGAACCCAGCTTTTATGATCTGAGGACTACAATATGTGCTCCCAGGATTTATAATATATCGTTTTAAAGATGTGTTTTGATTGAAAAAATAGACTCTATGTTGCATATGATGTCATTTGTCCCTCAAGGTTCTTGTAAATATGTGTTCCTTAAGGATATCAAAAGTGTTTTGCTGGTGCATTAATTTATTCACTCATTCATTCATTCCTTCAACGTTCATTTACTGAATGCTTTCTGTGTCTCGCAGTGGGCCATACACGAGATAGAGTTGTAAGCCCACAGACAAGGTCCTGCACAGAACATAATCCATTTCAAGTGCAGGATTGATTTTTCACAAGATAATGGAGGTTGGACTAGGTAGCATGTCACCGGTATTGCTAGTTTAGAAGAAAATTAACTTTGAAAATGTGAAAGTGATGATGAAAAGAGATCAGAAAGAAACAAGTATTGAAGAATTGATTGCACAAGTTCTGTCAAGTTTAAGATTCTCAAAGTCTTTCACAATAGAGTATTAAATAGAACCCCGAATATTGTGCTCATTCTCTAACTTCCATAGTCTCGAAGAAGATATTCTTCCCTCCTTGGAGAATTCTGGATGGTGCTTGCAGGAGTAGAGGGGGCCTCATATTCCTCTCTTTCCAATTCTGTTTTTTTTGTGTTCATTACCGGTACGAGGACATTACTAGTATGCGGGCCTTTGAGAGACTTCTAGGACTAAAACCAGAAAAATTTCTGGCAAACTGGGATGAGTTGGTCACCCTGAGTAGAAGGGAGGTTGTAGACTTCTGTGAGGAGTGAAGGAGAATGGTCTGAAACGGGATTCCAGATCTTCCAGTATTTACTATAATTTCAGAAGAAAAAGGCTATGTCTAAGTCCTTTATGACAGTAACCTAGGATGTTCTTGCTCCTTAATAGCTACCCAATTTTCCATGTTTTCCTTTCTTACCTTCATGTCCAGCCTAGAGAAGCATCAGATTTATACTACAACGAGAGAGAACTCGGGGTCAGAAAGCCGGTGAGCTCTTGTCTAATGGAAGCCATGTGTCCCTGGCGGGAAAGCCACTTCCAGGGGCTCCAGTAGGTGGCCACTGCCTGCCCACAGCAGCCAACCCCTCCGTGACAGCACACCCTCAAGGGTTTTTTGAACAAGAGCTTTCCAAAAACAACACCACAAAGTGCGTCCCTCATTGTCTCTTTGTGATGGTCTGTGGAGTGGCCAAGGGTAGACTTGGGTAGCAAAAGTATAATCACGTTTTATTTTTGGAAGCAGAAAGCATGTCTACTTATTGGCAAAGAAAACGCTGGCATGGGCCAGAGGGAAAAGTTTAGATTACACGGCTTCCCAGTGCCCTTGTTTATCTAAACCAACCCCTGGGGCAATGGCTTTGGCAAATCTCTCAGTAGTTGCCTTTGAGGAAATCTACCAGAAGTCTTATTCTTTTGTTTTGAAATGTGGATATCAATTGTGAAAAATGAAACAAAACACAATAAATCTAAACAATCCTTTCAGTGACCCTGAGCTTCGTCCCTGCTGCCCTACCATGCCATCTCTGCACTCTGGCTGCTGTGGCTCTGTGGGGAGGTCGGGGGCGCCCTCAATGCCCTGGAACTGAATGCCTGCCTCTCCCAGCCAGGCCTGCTCCAGCAGGACCTACAACCGCTTATGAAACCTTTTTGTCTAGATTTGGGTTTTTATAACAAGTAGTTGCTATTACCACAGTGATGTGGAGAAATCGACCTGGCTTCAGCTGTGGGCATAAAGGGATTGACACAGTTAAGCTCCATTTTGCCAGAGAAAACCATAAAAATTTGAATTAGAGATTGTTTAGCATAAACGCATTTGAATTCAAGTAATAAAACGTAATAGCTCCTGGAATGACTGGAATGGTCACTGACAATCAGAAGACTCGGGTTCTAGTCCTGGCTCTGCTGCTGTCTTGCCCTGTGAGCTGGGCCAATCCCATCAGTCAGCTCTCTGGACTACAGTCTTCCCATCTGGTAAAAAATGAAGAGGGTAGATGGGATGATCTTACCTGAAAATTAGTTCATTTGAAGTATGATACTCATTGACTCATTCGATGATTCAACTTCATTATCATCTTCCAAGTGTAAATTACAGTCATGTGTGGCATAACAACGTTTCAGTCAACAACAGACCGCATATATGACTGTGGTCCCATAAGATTAGTACCATATAACCTAGGTATGTAGTAGGCCATCTAGGTTTGTGTAGGTGTACTCTAGGATGTTGGCACAATGATGAAATTGACTAACAATGCATTTCTTAGAACATTTTCTCATCATTGAGTGACACATGACTGTATTCCATTCCTTAATTCAACATAAATCAGTGTTTATTATGTTCCAGGCACTGAGAGATGGGGAGACAAAGATACTGCCTGAACCCTTAACCCCGAACCCTTTGTAAGAAACAGACAAATTTGTCACTTATGATATTATCCTTCACATTTATCTGTTAAAACTTACCACTATTTCTAGACACATTTAAAATGTCATCTCCTCCATATGCCTCCATTTTCTTTCTTGCTATCTTGGACCTTTTTATGTATCTCTCATAGTCTTTTTCAGATTCTTCTTTGCATGATTAATTATTTGTATTTCTATCTAATCAACTCTTTTCTCAAGCCTGTTAAACTTGAAGACAGGTATCAAATTGGGTCTCATTGTTTCCTGCCTCCAATGACATCCAGCACAGTGACTAACACATAGGTGCTCAACACTTATTTGTTGAATTGCATCAACTGGCATATTCCTAATTAATGGCTTTTTATTGTCTGTGTCCAGTTGCCCTCTGTCAGTGGTGCTCTTAGTATACTAATGACAAAACCCCCAGACTCCTTTGAGGCTGCAGTGTTCAGCTGGAAGCCAGAAAGAAACCTTTCACAGGAATGTGGGACTGCTGTTTTCCTTGAAAACAGGGAAGCTCACATTATCAACCTCAGGATCTTAAGAAGAGTTTTTGTTAACACGAAGTACTCTGGATTATGGCACAGGTGTCATGACACCCCTTCCACATGGACACCAGGAATATTCATTGCCAGCAGCTGGAGGATTGAATTTCCCTTAAGCCAGCTGTAAGTCTGGATGGAGGTGAGAATTTGCGAAGGGCCACAGGGTACCTTCTGAATTCCATAGCCAAAAGGCCAAGGGGAGGCATTCTTACTACCTGCTAATGCAGCTCAAGAAATAGATATGATCTGGGCTTTTATACTGCGCTTAGATGCAATAACTTGATACAGACTATTTTTAACGGGTTTGCTTTAAGAAGTGGCAACACCCCTACTCTGTTGAGTATTCATGCATGTGTTGTATGAAAGTCTGCAAAGTAATATTATCTACTATTTATGGAGTGTTTCCAGTGTGCCAGGTTCTCATCACATGTGTTATTCTGTTGAATCCTACAATGATGGTATCAGATTGGAAGGTAGAGTGCAGAGAAAGCAGTCAGTGCCTTACTCGTTAGTAGGGGCTGGTTGAAATAGAACTAATTGGTGAATCAGACAGTGATCTCAAACAAAACTGTGTGTGTACAACAATTATTCGCTCCAAGATTGTCATCCAAATGATCTAGAATATCATTATATTAATTTTCAGAAGTTTTTGATAGAAGTAGTCCCTTTCCCCCGCCCCCCCAAAAGTAAATTCTGGTAGAGAACTATAGTCTCCTGGAAATACACACGTGCACTTCCATGGTTCAATAGCTCCAGCTGTGAAAACTATCTTACTGATCTTGGAAATCAACTAGAGCCAGATTGTCTTTCAAAAGAAATATTACAAGCCTCAGAAGCTCCAAGGTGTGTTCCCGATAAAGGCCTCTGGGTCTGTGCTCCTGTCCCCTCAGCATCTTAAGCTGGGAAGTCACCTGGGCTCAGAAGCGCAGCCTCTGGAGATGGAAAGGACAGAAGGAGATGCCTCAGCACGATTCACCCCTCTCCAAATGATGGCTTTGGATTTGCACTGAAATCAGACTTTCAACTCAAATGTGCCACTGAAGTTAGTTTACTCTTGGCAAAGCAAAACTTGCTGTTTTTCAGAAAACAGACTCAAAGAGGCTTAGACAAGAGGCTCAAGAGTTTTCTTCCACACCAATCAGCTCTTGCAAACTAGCATTTTAATTATTTAAGTGCAAGTGAATCAGTTACATCTGAATTAGATTTGTTTGGAAAAAAATACAATTGGCTTTTGAAACTAAAGGGAGAAAGTGCTTGGTTGGTTGCAAACAATTTAGGTTTTGTGGTAACCCGAAAGTGCTTGAAAAACAATTTACATATTTGATGAGCTCAAAATGTCTCTGGATTCGGCCTTCTTCCCAGAATAAAATACACAACAAATATGGACATTTTAAACAGGGGTAATATTGGGTTCCATTTTTCGGGGTCTCAAGTTTGGTAATCAAAAGTTGAAAAGGTTTATCCTTATTTTTTACATGGCACATTTTCAAAACCATTAACGCTCTTTCAAAAAATTATTCAAATAATGAAAACATTTTATGAACTAGACTTTTCACGGTGTCAAAGTAGAATAACTTGTCAAACAATTTAGTGACACTCTTTGTAGTTGCTTTTACCTGAGTCTATCTTGTACAAAGGGGAAATCATTCAGGAGAAGTCTAAGAATATTTAGGTTCTCAGAGAGCTCTGGGACTATGACACATTTACCCATAACATGAGTCATCATGATAATTTGCAGAACTTACATTTGGTTATATTCATGGGCGATTCACACCGAATTGGATTGATTAGTACTTATTAATCAATTTATGCTGCCCTTGTATTTTCTTGGAAAGCTCCTATTTAACCAGTATAGATGTTTTCAGATTGACAGATATGAATCCAGTCATCAGAGTGAGTTGGGTTTCTGACTAACCAGTGGTGAAGTTTCGGTGGAAACTAAAACCAGGAGATGTCCATTGAAAGACATTCACTGATCAACAAGAACCTATTAATTGAAACTTACTATGAACTCACAATGTGGTTGGCAATTTAATGGTGAGTAATTTAATTGACTTAAAGTGACAAGATTTGGGTTTTCTCTCTACACATGTCAGTGGCGGGTAAATCATTTAGCCTCTTTCCCCTGGTCTGTGGATGCCCAGTCTCGTTCTGGCAAATGAGGAGAGAAGAGGCAACTCGATATTGGATTCCCAGATGCTGACAGGGTAGAATTCTTCCTGGGATTTTCATGTTGGCTTGGCTTCTCTAACAGCACCTTGGTTTGATTAAGTTTCTCCCACTTCTATGAAATATTTATAAGTTGTGTGCAGAGCCTTTTGCTTGAAGCCTAATCTTATTTCCTTCCAGAGTCTTGAAAATAGATGGTATTTAATAAATGCTTGTCGAATTGAATTGATTTTATTTAATTAGGCCAGACTTTTATGTTGGAATCATGTACCTCATTCATTCCTATATCCGTATTTTCTGAGTCTGTGTTGTGATGAACATGATGAATGAAACAGACAAGTTCTCATCCTTTTGCTGGGCGCTGTATAAGGTGCTGTGGAGCTGGAGATGATAAAATCATGTGGGACCTCAAGAAGCTTATGATGCAGACAAGAGATAGATGTAAAAACAAGTAGTTATGGTTTACAATATGGGCTGTGTGTCAGAAGCTATAGTTACCTACCCCAGCATCCAATTTCCCACTTCTCCTTAGAAATCAATCCCAGTTTATATCTGAGTACATGATCTCTGGTTATAACTATTTCTCTTTCCTAGCTTGTTTTGCTGGTGGGTATGGTCTGGGGAGATGTAAATGGAGATATATTATGTGGACTTTCCAAGAGGAGTTCTTAAAGGCAGCTAACTTAGCAGGAGGAGCTGCTTTTTCATAGTTGCCTTTTCTTTTTCTTCTGGTCTGAAATTCTATCAGCTGTCTTGAGACATGAAGTGACCTTGAATGTGGAAGTCAAGTACTAGACTGTTGGAGTAGTTAGGTGCCTAGATCTCTGATGATACCACAGAGCAGCTTTACCAACGCTGGATTACTTATTCCTAATGTGTTTTGTTTTGTTCTGTTTTTAACATCAGAAATAAATTTCTATCTTGATTAAGCCACTGTTATTCTGGAATTTTCTATTTATGCATCCAAGCTAAAATCTAACAGATGCGGGATATATTGGGGGATTTCCATAAATTAATATGGGAGTTCAGAGCAGAGGGACTTCATTGTAGGCAGGGAGACGGAAAAATCTCTCCAGAGAGGGAAATCCTTGAAAGGACCCTGAAGAAGGAATGGCAGATTGTCAGGAGGGCAAAGTTGGGGAGGGCAGAGATCGTATTCTAGGTAAAGGGAAGAATGCTCGGTGCTAAATTAATGGTCAATATGGGGGCCTAGTTCAGCCTTGGAAGTGGAAGTACGATATGCCCAGGGCAAGGTAATTGCAAAAGATCAAAAGAAAGAATCCCAGACTCACCAGATGCTACCTCCCTTTCCATTACCTCATCCTCTAAGTCCACTGTCTTTAGTATCAAAATATCGAGGAAACTTTAAGATGGTCATGAGCACTCTCTTGTGGCTGGAAATACAGTCATGGACCACGTATATGGCAGTGGTCCCATAAGACTAGTACCACATAACCTAGGTGTGTGGTAGGCTGTACCATCTGGGTTTGTGTAACTACACTCTATGATGTTCGCACGATGACAAAATTGCCTAACAAGGCATTTCTTAGAATGTTCCCTGTCATTAAGTGACACATGACTGTATCTAGATACTCTTTAAAGCAAACAAAAAGCATACTTGCTATGAATAAGGTCTTGTGACAGATACTGGTGACAAGAGCCTAGGGGAGCTCAAACATGAGTTAAATCATTATTGCTCTCACAGAACTTCCATTCTAAGGGTGAGGACATCAACAAACTTCTGCACACATGATAAAAAAGTAAACAAAGGAAGATTGTGAAGGGAGCTGGGAAAGTGCTGAGTGTGGATTGAAAGGAGGTTGGCTGTTACCTAGAAGGTTCCAGTTGGGAACTTTGGTGTTGCCGTGTGGCTGCTTTAAAATCCCGTCCCACCCATGAGACTGGGTGGGATTTCCCAGAGTCTGGGAGCAAAAATTGGAGAAAGCAGTGAGGTGAGGTAGTGAGAACTTTCGAGACCATCTAGTTGCATGGTGGATGGTGGCCCGACCCCTCGGGGAATCAACAGGTAAGTGTTGAAGGCCTTTTTTCTGAAAGCAATCTATGTTGGACAGACTTGATCATAGCTAGAGGATGCTTATTCTGGGAAGGAGATGGCACTTTGTACAACAAAAGTGCAGAAAGACATTGAGAGAGGCTGAGGTTAGAATATGGGACAAATGCACTGAAAACTCAAGCAAGCCATGACTTTGGGACAGCTCGGAATGGTCTGAGTAATCATGAAGTCATCTGGCCATATCTCCCCAAAATACTCCTGGTATTTGCTTTTTGTGGTCTGGGATGTTGCAGACTCAACAGGGAACAAGGTCAGAAGAAGAAAACAGTGACATTTGTATCCTATTATGGGATGAATTTGAGTAATTGGTATGTGGTATGAGAAGCCCAAGTATAGAAAAAACAGAGCATCTAGGCAGGGGCTGGGATACTAATTTCAGGAGGTGACATCTGAAAGTTTGAAGGAAGTGAAACAAAAATTTGAGTTTTCTTTAAGCCCTGGGGGAATGGTGGAGAAAAAGCTGATAGAAGGTGGACGTCTGCTTTGCTTTATATGCCTGATTGTAGCACTGCTTGCTTGGGGCAGAGGAATTCTCCAGATCCACATAGTCGTTGGGGGAGCAGGGACAGGGGAGGAAGAGGGAACAAAATGAAGTTAAATATACCAACGCAACAGTTCCAGAACAATTGCATCTCCCAAGAAAAATGTGACATTCTGAGTGCCTCCACCCCTGCGGAAATAATAGGTTAAGAGATCAGTTGCTTAGAGGAATAGCTCATGTGAATGGATTGCTCTAGGAAAGACAGAGATTCAGGGCAAAATTCCTAAAAGAGATGGGTCTACAAAGCCATGCATTAGAGCTCCAACAGGGCCTTTGTGGTGTCTGTAGGGTCCCTGGTTTGGGGCTAGTGTCCAGTCTAGGGCTGTATTGACCTGGGCCTGGAATCCTTATCTTAGAACACAGTCCTGGATTCACCACAGGATGCCCTGTCTGAAAGAGTATAGACACCAGCATGAGATTGATTGTGGGCAGAGACCCACCTCCAATTCGTCCAAAGCAGGTAATAAAACTACCCACAGATCTGCAAGTCAGAGAAAAACACTGTTGGCCTTTGCTGTCGTCCTGCCTGTCTTGTGTCTGTGAATATAGCGTGGCATGGTGTGGATTCTGGAACCATTCTGCCTGGGGTCTGCCACTTATTAACTGTGTGACGGTGAAAGTTAGTTAGCTTTTCTGGGCCTCAGTCTGCTCCTCTTCAAAACTGCCTGTGTTAAAGGGTGTGATGTGTGTGTGTGTGTGTGTGTGTGTGTGTGTTTTGGAATAATTCTAGTTGACTTGTGAGAATTTTTTTGTATATTAATACAATATAATATGTTGTCTTCCAGAGAGAGTACAAGTATTGTTTCAGGCTTTTCTGCCATTAATTTATTAATGGTAATTTTGACATATAGACATTTTAATTATTTATGTGGTCAAGTGAATCAATTTTTACTTTTTGATTTATACAGTTGCTTTTGCTTAGAAAGTTTTTCTCATTCTAGTGGACGCACTTGTATGCCAACTTTATGACATCATTTTTACATTTAACTTTGTAATCCATTTAGAAGTTATTTTATTTTATTTTATTTTTTAAAGATTGGCACCTGAGCTAACCACTGTTGCCAATCTTTTTTTTTTCTGCTTTTTCTCCCCAAATATTGCCAGTACATAGTTGTATATTTTAGTTGTGGGTCCTTCTAGTTGTTGCATGTGGGACACTGCCTCAGCATGGCCTAATGAGCAGTGCCGTGTCTGCGCCCAGGATCCCAACCAGTGAAACCCTGGGCCGCTGAAGCAGAGCACACGAACTCAACCACTAGGCCATGGAGCTGGCTCCTAGAAGGTATTTTTATACAGTGTAGGAAGTGAAGTTCTAAGTAAGTTTTTTACCTGAAGGTTCAGCCAATTTTCTCAACACTATTTGTTGAATAATTCATTGTTTCTCTACTAATGTGTTTTTCTTTATCAGACGTTAATTTCTTATATGTAATGTAGTCTGTTTTCAGCCTCACAATTATACCACATTGTTTAATTGAAGTGGTAGTATAGTATTTTTTTTTTCCAGGAAGATTAGCCCTGAGCTAATGTCTCCTGCCAGTCCTCCTCTATGTTTGCTGAGGAAGACTGGCCCTGAGCTAACATCCATGCCCATCTTCCTCTATTTTATTTGGGATGCCTGTCACAGCATGGCTTGACAAGCAGTGCGTAGATCCGCACCCAGGATCCAAACCTGCGAACTCCGGGCTACCAAAGCAGAAGATGTGAATTTAACTGCTGTGCCATCAGGCCAGCCCCATGTATTATGGTGTATTTTAAAACTCGATGATATAAGTCTTCTGGATTACTTTATCTTTTCAAAATCTTCTCACCTGTTTTTTCTTATTTTTATATTCAAATGAACTTTAGGTCATTTTCTTTCTAAGGAAATTTCTATTGGAAAAATGAAATAATTTAAAAACATTCAGTCTCCCCTATAAAAACATGATCTTTTCTGTTCTTATTATATATTTGTATGGGTTATGCACATTTTGAGTTTAGGCAGTCACTCCACAAGTATTTCACTGGTGTCCACTATAAAAGTCTGCAAGGCTATTTCACTTTGTGCATGTGCAAGCATGCATACATGCACACACACACACACACACACACACACACATAGAGGAAGCTTAGCATCTGACATAAACTGCTGCTCTTTCTAAGATTTGCCTTTTGTAATCAGATAAATGGCTCTCCTCCATTCAAAGAGAGCATCCCTCCAGTATCTCTTTGCAGATTATATTTTGATCTCAACATCCTTGATCACTTGCAGTGCTGTCAAGATGGCAATGGAAACAGAGAATCCCAAACTTTCCTAATAGATGACTTCACTACCCTTTCAACTAAGGAATAAATGGTTGGGTGCCCATTTTATGAGTGGCAACTTTCTAAGTGTGCAGAAACAATTAATAGACTGAGACAATAAGGAATCATTGCTTGGATCTTTGAGGGCTCCTAATAAATACCACCCTTGTTCGCTGCCTGATTTACAAATCAACTAATAAATAAAACGTGAGTCAGCAGATCATGCACTTTGTTACTGATAAAGGCTGACCTGAGGATAGAGCCAAAATGAGCCCCTCGGCTGCAGCCTCCCACTGGTTCAGCTACAGAAGGAAGGAGAAAGAAAGCACAGGTCTTTTTCCTGGGACTTTTGATAGATTATCTCACCCCATAGGAGTGGGAGAATGGCTATCACCCTCAACCCAAGTAACTCTCTTCCCCTTTTGTGGGATGAGTAGCAGGGATTAGTGGAAATAAATTCCTTCCTTGTGCACCTAGGAGGGAAAAGAGGTAGACCCTCTCAAAAGTCAAGGTTAGGGGCAGGAACTATAGCTCTGCCTGTAATCTCCGGGCTAGAAATCGCCTTGACTTTGCCTTATCAGTCCAATGACATGTTCTCAGCAACTATTTCTGTGCCCACCCTGCCCCAGGCATAGTTCTAGGCCCTGGGGGTGAGCCCTGAAGACACAAGGTAAGACTGAAAGTCCCTGCTTTCTTGGAGCCTGCAGTCTGGAGGAGGAAATGTGGACCACAGACGAAACAAAGAGACGGGTAGATGGTAAAAAAGGCATAAAAAATAAAACAGGACGAGGGACTGAATGGAGGGTGGAGATGAAGCTGGAATCTGGATGAGTCTCAGAGAAGGTGACATTGAGCTGAGGCTTGAATGAGGAGGAGAAAGAATCAGCTACGTGAAGATCTGGAAGGAGAGGGCTTCTGGAAGAGGCAGCAGTGGAGTCCCCACGGCAGGAAGGACCTCGAATTGTCCCTGAATCTACATCTTGTGTTCTTGTGAACCGGCAGCAACAGCACAGAGAAGGGGCTTGGAGGGTCTCTGACAGATCACCGTGGCCCTCAGAGCTGGGACACACTGTAACTGGGCATGGGATTTCTGTTACAGCAAGTATCTTTGCCTTAAATCTGTACTTGTTTAAAGAAAATGTGCTTGAAATTATAATGTTGCTCTTGGTAAATCCTTTTGAGGGAAAGCAAACCCACTTGATCTGGAGGTATGAGAATGAATCAAAACTGAGACCAGTCTAACTTCCTAACACCCTTAACACCTACGACTGGTGGTGTTGGACAAAGACCCCTCTAGTGGCCATGAGCAGATAATCCCACTACCCTATGTGCCAGGCACTGTGGATGCAAAGGTGGATAAGACACACTTGGTCCCTGCCCTTGCCAAGAATCTTACAGGATGGTACATACTAAGAATAATTAAACAAAACATTGATTTTTCCTGGTTAGGGTTATTCCTAGGTATTTTATTGTTGTGTTGCTTAAGTGAATAAAACTATTTTTCCCATTTTATATTTTAACTGGTTCTTGCTAGTTGTAATGGTTCACAAGCGCTGCCATAGCAAACACCACAGACAGGATGGCTTAAACAACAGAGATTTATTTTCTCAACCTTCTGCAGCTGGAAGTCTAAGATGGAGGCGTTGGCTGGTTTGGTTTCCTCAGACGCCTCTGTCCTTGTCCTGCAGGGGGTTTTCTTCTTGCTGTGTCCTCATAGTCTTCCCTCTGTGCACACGTATGTCTGGCGTCTCTGTGTGTCCAAATTTCCTCTTCTAGAAAGGACACAGGTGAGACTGGATTAGGACCCACCCTAACAGCCTCATTTTAACTTAATCACTTTTTCAAAGGCCCTGTTCCTAGATATGGTCACATTCTGAGGTACTGGGGGTTAGGGCTTTGACATATGAATTTTGGGAGGATACAATTCTCCCCAAAATACTTGTAGATAGGAAATCGATTTATTTTTATATATTTAAAGAGTATTTGGCTACTTTATTGAGCTCTCTTACTAATTCTAAAATGATTCTAATTTTTGCCTTTTGGGTTTTCTGGGGAAGAGGTCATCCCTTAAATAATGGAAAGATTTTCTCTTTAAGTCATTAAAACTCTTATTTTTGTTTAATATCTAGTTGTATGGACCGGGACTTTCAGAACAATGATAAATAATGGTCATGGAGGAAAATCTCATTTTAAAGCTGATTTTAATGTTAGTATTTCCCCATTAATCTTAACTTAACAAATATTTATTGAACTCCTATTAAGTTTCAGACATAGTTCTAGGTGCTAAGGATACAGAGATGAACAAAATAGGTGAAAATTCTTGTCTGCATGGAGCTTACATTTCAGTTGGGAGAGACAGACACAAACAACGTTACTGAGAAAGACATACAGTACACCAGAAGGTGGGAAATGCTGTCAGATGAAAAAGCAGGGAATGGAAATACAAAGTGCTGAGGTCAGTTGAAATTGTAGTGAGTGATTAGGGAAAGCTAAGGTGACAGTGTGTGAGTGAGAGAGTGGATGACCCAGGAATAAGTGTCAAAGCAGAGGGAACAGCAAGTGCAAAGGCCCTAAGGTGGAAACAGGCCTGATATGTTTGAGGAATAGACGAGAAACTAAATGCTACCGTTGGGACAGGGAGAGTGGTGGTAGGAGATGAGGTGAGAGAGGAAAGAAGGGGCTAGATTGTGTAAGATCTTGAAGGCCATTGAATTTTATTCTAAGCGAAATGAGGAGTCATGGAAAAATTTTGAGCAGAGAAGTGACGTGATGTGTTATAGTTTAACAGGATCACTCTGGCTGCTGTGTTTAGAGTCATTTATAAGGAAGGAAGCAGGAAGACTAGTTAGAATGCTATTACAATTACAGAAACAAGGAATGATGATGACGTGGAGCAGGATGATTGCAGTAGAGGTAGTGGGAAGTGAACAGATTCTGAATATGTGTTGAAGGTAGGGTCAAATTGCGTGTGTGGCATTAGATAAAGAGAAGAGTCAATGATTCCAAGGCTTTTGGTTTGAAAAACTGAGTAAGTGGACTTGCCGTTATGAATATGGTGTTCTGGGAGGAAAAAAGTTTGTGGGGAAAGATGCGGGATACTAATCTTGAGATATCTAATAGACATCCAAACAGAGATGTGGAGTAGGTGAGTTGATGTGAATCTGGAGTTCAGGGGAAAGCTCCACACTAAAGATGTCCATACAGGTGTTGTCAACATTTCATAAACCACAGGAATGGAAGACAGGATGAAGGATTAAGTATAGGTAGAGTAGACTAGAAATCCAAGGACTGAGCCCTGGTGTACTCCAACAT
Source organism: Equus quagga (assembly GCF_021613505.1). Taxonomy (NCBI): domain Eukaryota; kingdom Metazoa; phylum Chordata; class Mammalia; order Perissodactyla; family Equidae; genus Equus; species Equus quagga. The sequence goes on from NC_060272.1 coordinate 61,766,411, forward strand.
TTAAGATTGTGGAGGGATGAAGGACCAGCAGCTGAGAAGAAGCAACTACTGCAATAGGAGGAAAACCATGGAATACAATGTATGTACTGGAAGACAAAGAAAGTGTCTCAAGAAGATGGAATGATCCTCAATGTAGAATGCAGCTCACAGGTCATGGAAGATAAGAGTTGGTTTTGCAAAAGGATTTAGCAAAAGGGAAGTCTCTAGTGACTTCGAGTAGAGTAATTTTATTAGGGTGGTATAGATGAAAGCCTGACTGGAACAGGCCTAAGAGAGAATAGGAGGAGGGAAACTAGAGAAAACTAGTATGAATAATCGAGTTTAGCTAAAGAAATAGAGCAGTAGCTGAGAGAAGAACTGGAGTCTAGAGAGGAAATGGAGCCTATCTTAAAATCCTTTGCAAAAATCAACTTTATGGAGGTGTAATTTGTATAACAATGAAATGTACCCATTTTGAATGTTCATTTTGATGAGTTTTGACAAACTTCTATTCCCATGAAACCACACCATAACTGAGATGGAAAACATTTATATCATCCCCCAAAGTCCCCCTGTGCCCCCGCCCAGTCAATCCCTCCACCATCGACACAGGCAACCACTAATCTGCTTCCTGTCACTATAAGTTATATTTGCCTTTTGTAGAATGTCATTTAAATGGAATCATACAGTATGTACTCTTTTGTGTCTGGATTTTTCTCTCAATAATATATTTTTTTAAGATTCTTCCATGTTATCAAGTGTATCATAGTGCATTCTTTTTGTTTCTGAGTAATGTTCTTTTGTGTGTGTATACCACAATTTGTTTATCTATTCACCCGATGATGGACATTTACATTCTTTCCAGTTTGAGACTATTGTGAATTTAGGTGCTATGAATATTTGTGTGGTCTTTGTGTGGACCTGTGTTTTCATTTCTATTGTATAAATGCTTTAGAAATGGAGTTGCTGGGTGAAATAGTGTCTGTATAACTTTATAAGAGACTGCCAGCTTGTTTCTAAAATAACTCTATGATTTTCATACCAGAAGTATATAAGAGTTCCAGTTGCTCCATATTCTTCAAATGATTGGTATCATCAGTCTTTTCAATTTTAGCTAGTCTAGTGGGTATGTAGTGGGCATCTCACCGTGGTTTTCTATTTGTTCTTAAGGCTGTGTTGGCAATTTGGGATTTGCTAGGAATTTTTTCACTTCATTAGACTTGTCCAATTTATTGTTCTTATGTTATTCATAATATTCACTTACTTCCCTTTTAATGCCTGTGTGGTTTGTAGTAATGCCTTTGTCTCACTCCCGATATTGATATTTTGTGACTTCCTTCTTTTTTGTTGTTGTTGATGGTGATTAGTTTAGCTCAGGCCCTATCGAGTTCGTTTGGTGTTTTCAAGGAACCAACTTTCTTTTTTAGTTGAGATGTAATTGACATATAACATATTATTAGTGTCTGGTATACAACTTGACTCGATAGGTGTTTGTATTGGGAAATGATCACAGAAATGTCTAGTTATCATCCATCACCAAACATAGTTACACATTTTTTTTTATGTGGTGAGAACTTTTAAGATTTACTTTCTTAGCAACTTTCAAATATACAGCACAGTATTATTAACTACAGTCGCCATGCTGTATATTACATCCCCATGACTTGTTTATTTTATAACTGGAAGTTTGTACCTTTTGGCCACATTTACCCATTTCACCCGCCTCCCATCCCCCGCCTCTAATAACCATCAATCTGTTCTCTGTATCTATGAGCTCAGTTTTTTGTTTTTTAGATTCCATATATAAGTGAGATCATATGGTATTTGGCTTTCTCTGTCTGACTTATTTCACTTAACATAACGCCCTCCAGGTCTATCTATGTTGTCCCAAATGTCAAGATTTCCTTCTTTTTTATGGCTAAATAATATTCCTCTCTGTGTGTGTGTGTGTGTGTGTGTGTGTGTGTGTGTGTGTGTGTGTGTGTATACACCACATTTTCTTTACCTATTTATCCAGTGATGGTCACTTAGGTTGTTTCCACAGCCTGGCTATTATAAATTATGCTGCAATGAACATGAGAGTGCATTTATGTTTTCAAGTTAGTATTTTTGTTTTCTTTGGATAAATACCCAGAAGTGGAATTGCTGAATCACATGGTAGTTTTATTTTTAATTTTTTTGAGGAACCTTCATACTGTTTTCCTTAGTGGCTGCACTAATTTGCATTCCCACCAACAGTGCACAAAGGTTCTCTTTTCTCCACATCCTCTCTAACACTTACTATTTCCGGTCTTTTTGACAATAGCCATTCTGATAAATGTGAGGTAATATTTCATTGTGGTTTTAATTTGTATTTCCCTGATGATTAGTGACATTGGGCACCTTCTCACTTACCTGTTGGCCATTCGTATGTCTTCTTTGGAAGAATGTCCTCTGACCATTTTTAATTGAATTGTTGATTTCTTTGCTATTGAATTGTATGAGTTCTTTATATATTTTGGATATTAACCCCTTATCAGATATATTGCAATTATTGTCTCCCTTTTCACTTCGCTATGGTTTCCTTTGCTGTGCAGAAGCTTTTCAGTTTGATGTAGTTCCATTTAATTATTTTTGCTTTCATTGCCTTTGCTTTTGGTGTCAAATACGAAAAATTCAAGGAACCAACTTTTGACTTTGTTCATTTTCTTTATTGTGTGTTGGTTTTCTATTTTGTTGTATTATGTTTTAGATTTTCTTTCCTCATATGAGCATTTAAAATTATAGATTTCAGTCTAAGTACTGGTTAGCTGCATTCCACAAATTTTGATGTTTTCATTTTTATTCAATTTTAAAAAATTCTAATTTCTATTTTGATTTTTTCTTTGAACCCTGTATTTTTTTTTAAGATTTTATTTTTCCTTTTTCTCCCCAAAGCCCCCCAGTACATAGTTGTATATTCTTAATTGTGGATCCTTCTAGTTGTGGCATGTGGGATGCTGCCTCAGTGTGGTTTGATGAGCAGGGCCATGTCTGCGCGCCCAGGATTCGAACCAACGAAACACTGGGCCGCCTGCAGCGGAGCGCAAGAGCTTAACCACTCGGCCACAGGGCCAGCCCCTGAACCCTGTATTTTTTAAAAGTGTGCTCTTCACTTTGTTAAATGTAGAGATTTTCTGGATTCTTTCTAGAATTGGTATCTATTAAATGCAGTTGTGTTCAGAGAAAATATTCTGTATTATTTCAATCTTTTAAAATTTATTCAAACTTGTTTTATGGCCCAGCATATGGTATAATCTCATTAAATATTCCATTCTTCTAAAATGGAATGGAATGAAATGGAGTGTAATGAAATATTCCATTATTCTAAAAATGTCAGTTAGGTCAAATTTTTAGTAGTGTTTCTAAGTCTTCTATATCCTTACTGATTTTCAGTCTTCTTTTCCTATCTATTACCAAGAAGCAGTGTTGAAATCTCTAACTACAATTGTGGATTTGTTAATTTTTCCCTTCGGCTCTATTAGTTTTTGCTTCACGCACATTGAAGTTCTGTTATTGGGTGCATATACCTTTAGGATTTTTATATCTTCATGGTGAATTAATCCTTTTGTCATTTGTTATTATTTGACTTTTCCATGAAGAATTTCCTTTTACATTTTTTGTAATGTAGATCTACTGTTGATGAATTTTCTCAACTTTGTTTGTCTCAAAAAGTTCTTATTTCACCTTCATTTTAAAGGCTATTTTTACTGCATGTAGAAGTATAGGAATTATAATTTTTTTATCCTTTTAAAAATATGATTCCATTATCTTCTGGCTTGCATAGTTTCTGATGAGAATTTGTGTATTATTTTTCTTCCTCTGTGCATAAGGTCTTTTTCTTTGGCTGCATTTAAGATGTTCTTTTTATCACTGATTTTTAGCAATTTGATTATTATATACCTTCGTGTGTTTTGTGTGTGTGTATGTTTATTCTGCTTGGAAGTTTCTGTGTTTCTTGAGTCGGTGGGTTTAGAGTTTTGGTCAAATTTGGAAACCTTTCAGCCGTTATTGCTCTCACTCCTTCTGAGACTATAATTACATAGCTATTAGACTGCTTGATATTATCCGAGAAGTCACTAAGGTCCTGGTAATTTTATTCTTATATCTCTTAGTGTTTTGTTTTGGCTAAATTCTATTGTTTTGCCTTCAAGTTTACCAACCTTTTCTTTTGCAATGTCTAATCTGGTGTTCATTCCATTCAGTAAAATTTTCAATTACAAATATTGTATATTTATCTCTAGGCATTCCATTAGGTTCATTTAAATAGCTTCCTTTTCTCTCTTCATTATGTTCATGTTTTCCAGTAAATATTTGTACATAATCATAATAGTTGCTTTAGCATCCTTGTCTACTAGTTCCATCCTTTCTGTTATTTCTGAGTTGGTGTCAATTCACAGATTTTCCCTCTGATTATCGATCATATTTCCTGCCCCTTGGCATATCTGGTAATTTTTTATTGCATATTGGACATTGTGATACTATCTTATTGAATGTCTGGATTTTGTTGTCATCCTCTAAAGGGTATTGAAACTTTGTTTTAGCAAGCAGTTAGGGTTTTTGCAGATCAGTGTTGAAACTTGTTTTAAACTTCACTCAAGCAGGTATAGAATGGACTTCACTCTGGGGATAGTTCACCTTTATCACTAAGGCATAGTCCCTCTGGTAACTCTATTAAATTCCCTTGGACTTTGTTTATATCAAAATATGAATTATTTGTTGTACTATGCATCCTATCACTATAAAGATGTGTTTTTACTTTAGCTCTGTGAAATTGTCTTCTATTATTTTTAAGTTAATTTTGATTTTCCACTCCTTCCATTTTATGTTTTTTTTTTAACTCTTGTAAGGCAAATGTTGAAACTTTGGATTTTCCCTCCATGCTCTAAACTTTTATTTCACACTTGCCATCACACTTCTCTTTCCATTGTGTTCTGGGAGAATTCCTTAGCTTAATCTTTGAAATTGCTAATTTGCTCTTCATCAGTATTTATTCTGCTATTCAGCCAATCTCTTGAGTTTCCTTCAAAGATTATTTTTTTTTTCAGTTTCAAGATATCTAATTGGTTATTTGACCTAATATCTTTTTCTTACTCCATGGATATATCTTCTTGTATTCCTTTGAAAATATTAATTACCCTTTAGTAAAAGTTTTTTATTTGTTTATTAACTGTGTATCTTCAAGTGTTCTCCGATTTGTTGAGTTTGGTACTTTTGTCAGGGCATTTATTGATTCTAGGCTTATACTTCTTTCAGATTCCCTTCTTATTTTTATATGTATTCTCTTGTTTATTGTCATTACTTTCAGTTATTGTAGGGGACAAGTAAATTGTTCAGCTGGGTAGCATGTGCCAGTAGCTCATCTTCTGACTGAGTGGGATTACCTCTTGCCCCAGGATATAACTAGACTCCCATGGGACTTCCCTATCTTTTGGACCTAAACACTCATATTTCTTACTCCAACCTCAGAAGCAAGTCTGCTGCTTATATCTTGTCTCAAGTTAGGGATGAATGGGCAGATAGAGAAAATCGCTGTCATAGATGCTCTGAGTGTAGTGATCAGCTAACTCATCCTCTGGGCCCTGTTCCTTATATTTATTGCTTCTGCATTTGCAGTCTCCTAGACCCACTGCCAACTTATGCAAAAGTCTTCTCGAGTATAATTACAGAGCGATGTTTACTTCAATTAATTCATTCCTTGTTGCTTTCTATCTTTAAAGGACTTCTGAACAAATTTGTTCTACTGATAAAATTTTCTTGTTTTCTGGAGTGATTAAGGTTTCCTTAATTTTTTTGATGTTTCATAATCAATATTTGAATCTCTTCCATATTTTTGTTATCTCTTCTTCATATTTATTTGGTTACTTCTCTGTTTTCTTAGAAAAATTTTCCAGAACTTTATGTTCCATATTGTTGATTTCAAATAACCAACTCCCATCGTTGTTAATTTATTGATGTTCTGCTTTCCTGATTTCCTTAGTTTACTTTCTTAATATTTTGCTCGTTTATTTTCCTTCTGTTTTATTTAATAATAAAAATATTGAAATTATTAGTTTGCCCTATATTTCAGTTTTAGCTATAGCTCACAAGTTCTGATTTCTAAGATTATTTCTTAAATTATTTTCTAAATAATTTGTTATGACAGTTTGACTGTTAAGTCAAATAGGAAATGGGAGGGCTTTGTAATTCCTAATTACTAAGGTTTTAAAAAAGCTTTTGTTTTTCTTTCTGGAAATCTCATCAAATATCTTGTTGTGTATCATTGATTCTGATTAAGTTTGTGCTCATCTATGTATCAAGTGATGTGCTCATCTCTGTGCTAATTATTATGGTTAGAGTGATGAGAAATAAGACAATCAGACCTGACATAAAACATATGACTGATAATAGGAGATAGGAGGTTCCTCAAAGACCATCTAGAGTGCTGCTTGAATGGGGAAAGAGAAGAATATATTCTGATCAGCAACCAAAAAGATCCACTAGAGTAGACATCTGTTTTCCTTCCTTATTTTATTAATAATGTCATAATGAAAAGTTAATGGCAGCTACATTATCTTAGCAAACACTACTAATGATAAAAAAAGTTATAACAAAAATAATCTTCTATTTCCCTAGGAACTCAGTTTTAAAACTTGCTTTGTCCTTATACCATCTGTATGAAATAATTAGGATTCATATTATTGTTCTTATATTGCAGATATGGAAACTGAGGCTCATGGAAATGAAATAACTTCTTTAATGTTCCACACACAGTTTTTTTTGTAACTATTTCCAGGGCTAGCCAAGACAGCATAGTTTCCAACTGCAAATTCAACTAAATGCCATTTGTCTTCTTTATCTACACACCAACAAGTTGTTCTCATTTTAAAATTGCCATATAATTTTTGGTGCCAATTACCCTATTTTGAATTGCTACCAAAATAACCTATCATTTTCGCTATATGATTACTTTTTCTTAGGGGCAAATTATATATAGCCTTAACCTCATAATTCTGGTTAGGCTGATGTGGGTAAATAATATGATTTTTTTTCAATACCATATTTGAAAATCCTGTTGCATTGTTTATAGCTTTTCTTTTGTGTTATTCTCTGTTTTATAGGTTTAATAGTTTAAAATCTCATTATCTTTTTAACCAATTTATTAAGGTTGCATTCATATTTGCTAAAATAGTGCTTTCTATTATCTCACAAGTAGTAACAGTATTTATTCTTTAAAATTATGATTCCCTAGATTTCTACCATTTAGTAAGGGCAAGAATTTTTTCAGCTGAAACTTTCAAGCAAGATGCATGCTTGGTTTTTAATACTTTGATGTTACAGTGATAGAGCAATTTTCACTAAGGAGTAGACGCTTTAACTCTCTACTTTAGGCCTTAATTTTTTTCCTGTACTGAGCTACACTGTCATCTATAGTAGCTGGAATTTTCAGTAGTTTGAGAAACTGTTTTGCAGTTGGCATAAAAGTTAAAATCATTCATTACAAACAAAGATTCATGATTTGATGCTCATGTTTTAGCTTAACACCATGACCAGGATTATTTAGTTTTCTATTTAATGGATCCTAGCCAAACTTAAAATAGCAAAGAGTAAATTAATGTCTTGGAAATAGTTCCTATTTTATCATATAAGTTCTGATCACATGAGACTCTCTTCTTCCTCTGAGAAATGTCAGAATGTATTTTATTTCATCTGGCTCAGAAAATCGATATTTGGAGTATCATAAACTTATAAAATCCCTAATAACATGGAAGGAGTTGGGAATATGGGACTGAGCATCAATCTTGAAAAATGGTTCCTACTCAACTTTTTAATTTTATTAGAAGAGATGTCTATTTCTTAAGCTTTCTATATGTAAAAAGAGCAACATGATACAGTACAAAGATCACTGGGTTGGGGTTTGGAAGCTTCTAGCTCTAGCATGGGCCGTAGCATGAGGCAGTTGTGAAACATTGGGTTGCACAGTTGGTTTCTCTGAGCTTGTTTTCTTATGTATTTATAGGAATAATAATACTTGCCTGACCTTAAAAAGTAGTCGAGAGAATCAAATGAGATAATATATAAGGAAGATGCTTTGGGAACTAAGAAATGGAATGCAACGTGGTAGCTTCGTGCAGGCATCTGCGCTGCAGGCCTAAGTATACACAAAGCTCCATCAGCCCATCCTGGAAGGGAGAAAGGGGAGAACACAGGAAAGAAGAGGCCCTTTCTTTAAAAAAATTCTTTTCATCTGATGTGTAGGTTGGATTGGTAGAGGGGCGCCCTATTTCTACACCGCGGAGGAGTGCCTCATCACGGCCACGTAGTGCTCATTTCCGGTACTTTCACTCTTGCTTCTATGGAGCGATATTTTAAGAATTCTCGAGGGCTTGCTCGTGGTTCTGACCCTCTTCCAAATGGTGGTACATCTTCTTGATATTTTAATTGTGATTGTTGCATATATAATGTAATTTCTTATGCTGATTTTTGAAGCATTTAAAATATTTTTCTCTTCCAATTTCATTGTTATATTTGTGATTACTTTCAATAAACATATCAATTATTTCAAACAGTTATCATTCGGAAGATTCATTCAGATTAATTATCTTAGTAACTTCATTATGGAAACATTTATATAGCACTTAAGGCACAAATAATTACTGAGTACTGAGAATATAAGTCAAATAAGATAGAGTCTTCAGGCAACCTTATATTCAAGTCAGGAAAATAGACACCCACACAACTAACTCTAATAGAATGTGGTAGGAGTTAATGGGTAGTGATATAAATAGAGTAGACTGCTCTAGCTTGGACGGACACCAATGTACTCTTTAAAAAAAAAAATTTGATGCCCAAAGGTAGGGTGAAAAGACCTGACATTTAAACATATCGAGTAATCCTTCTATTTATCTCTAGCAGAGTTCACAAACTGGTGGCTGTAGGCTTGATTTGTCTTGCGCATGTGTTTGTTTTGGCCCACAGACTATTTTAAAAATTTGAGCCAACATGAAAACATTAGGAGATTTCACACAAAAGTCCAAATTTCCTAGTTTCTCTTGAAAAATTTTAAAGCTTTGCCAACATTAGCCCTGCCTTCGTGTATAACGACAGTCACCTAGAGATGAGTAGAAGCTGCTTGCCTTAAATAGGCCAACTGCTCTCAAGTTCACCAGTAGCTGTGCCACTTCACCCACCCCTCTGATTCTCATTTCTGAAACACTTAGGTTGGTTCCGACCTCAGGGCTGATCTCTAAGCTGGAACTTTCTTCCCTCTTGTACTTATTGGCTCAATTCATTCAGGCCTCTGGTTAAAGGTCACCTCATCTTAGAGGCTTTCGCTGACCTGCCTGCCTGAAAGACACACTCATCATTCTCCCTTTATCCTACGTCACTGTTCTTTGAGGCACTTACTGCCATGTGGCATGTTATATATTTTTTATGTGTTTACTTGTTTGTTAAATATGCCTGTCTGATGGAACATATGCTTTGTGAAAGCAGGGCCTTTGCTCTGTTTACTGTGATTTTCCTACCAGCTATTGCAGTGCCTGGCCCAGACCAGCACTCAATAAATGTGTGTGGAATGAACACTGTTCTTGCAGTTTTGCTAAATATCTGAGCATGCAGGGGTGGAGATCAGGGGAAATGGGTCTCTGGTATGCCCAGGTTTCAAAAACCAAAACCAGTCTAACATAACTTGAATCATTAAAACTTTATCTATCTGAAACTTTGTATACACAACATCTATGTATTGTACATGACACCTAAAATACAGAAAAATTTTAAAATCTGTGTTACGGATGATAATGGCCATGAGAAGCTGTTCTCCGAGTCTGATTACCTGAACAGGGAATAAAGAACTGTTTGACCGTGAGTGCTACAAAGTCAAGAGGCTGTGGTACGCGCATGATTTGGGACGTACAATTCAATTTGGATCAAGCTGAAATTCTGAGCATTTTGTGGTCTCTCTGTGACATCTGACAATATAACTGTCTTAGCGGTGTATTGTGCGGTTTTATTTCAGGTCATATTAAAACCACAAAGTCATGGAGGTGTGAGGGTGGGGAAAGGGAGGGAGAAAATAACACATCTCCTGGCTTTTTGTCTCTGAATTCTCATACTTCCCGTAGAGCTCCGCATTGGAAGTAAAAATCTGTCGGGAGTACCAGGGGAAACAATCGAAGAAACTTTTGACAAGATCGATGAGAAGGAAATGGGGGAGGGGATATTTTGAGTCCAGATCAGTTTTACCACAATGTAAAAATAAGCTCCCGTAATCCCTGTGTCCTCACTGTGCCCTCAGCGAATGACACAAACATGGAAAGATTTATCTAATTCAGCGAGTCTCCCACTGTTAGGAGAGATATTGGAGAACGTGAGTTTCACTGGGAAACTCTATGAACTTGGCTTTTCACCAGCCTGACCTGTGTGGTACGTGTGTGTGTGTATGTACATGTGTGTATGTGTGTGTGTGTGTGTTTCTCAAACAGTTGACAGATAGTTCATTTTGTTCCTTGGCAGCTCTGCCTCGTTCCCATTTGTTACCACTTACTCTTCTTTCCTCTTTTCTTGCAACTCAAAGAAAAAGCATAAACTCACTGACCATGATTTCTTCCCCATTTATGACTTAATGGCTCCTCAACTGTGCTTTTCTCTCTGTTTTATAATAAATAATAGTAAGGCATTTTCATTTATCCAGAAAATGTTTATTGAGTGCCTACTAGTTCTAAGCACTAAAGATACACAGTGAAACAGTAGATGAAGCTTTTTGGAAACTTTCTAAGATCTGAGTAAGTTCCATGGAGAATTTTTACAGATACTGGTTGAAAAATCCATCAAAGAAATACATTCAGAAAAAGTAAACAAATGATGTTCCTTTCTGCAAAAGATAGAGAATCCTGGTGTTCTGTGGAAAACCTTGCTTTAAGCTGTGTAGGGAGGTATGTATGCCAATGGGTCTCCATCGAAATAACTACAAATTCTAACACCCGGGAAGAATGTCTGAGAAGATGCTTGGACCAGATGTTTCATGACATATGCATAAACAGCACATAGGAACATGCTCATCTATTTCATTAGCCTTTTTTCTTCAGGCAGAGATGCCTAACCCAAAGATATAGGGGAGGTTATGCCAACATTGTATAGAAAATTCTCAGCCTCTCTTGATGCCTAAAAATAAAACTATAAACACTATTTTGGAGACCAGCTGAATCGGTGGCCCCCTGGATATTTAAGGGACATTTTAATCAGCAAGTTATTGAGATGATAGCATGTATTGTTTTTAGCTGACTTCTGTGGCAGAAAGTGGGTAGGAAGAAGCCACAGTACTGTAGGAAAGTTAATGCCTTTCAATATTTCCCACATTCTTTTAAACCAAGGTTGGAGCAGTAATTCCAGGAGCAGGAATACTTGTTTTTTGGAAGAGATTTCTTTACTCCTCTGTTGGCTCCATAAGTGGACCCTGTCAGTGTATTTCACGGGAGTTGTGAATATGGAAGTCATAAAATGCGCTGCTAGGCCGTGCTACCATTTGGGGAGTCAGAAAAGCTCCTGGGAGCACAGCAGCTAGGTAACCCTTTCTGCATGTCAATCTAGTCTCTGGACAACTGGGATGGGACAACTAGGAAAAGGGAAGTTCTGACATTTGATTTTCCAATTAACTTCGTTAATAAGAAAACTCTTGTTTCCATACTTGGAGTTGAAAATATTTCCAAGAAGTCTGCTTACCTTCATTAGCGAATACTGTTTAGAAGCCATAATGGAGCCTTTGCTGAAGGTTGAGAATCTGGCCCCATTGGACGTTGTAAATTCCCTGCACCCGTATGGTGAGGATCATAACGGTGGTCTAAATGCACAGCACAGGACGTTCCACACATGTTGGATTTTGGACTAAATCCCTAATACAGACTTGTGTGCTGCCTTTTTGAGTGCTAATAATTAAGATTCTGGGTAACTGTGTGTACCTGCACTGCAGACCCTCAGCCTCAAGCATTTTGAGAAGAAAGAGACTCTCAGGGAAGTTATTTGCCGAGTTACACAACTAGTAAGTGACAAAGGAATGATTCAAACCCAAAGCCTTAAAGATTAACAAATCAAAACAATGCCATTTTATAGATGAATAAAATGAGACCCAGAGAAGGGAGGTGAGTCATTCAAGACCACACAACAGATTAAAGGCAGAGATAGTGCAGGCCTCTGGCTCCCAGGCAAGTCTTTCCATCACATCGTACATCTGGCTGTGGGCACAGCCCACTAGAGTCTCCAGAGCAGACTTGGGACAAAGGCAGTTCCCCACCACTTCAGCTACAGCGCGAACAGAACCTGGTCACTCCTTTGGGGAAGGTTTTTTGTTCATAGCTATCATTTATTTGACCTCCTACGGTGACCAGATTGTACCAGGTTGTTTACTTCTGTGATCCTCACAACAACCCTATGAGGTGGTATTATCATTATATTCACTTTACAGATGGGTAAACTGAATCCAAGCTCCGTTAAAGAACTTGCTCAAGGTCGCACAGGTGGAAAGAGACTGAGCTGGGATCCAAACGTTGGTCAGTGGGGTTTGAACCTATCCCCTTTCCACAACACACAGTGTCCTCCACTGTTGCTTCTGCGGGGAGGGGGGAACAGTGCCCTGTGCAAACATCTCCTCTTGCCCAGCCCCAGAGATCACTGCCATACTTGGCCAGCTGCCTGGCACCTGCAAGCTTGGAGCCAGCTGCAGCTAGACTTTGCAGGCATCAGAGGCTGGGCTGGGTGGGCATGTCACTCCCAACTGTGTGAATGAAGGTTTGATTTGCCTTAGCTCACCATTGGGTGGAGTCCACTTTGGGCAGAACACTTAGTGGCTGAATAAACACTCAGAGCATCTTGGAAAGGCTGCAGGGGCTGGTGGTTTGACACTGATTTTGGCTGTTTGGAGAGGTGCCACTGAAAGCCAGCTTTGACCACTGGTGTGCTGTTGAAAGACCTTGCCTTCTTAGCCTCTCACTGTCCTAGTTTCCTTGGAGGTCAACTGAGGACAAACAAATCTTGTTATTTCTGCTGAGTTTCTCTTCTCCATGCTGAGGACAGAGGCAGGAGACGCCTCTGAAATACTGGACAAAATAAACTCAGTGCAACCAAAATGGAAGAGGCTGTTTCAGAATCTCACACCTGGGCTGGTGATAGAGACGCACAACCCTGGGCACAGAGGGAGGAAACTCTTTCTCTTTTCTATTCTTGGAGTTGTCCTGTTAGGAGAGCTGTTTCATTTTATCACCTCAAGGACTGGGATAGAGGCCTTGGGAAGCTTATGCTGTGGGTGTCCTCCTTGGCTCTGACTTGGCTCTCTGAAGGGCATGATTGTATGACCGTGAGCCTGAGAAGAGTGCAGAAGAGTGGAAGTTAGTATGTGATTGTGAATGCTGCTGTGTTCGTGCTGAAGGTACTAGGACAGGAGGAGTGTTCCCAGTGGGTCAAAACAGCCCATTACATGGAGGAAATTGGGGAAGCTCTGTAAATTACTCGAACTTAGAGCTAGCGTGTCAACATCAGGGACTAATTCATAGTATTTTTTCATTAGTCTGTATAAAGATCTAAACTATGTGCATATGAAAACTCACAGGAGATCCCAAAACTAACCTAGAAAAATGTCTTTGATATAGTAAATGTTCTTTGAGTATGTAAAATCAGTTTTTCTTTGTCTGATTGAACGAGGCATTTGGAGATTCAAGATGGTTGGTGGGATAATAAAGTACCGTTGTGTCTTCACTGAAGTAATGAGCAGGAGACAAAGAGGATACCATCTATGATGGGCATATGGAAGTCCTTTTCTGCTAAAAATATCCCAAAGGAGAGCCATCTCTGGAGCTTGAGACCTGCACCGTTGACTTTTAAAATAGTCTCTTTTTCTACTCCTTGTTGATTTCTACCCAAATAAAATAATCACACTTGAGTAAATTATTTCTCACACTGTGTCTCACAGAGAACACTGCAATTATTGTGGAGCTGAAAAATTACTGACAGACATGGGGGACATTTGCTCTAAGTAGCCTGGAATGGTGTCTAAACAGTTCAGTGACTTTGTGTGATTAATGAGCATATGGGAGTCAACAGTAGAGGCAGAGTTCTGAGTTCAATTTCTCGCTAATGAGCAAGGAATGGGACTAGCTTACATGTAGGCAGTTGAATTAGGGTCTGGATAATTTAGAATCATGATTATGTAGGCCTAAATAAGTTATGTCTCCTTCTTCAATTATGTGCCAACTTAGCCCTTTTTTATTGAGTGAATATTTGGGTGCGGGTAAGGAAAAATAGCATTAAAATAAAAGCTGAAGACTTCTTGGAAAATAAAAACCAGATATTTACAGGGCTGACAGCTACCTCCTCTCATCTTTCAAGGGTTCAGCTTAAATAACTATAAATAACCACTCTCCCTGCCAGGAGGCCTTCCTTGACTTGTCTAAAATGTTAGTCCCTGCTCTTATAATTTCATAGCTCCCTGGGCTTTTCTTTGCAATATTAACCACAACTGTAATTCTATAGTCACTTGTGTAATTATTTGTTTAATATCTCTCTCAAGACCCTGCAGATAGGGACTGTGTTGTCTTCTCCTCTGTATTGCCAGCTCCTATCACTATGTCTGGATTATAGTAGGAATTTCATGTTACATATAGAATGAATGAATTAATAGCTCCTTCACAACGGCTGCTAAATTTTGTTGTACTAACCTCGTTCTTCACACATTAAGATTGAAGCATTCAGAGAGATATTGGTCTGATCAACTGAGTATCTTTCAAAGGCTAGAACTTTCTCTAGATGAACTTCTGAAATTAAGGATACATTTTTCTGAAATGAATTCCGGATTTCCAGATGACAGTGCCTACTTACAGCTGTTTTACAGCACTGAGCTGCTCAGCTGTACTGGGTTCATATTTTTGGAAGGGAATTACCACATCAAAATGAGATTCCTCCTCTCTCCCTTGTCAACAATCCTCTGTATTTCCTCATACTCAAGATTTACGAAAATACTTTTGGGGAGGATTATCAGAGTCGTGGAAACCAAAGAATGATGAGTCTGTCTTATGGACTGTGACTAAAGAGTCTTCACTGGAGTTCAAGGTTTAGGTCATTTCCACGGCCCTGACTTCCTGTAAGCAAGGGTGTTGGTTCTTAATGTGGGTACCAGATCTATAGTGAAAAGTTTTCTTGGAATCTTTGAAACTGCTTTTTTTGCTAATTCAAGGGAAGGTTTTCAAAATAAATGTCAAAGAGCTGTAAGTCAACAAAGAAGAAAGTCATAAAATTGATAAACTGAAGAAAAATGTGATTTACCTCCCTGCTCCCTTTCAGGACATTGAAAACAAGGTTTTGAAGGCAAGTTGTTAAAATCAGGTGAGGGTGTAAACTTTGACCTTCCTATCTGGTCTAACTTTGTGTTTTCTCAAAAAGCATTTCTAACTCTGCAGAGCCAATATGGGTGAGAGGAAACTGCTTAGGGTTTTACACAGTACCCTATTGGAAGCATTTGCCTTGCATAG
This sequence comes from Equus quagga, assembly GCF_021613505.1. Taxonomy (NCBI): domain Eukaryota; kingdom Metazoa; phylum Chordata; class Mammalia; order Perissodactyla; family Equidae; genus Equus; species Equus quagga. The sequence goes on from NC_060272.1 coordinate 61,781,902, forward strand.
CCTCACAGTGTGCCCCTATGGAGGGCAATATTTGTCATATGTAGACTAGTGAAGTGTTTTTCCACACCTGAGATGACAGCAGAATGTTACTCTGAAAACGTCAATATTTTTCACCTCTGTTTCTATCTGATTGACTTTAAAACATCAGTCGTCCGGGAGCCGGCCCCGTGGCCAAGTGTTAAGTTTGCGAGACCTGCTTCGGTGGCCCAGGGTTTCACCAGTTCAGATCCTGGGTATGGACATGGCACTGCTCATCAGGCCGTGTTGAGGCAGCGTCCACATACCACATCTAGAAAGACCCACAACTAAAATATACAACTATGTACTGGGGGGATTTGGGGAGAAAGAGCAGAAAAAAAAAGAAAAAAGATTGGCAACAGTTGTTAGCTCGGGTGCCACTCTGTAAGGAAAAAAACAAAAACAAAAACAAAATCAGTCTTCCAGACAGAAAGCTGTTCACTCTGCCGTGGCGGAAGTGCGCAGATCCCTTCCACGCCGCATGAAACGCTTTGTTGTTGACATGATGAAGTGAGATATAATACAGTAGACTGGCACAGATTCTAGTTCTGGTTTTGACACTTTCTCATCTTAGGCTTCCTATTCTCTGAGTTTGGGGTATATAGTCATGTGTTGCTTGATGACAGAGATACATTCTGAGAAATGCATCACTAGGTGATTTTGTCATTGTGCAAACATTGTAAAGTACTTACACAAACCTAGATGGTAGAGTTTACTACACACCTAGGCTGTATGGTACTAATCTTACGCGACTACTGTCGTGTACATGGCCCATCCTTGACTAAAACGTTGTTATGTGGCACGTGACCATAATCTTGTTAAGCCTTAATTTACTTATCTGGGAAAATGGGTGAACTGGATAGACCATCTAGTTTGATTTTTAGAAGACTTGTGTTGTGTGAGTCCCTGATGGTCAGGTAAGTGGATGATCAGATTCTTACTGAATGTGGCTAAAAATACCCTGTCACTCTACGTACCAAGGCCCGGTAATTTCAGCTGTGCCATCAAGGCGTTTCGTATACTCTTTCACAGTCTTTTCTCACTTTTGGTGAACACGACATAAAAAGGAGGAAAAAATATTTGGGGCAGAAGAATATATAGTTTGCTTACATTTGCCTTTTATAGTCTACTCTAACATATCTCAAATAGTACTCTTTTATACCACTCAGACAATTTAAATACAATTCAAACAACTTAAATTGTTTAAACAATTTATTAAACAATTATTTATCAAATTTATTATAATGTAATATAAATTATTATAAATTTATTTATTAAGTTAAATTATTAAACAATTTAAATTTTTAGTAATTTTAATAATTCTAGACATTTCACCCATTTAAGTACATTTTCCAATATCCTAAGTTTTTTCTTAGCCTGTCTATTCTGTTAGACTTTTAAAAACTTACTCATTTGCACACAACAGTTTCTAAATTACAATATGAACTCTACTACTGCTAATAAATAGTTCTAGAATCTTTTGTCTTAAAATACATCCCACTGGGGGTGTCCAGAAAATCACTCTTTCTTTTTAAAGTTTGAAAGACAATAGACAAACATGAGTGTTATACAGTCATGCACCATGTAACCATATTTTGGTCAATGATGGACCGTAACAATGTTTTGGTCAACGATATACACTGGTGGTCCCATAGATTAGTACCATATAGTCTAAGTGTGTAGTAGGCTACCATTTAGATTTGTGTAAGGACACTCTATGATGTTCACACAATGACAAAATCACCTAACGATGCATTTCGTAGGACGTATCCTCCCTGTTAAGTGACGCGTGATTGTGTTGACAAAGGTAGGGGAGGTCTTTAGCCTCTCTTTAGAGATGTCACTTTAGAAAGGTCCCCTTTGTTATTTGCAGCAACTTGCGCTCATTTGAAAACTAAAACTCAAATTTGGTTGAGCCTCAAGATTGTGTTTCTAAAGACTCAGAACTTGATCTTGTTTCATAGGTTAACAATTTAAAGAGAGAGAAAGAAAGCTATTAGGTCTACAGAGGTGGATGGGTGCAGATCCCCCCTTCCATACAGCAAGCAGAGAAGGCTGTTTCAAGAGAGCAGAGAGTGCCTTACTTGCCCCCAACCCAGTCCCACGCTTAGACCTCAGCAAGTGCCTGTGCCTGTCCTCCAAAGGCTTTCAGGACTATCACTCCTCAGTGACACGTGGCCCTACCAATCAGTGTCCTCTCTTGTAGTGTGCACTTGATGTAGTGACATTGTACTCTCCCAGGTCAGTCTTAAGTTGCCCAGGGTGAGAGAATAACATTTCTTGTGTGAATGAGACCACTCTTAGCACTCTTCCCACAGGCTCTTCTAATCCTCCCTATTGGTGGTAGTGTGTGAAAGGCAGGGGGACAGCCAGCATTGAAAAAGATCATATTGCAGGAATGCAGAAATTATGGCCTAAAGAATGCAGAAGAAGACGTGGTTGGAAGATGTGTCATTCTATGGTTAGTCTCCAAAATTCTGAACGGTAAATTTAACACGACCAGAAAACAAATTATTGTCCACATTTGCCTACCTACTCTGGGTAAGACTTGTATTTGTGATCAGCATCCATGAACCAGGCACAGAAACAACCTTAGAGAGAGTCATTGGAAGCCAGTGTTCCCATGGTTATGATGTAATCAGCATCAAATAGATGCGGGGGCAAGATCTGTCTTGTTTCCATACATGCAGGCTCTGGAGAGCCACGGTATTGTGAATAATAACAATCTGGCTACTTTTTGTCTCATGGTAGAAGACATGAAATTAGGCAGCAAAGGGCATAAATGACAGTAAAGAATCTAAAGACATAGTTCCAGGACTGGAACAGGAAGAGGTGGCGCCTGGATATCACGTGAGCTGACTGGACAACAAAGTTCGTAAGGAATGCTTCTCTACCCATTACTTCAAATCTTTACTGATAAATCACTATATCTCATGTGGACCTATGATTTTGTAATTTTTTTATTGAGGTTAAATTCAAATAAGAGTAACTATTTTGAAGTGGACAATTCAGCAGCATTTAGTACTTTCACAGTGTTGTGCAACCATCACTTCTAACTCCAAAATGTTATCACACCAAAAGGAAACCTTGTACCCGCTAAGTAGTCACTCCCCATTCTTCTCTTTTCCCAGCCCCTGGTAACCATTAATCTGCTTTCTATCTCTATGGATTTCCCTATTCTCACTCTCTCATGTAAATGGAATCATATAATATGTGGCCTTTTGTATTTAGCTTCTTTCACTTAGCGTGTTTTTGAGGTTCATCCACGTTGTAGCATGTGTCAGCAATTCATTCCTTTTTATATCTGAATAATATTTTGCTATATGGATTTACCACATTTTGTTTATGCATTCATCAATTGATGGACATTTGGGTTGTTTCTACCTTATGGCTGTCGTGAATAGTGCTGCTATGAACATTCATGTACAAGTTTTTGTTTGAATACTTGTTTTCAATTCTATTGGGTATATACCGAGGAGTGGAATTGCTGGATTGTGTGGTAATTCTATGTTGAATCATTTGAGGAGAGTTTTCCAAAGCAGCTGCACCATTTTATATTCACACTAGCAGTGTATAAGGGTTCCAATTTCTTTACATCTTTACCAACACTTATTATTTTCCATTATTTTTGATTGTAGCCATTCTAGTGGATGTAAAGTGGTATCTCATTGTGGTTTTGATTTACTGTAGTATATTTTTAATCAAACTATTTATTTAAACATGGACCCAGTAAAAATGTTTGCCCAAGGCCCCACAACCCCTAGCAGCAATTCAAAACATCTCCTCAGAGATCTAATTAAGGAACAGACTTTCCCTTCTTCATTTCTTGAAATTCTTAGCTTGAGAGTAATTCATGTGTTGGATAACATAGATAAGAGTATTACACGTGTGTTATATTTTGAAAGCATATTTTGGGATACTTGGGAATTTGTTAGAAATGCAGAATCAGAATTCATAGTTGAACAGGATCCCCAGGTTATTCCTATGCACGTTTAAGGTTGAGAGGTTTTGAGAACTTCCTGTCTTTTTGAGGAGGGAGACAATAAGTCCACACCAGAAAAATATTTACAGGTGTAACAGGTAAAGTTCAAGCTAAATAAGTTAGAGGTGCAGTATGTAGCACTAGGGTGGTGGTTCTCAAACTTGTCTGCCCACTGGGAACCTCTGAGAATTTTAAAATATTTGTATACCTGGGTTCCACCCCTGAAGAGATTCTGGTTTAATGGGTCCTGGGTGGAGCCTACCAGCAGGACGTTAAAAAAACTCCACAGGTGATTCTAATGCACAGTTTTGAGAACTATCTGTATGAATAGTATTAGCTGAGCTAATCTAGAAAGAATTCATAGAGATGGTGATTCTCAAAGCTGTCATTGGAAAGTGGGAAGGTGCAAGACTTTGCCCTGAGGGCAGAGAGGCAGAGGAGTGGCCAATGTTGCTGGAGAGAATTCATCCATCTGTGGAAGGCCGCGAAGGCTTTAACTAGAGTTTTAATATTGAAGGCAATTGGGAACTCTTGGAGGAGCGTGAGAAGACGGCCAGGTGACTTTCATTGCTGTTTGGAGGAGTGGACTCTGAAGACAGGGAAGTTGTAATAATATAGGGTATGACCTGTATTATTTGGCTTTGTCAGTAAGGTTGAAAAGAAAGAGGCAGAAGACAGTAATAAATAAGGTTCCCTCAAGGTTTAGGTATGTGATTATAACTCGTTAGTAGTTCTCTACTTAAAGTTTCTGCTAATTCAGGAAAGGATTGAGTATTCTAAGAATCTATTAAAAAAAACATTCTAAGTGCGTGGTTGCCTCAGGAAACTTTTTACATCTATAAAAGGTATACATTTACTGATAATTATCCTCCAGAGTCTTTAACATCAACAGTTCCACACTTTCCTTTATTCAGATTTTCATTTATTTAACAAATATTTATTGAGCGTGCACTTAGGATGTTACAGAGGCGATTCAAGAACCAGAAGTGTGTTTGGAGTGGATCTGTCATCCTCAATAGAGGCAGTACACTCTATGGTGGATTTTTGAAACTTTGGGGGTGTTGTTGATTGTTGCCGTGTTTGGGGTAAACTAGTGGCTCGTGGTGGAGGCCAAGGATGTTGTGACCTGCTATTCCCAGTAAAGTCCTACACAATGAAGAATGATCTCATGCCCACACAACTTTCTAATGGTTCGGACATTCATGTGGCTGGAAACCCTGTTTATAATTACCCAAGCTTAGAGTCTAACTCAAATATATATATAATTTATATATATATATATATATATATAAATTATCTAACCTTAGAACCTAAACACAAATATTTGTACACACACATACACACACAAATACTTCTTGATAGTTTTAATAACTATGAGACTTTTCTGAGAATGGTCCTACTGCACTTATTGAGGGAAGATAGTACTTCATTTTATTTAGTCCTCTACCAAGAATTCTTCACTATTTTGGAAAATGACATGACTGATGGCAATACTGAACCTGGCGTTTGCGTCTTTATCAGTCTAATTTTCTAACTGCCATATTTGCAATAATTCTACATATAGGTATATTGAAGGGTAATTTTTGAAAGTACTTTTAATCATGACTTTCATTCAGCTAGAAGACGAGCCCGTGTGATGGTTAATCTTATGTGTCATCTTGACTCAGCTAAGGGATGTCCAGATATCTGGTAAAACATTATTTCTGGATGTGCCTGTGAGGGTGTTTCTGGAAGAGATTAACATTTGGATTGGTTGACTGAGTAAAGAAAACCACCCTCACCAATGAGGATGAGCATCATCCAATCTGTTGCAGGCCTGAATAGAAGAAGAAGGTGGAGGAAGGGCAAATTCACTCTCTGCCTGAGCTGAGACATCTGTCTTCTCCTGCCCTGGGACATTGGCACTCTCGGTTCTTGGGCTTTCCGACAGACTAGAAGTTATACCATCAGCCCTGATTCTCAGACCTTCAGATTTTGACTGAAATCACCATGAGCTTTCCTGGTTCTAAAGCTTGCAGATTTCAGATCATGGGACTTCGTGGCCTCCATAACCACGTGAGCCAATTCCTATAATAAATCTCTCGTGTATATTTATATATATCCTGTTGGTTCTGTTTCTTTAGAGAACCTTGACTAATACAGCGTGTGTTAAAGATTTACGTGTAACTCATCAATTAATAGAGTGCTTAGATAAATTTGCAAACACAAATAAATGCAAAACTGATCAATATCCACAGGGAAATAATCAATTGTACTCTACTAGACACATTTTGCCTTTCTATGAACAAGAAGCATTTGCAGAACTGCCGTTTTCTTTTACAGTGTACAGCGTTGTTAGCTCAAGAGCAATGAATGAAAAGTGGAGATAACTTAGAAAAGTGTGCTAAACAGAGCACTCAGTAATCCACGCTTTTTTTGCCCGTTTCACAGCCTCAGCTTTTCCTGATGTAGTCATCTGACTTTATGTCTTCTAGAGGAGCCACGCTTGAACATTTACTAGCAAAATGCATGTCTTTTTAAATTATAAATTATTTTCTTTTTACTTATATTATAATTAAAAGATGTTAATTATTTAAAAATATGTGTGTAGGTAAATTATATTAGCTATGGAGTTCATTTAGAATACTAAATGAGATGTTAGAAAATATTTGTTATAAAAAGGGACATTGAGTCTGATCAAGTTGAGGACCACTGGACTAAATAATCTTGAAGGACCCTTGTAACTTTGTGGTCCTGAGATTCTCCTGAGTCTAGAGTGGAGATTGAGAACTTGAGCTCTTAGAAGCAAAGGTCATTGGTTTGAATCTAGGCTGTTCCACTTCCAGCGTTATAATCTTGGGGAGGTTTCTTATAACTTGTTCATGCCTCATTTCCTCATCTGTAAAACTGCATAATAACATCAAACACCTCATCCAGTAGCTGTGAGGATTAAATCAGTTGATCCACATGTAGCTCTTAGAATGGAGCCTCGCATAGTGAGGACTCAGGGGAAGGCTTGTATGCTTCCCCATCTCTCGGACAAGCTCTATCTGGGTGGTGAACATGATGGTCCCAGCAGTCCCAGGCTCCCTGCCTATGGGTTCAGCAAGCCCAGACGTTGGTACAACCATCCTAGGAAGGGCTGCGACTGCCTCCACTTGGTACAGCCTCATCTGTGAACACTGGAGCCAGAGCCAGGCTGTTCTCTAGTTGACCAGGCCTGGACCCATGGCTACTCGTGTGACAGAGGTTGGGAGGGTCAGCAACACCTGACCCACATGAAGGAGGTTCCCCACAAGAAATAGGGGTTCTGTTCCTAGAAGAAGGGGCAAGGGATGCTGAACTGTCCTTGCCACCCTGCATTAGCCTGAGGGGCTTAAGGCTACTCAGTTCTCCATGCAGAGGTGGGGCCATGGCTGCTACCCTTGCCCTTACCCCTGACCTACTACCAGTCTATTTTCACTGAGAAGCTGGAGTGATGCTTCTTAAATGTGGTTCCAATTTTAACTCCTCTGCTTAAAACATTCCAGAGGCTGCCCATCTGCTATGGTCTGAATGTCTGTGTCCCCACAAAATTCCTATGTTGAAATCCTAATCCCCAAGGTGATGGTACTAGGAAGTGGGGCCTTTGGGAAGTCATGGGGTCATAAGGGTGGAGCACTTATGTACGGGGTTAGCACCCTTATAAAAGAGGCCTCAGAGAGATCCCTTGCCTCATCCACCATGTGAGGCTATAATGAGAAACCTGTGACTAACAAGGCCCTCACTTAACCATGCTGGCATCCTGATCTTGGACGTCAAACTTCCAGAACGGTAAGAAATAAATTTTTGTTGTTTATAAGCCACCCAGTCTGTGGTACTTTGTTATAGCAGCCTGAATTGACTAAGACACCATGGAACTCAGGGTAAAAGCCAAAGGAAACTTATCACGGCTCTTTATCGGATCCTGTATGCCATGCTCCCAGCCCCATCCCATTCTGACCCATCTCCACCCATCATTCGTCCCAGTTCCTTCTCTCCTGCCACATTAGCTTCTAGGCTGCCTTAAAGAGCCAAGCACTGCCCCTTCAAGGCCTTTGCACCTACTGTCCTGCCTGGAACTTTCTTCTCAACATATCCCCATATCTCATTCTCTCACTTTTCAGGTGTCTTGATGAAGGTCACCTTATCAGAGTGGTCTTTCCTGATCACCTGATATAAAACAAACACCACACCCTCCATGATGCTCAACTCCTCAGCATCCTTTATTCTTCCTCATGGCACTATTCATCACCTGACACTTTATAGATTTGTTATTTGTCTCCTCCAACCAGAATGTAAACTCCATGGGAGCAAGGACTTTCCTTTTTCGTTGCTATGTTCTCAGTACCTAAAAGTTTTGGAATATATTATATGCATGTTATGGCTTGAAGCGTGTCCCCACAATAGACGTTGAAGTCCTCACCCCCAGTAATGTATGAATGTGGCCTAATCTGGAAAAAAGGTCTCTTCAGATAATCAAGTTAAGATGAGGTCATTAGTGTTGGCCCTAATCCAAAATAACCGTGTCCTCATAAAAAGGGAAATTTGGACATAAGGAGACATACACAGAGGGAAGATGATGTGAAGAGACACAGGGAGAAGACAGCTATCTGCAAGCCAAGGAAGGCCTGCTGCTCCCAGAAGCTAGAGAGAGACCTGGAATGGATCCTCCCCTCGTGCCTTCAGAGGCAGCATGCTGAGGGTGCTGCATTTCCCATAAGCCAATTTACTTATTAAAGAACAGGGTGCCCTAACCTAGTGGAAGACTGAGGAGCCCCGGGAGGATGGCACGCATGTGTACCTACTTGGAAAGGACAGAGCAAAACTTCTTTTCTGATAGAGGACACACATTTGGCCTGATAAAGTGGGTTTGGGGAGGAAATATAGGAGCAAGCAGAGGACAGGGACGTGGGAAAGAAGCAGTGAATAAGGAACACAGGTGAAGGGGGATGGGACTGCAACCGAGCCCTTTATGTTCACCAGAGAGCAAATCTGGGGTCAGGTTGTAGCTTTTTGATGTTAATATCTTGTGACTTACAAAACCCAATTCATTTTTTGGATTTTATCATTTATATTAGGTGCTTCCTCAATGTAGGAAAATAAGCTAAGTACTTCATGAGTAGACATCAGTGGAGCCTGATGTGGTTTTGTTTCCACATAGTGTGACTCTTTCTTAATTGAAGGATTTGGTTCTACTCTTAGCCACAGAGCGCTTCATCCTGGCAGACGTCTTGAGGCTGCGTCAGCTGTGTCAGCAGATCTCCCTACGACGGTATCGCTCCCCTGGGACTCCAAGCAGGGATTTTCCTTCTTTAGATCCCCCTTTTATTTGAGTGCTGGCTACAGGGTTATAACAAGGAGCATATTTCAAAACCATTTTCTCTGTCCCTATCTATTTCTGCAATCTTTATTTCGGTAAATAAAACCCAGCGTCCAAGTCCTATTGTTCCCGGGGTAATTTCGCCTCTCACACGACAGTGTGTTTCTGAACCACTGAGTCAAGGCCTGTTGGGGCGCCCTCAGAGCAAAGAGCAGGGCGAGCTGAAGCAAACATTTTCTTGTGGGGCCTTTCATCTCTGTCCTTCCACAGATAGACCAGATGAAAAGTCGGGAACGCTGCATTCTTCACACAGACCTCAGGCTTTCTGACATCTGGAAAAAGTGGTTTGTTATTTGGACCTTCCAGCAAAATTCTCTTTCAGTTGGAGCCACATAAGACTATACTGCTCACTTATAGTTTGGACGATAGCGACACCTCTCCTTTTACTTGGCAATGCTAAAAGCTGTTTGGATGAAAATGAAAGCCCTTGAAAAAGCATTAGGGAAGCGCCATGCTCCTGCTGGAAAGGAATGAGAGACTGTCGCTCAGTCTCCTCACTAGAGCTGAAAAAGGCTCTTAGCTCCCCTGGGTCCTCTCAGCCCTTTGACCTGGGATCTGAACTACTCTTGATTTTAAGAGTTGGCATCTTTAAGGTTTGGTTCTGGGGTACCAAGAGGAGATGCAGGGAAGCCAGGTCTGCAGAGGAGGGTAACTCAAGATCAAAAGGCTTTTGTTGGCTTTTCAGGGCCTGGGTGATGCAGACCAATTGCTGACCCCACTCAGAATCCCAAGCCATTGGTCAGTTGCTCCCTTCCCTTAGCCTAGAAAGAGTTTTCCGTAGAAGAAGATTTTGTGGATCCGAGGGGGGCTTGGCAAGAGAATGGAAAAGAGAATGGTTGGAAACAGGAGAGAAAAATCATCAAGATGAAAAATGAACAAGATTTATGAAGGCAACCCATCCCTCGCCTGTTGCACAGTATCGCTTCCTGAGATATATTTTCCAGCTCTTCATACAGACCGGTTTCAAATGAGGCAAATTAGCAGGCTGCCATCACTTTCTTTGAGAAACTGTCAACAGATTAATAGAGCTTCCCAATATAGTAATTCCCCTCCAGTTGAGCCTATATTTTCCATCACATCACTGAATTTATGTTTCCCTTGGAGTAGCCTAAGCCTTTGTTTATGCCCTTTGAGTGCTTGTTTCATATCCACCGCTATCGTATTTCCTTTTAGCAATGTGATCTCTTGGCCAGGTTATATAGATTTAAGCCTTTGGAGTAAATCCTTCCAACTCATAATTATTTTCATGCCGCTCTTCAAATTTCCTCTGTGTATCGTCGTCTTGGGCTTTGGGGCTCTACCCTGTGCAGGGATAATGGTAACCTGGCCGCACTTGGACCCTGGTGCCTGGAGCATGGCTTGGTCCTGCCAGTTTTGTAGTCTCTTTCTGGCTTCCGCTCTTGCTCTATGACAAGTTATTAAACCTCCTGAAGTCCGAAATTTCTTACTGGTGATAAAAGTAATTTTTGCCTCTTCCCTCAATTCTTGGCTATTGAGTTCCTTTTCATACTCCATTAACCTCTACATCCAAGTGGAGGAATCTCATTCTCATAGGAATCTGTCGCCGCTGTGTCTCACAACCCTTTTGGATATGGGGACAAGATTAAGGGCACAGAGAAGATAAGAGAGAGGACAGGCCTTTTGTGATTTTCCCAAAGGGGAAGAGGTGTGAAGACATACAAACTGCCTTGTAGAATATGAACAGAGCTTAATGCAGGTAGAGTGAGAATTTGAGTTGCTTGGAACAAAAGTGTTAACTAAACACAGTGTTTGCATCATAATGTACAGTCTCAGGAGACAGGGCATGAGATCACCTCCTCTGCCTCCCGTTCGGTCAGTGCCTCATTTGCTCTCATCAACACACGGACTTCTCTTCTGCTACTCTGTTCTTGATCTCTTTCTTTCACCAAACCTCAGTCTTTCTGTACTATTTTTCTCCCATATGTGCTTAAATTTTTTTAATTCATCTGTGTCTTTTGGTTTTATAGAAAGATCTTGAGAAAACCTGAAAGCCATTAAGAAAGGCTGCTTGATTAAGATGCCACCCTTTCCCCCTTCATTTACAAAGCAAAGTTCTTCAAAGCCTGATAGCTATGAATAACATATTTTTAGGTTCCTTGTGGTTTCTTTAATGTCTGACCCTTCTTTGACATCGCGTTTGTGAAAGACAGGGGATATCTCCAGAGATAAAAATTTGATCCGCTGTTTTCAGCCCATGCCAAGTCCCAAATAGTTGACCCTGATACGTCTTGTTAAAGTGAAATGCTTGCCTTCTTTCACTCACATTCCTTGAGAGGAGCATCACTCAGACCTTTCAGTGTCCCCTTCCTGTCCTCTCCCTACCTCCTCCCAGTTCATGGAAACAAAAGTTGCCCTGCATCAAGGAACTCAGCAGTCCTGATCAAGTATCCCCTTTTCCTGCCCTTTGCTGGTGATTTGTCCTCTGTCTCCTCTTCGGTGTGATGACCTGGGCATGAGGCCCTGCCTGGGCCTTGCTCTTGAGAGGGCTTCTCCGGGTTCCCCTCTGCCTGCAGCTGCCCGCACAGGACAGGGTCCACGTGAGCACTCAGAACCTGCACTCCCTCTTCGAGACTGTCCCTAGGTAGCTAGGACCTGGGACCCTTGACGACTGCTCAAACACCCCAAGCCCCCTTCCAGGGCCTTGTGCAATCTGGTGTCTGACAGTGATGACTGGCCAATGGGGCGCTGTGTGGGCAGTCAGGGCAGAGGTTGGAAGCGAGGGCTGGGACGTCAGTCCTCTGTGATGTTGGACAGAACCAGAGGAGGGACAAAAGTAGGATGGGTCACACAGGCTGGGAGCTCAGTGACAGGGTCCAACTTTCCCTAAGCCCCCATGTTCCAGTGTAGAATTCTGAAGAGTCTGTGAATTCTAAATGTGTACGAGGCCTTCCAGGTCTACTTATCAAGATAGAGGAGTAGACACATTTCACAGTTTGTTAGCTTGCAGTATAACTTCTAAATATCTTGATCTATACTAGACGGGTCTCCGTTTATATTCTCTGTCCTAGCCGGCTAGAATGCATGTTAGGAGCAGGCCTGCTTGGGACTGTGGCTTAGAGCAGTCTGATTTTGTTGTTTGGGTGAAAGCTACAGAAAGAGGTGCTTTCTGCTGAATGAAAGGGGAGGCTGGAGGCTGAATCCACCCCCCAGTCTTCCAGGAACCCCTAGAGCTTTTCCATGTAAGTGCTTGCTCCCTCAAGGGAATGTGGCTCTCTGGGGAAAGAGCTGTGATGGTTCCAGAATCTGCCAGCCTCGGGGAGCCAGCATTGGCACATGCTCTCCTAGTGGCACATGAGTTACCTTGCAAAGCTGTCTGGGCAGGGGGGCCTGCTCTATTTTATTACAATCATCACTCAAAGCAAGCCCAACCTGTCACCTTACACCAGTACAGGTCTGGAGGGAGCAAGTCTTCCTTTCTCTATTTTGGCACAGTCTTTCATGCTGTTTTATTTCCAGAGCAACTGTTCATCTCAAGTCATATCGCTTGCATCATTTGTGGAAGGGGTTAAATATCACTGTGTTCTTTTTCCTAAGTGAATGAAAAAGAAACATCTTCAAGATGGTGATTTCCTTTTTAGAACCCCCAAATAATATTATTAAACATTTTCATGCTGATGAAATAAACTTTTCAAAGTAATATGGAAAAAATGATTTCATTTAAACACCTTTTAGCCAAAAAAACATATGCTGCTGGTTAAGCAGTGCAGGAGTGGAGACTTTTGCAGAGCTTGCCTGCACATCTTGAGGTCTGTGGTTCAGCCACCGGCCTCACCAGTGACTTGGGACTCAGCTGGGGTGGAACTCAGCAGGCAGGCAGGCCCGTGTGTCCCCAGAATGCAGGCAGGTTTGCACAGGTGGGCAGGGAAGTGACGGAGTGTGCGTGTGAACGACTGTGCGGACTTCTCTGCAGAAGCAGCCGGCCAAGCTGTGCTGCAGGCTCGCAAGGCTTCAGGTGTCCTGAGGCTGACCGATTTATAACTAACGCGTGCATTGCTGTGTTCAGGCTACCCACAGATTCAGGACCATAAATAACTGCCAAAGAAGAGGACCCTTGTCTCTTCTCTGCAGTTGCTTCAGTCTACCATGTCAGGAAATCTCATCATAAGTAAGCATTTTGCCCAAAACCTTAGCATTAGCTACACTCCTTTGCAAATAAATAAGAGAAAGCAAAACAACACACTCCTTCCAGCAACCCTGGATAGGTCTGTGTGAAAAAAAGTTATGCATTCATTTAATAAATATTTATTGTGAGCCTACTATGTGCAATCAGTCAGGGCAAGAAGTGTGAACCAGCAAGGATCAGAAGAGTGGGCTGAGCCGGGACGAATGGAATGCTGGCTTCTTGCCCTGGTTTTGTAGCATACTGACTCACTGAATAACTGTCTCAGTGAAAGTTACTTACATCCTTGCGCTTCTGTCTCCACCAGCATAGTCATGCAGTTTAAGAGTGCTCAATGCCTTCCTGCACACACTGGTTGTAAACAACGACAATAAGGCTCAACAAAGTTTAACATAATTTATTTTGTTTAACAGACACTTAGCTCTTACCAAGCACTGTTCTAAGCACTCTACAAATGTTCATTTAATCTTCATGAGAATCCTGTGGGGCAGCGACTATTATTCTCCCCATCTCACACTTGGAGAAACTGAGATCCAGAATAGTTAAGTAACTTGTTCAAGGTCACACAGCTACGAAGTGGTGAAGTTGGGATTGAAACCTAGGCAAGGTGCTCAGTCATCCTAATTTGTCCCGTTCTGATGGGCTCCCCAGGAGGTGGAACTTTCAATGCTAAAACTGGGACAGTCCCAGGACAAATGGAGAGGGTTGGTTGCCCTAGAAGTCCAGCTTCAAAGTCTGTCAGTTGTTAAAACTCACTACTTTTTCCTTAAACTTTCTAGCGTCATTAGCTAAAGGTCAGCTTAATTCAAAGACTCCCATCTGCTTCCTGTTCCTGGTGGAAGGGACACAAGACTGGGAGATGGGTGGCCTGTTGGGGTTCTGGGAAGGGAGAAACCCTTGCATGTTTTGGAGCCGAGACTGAATCCATCAGTCTGTCCCACATCAATGGGTCCAGACCTCTATCGTGTACTTGATCCCAAGAAAAGCCTCTGTGCTGTCCTGCTTTGCTCCTCTCAATTATGGAACAAAGGGGATAATGACTGAATAGATAAATCCCATTGCTATTTGTGGGTTTTGATGCATTTCAAACTGTAATTTTAAATATACAGTACTTGAGACCAGAAGGTGAGTATTTCCAGAGCTAGAGTCAACTCCGGTTGGCATAACAAATTCCTATGGACTGGGTGGCTTAGACAACAAACATTCATTTCTCACAGTTCTGGAGGCTGGGAAGGTGCCGGTAGATCTGCTGTCTGGTGAGACCTGCTTCCTGGTTTGCAGATGGCCATCCTCTTATATCCTCATATGGTGGAGAGCAGAGAGCGGAAGCAAGCTCTCTCAGGTCTCTTCCTATTAAGGTACTAATCTCATCATGAGGGATCCACCCTCTTGACCTCATCTGAACCTAATAACCTCCCAAACACTCCATCTTCATATGCCATCATGAGGATTCAGATTTCAACATATGAATTTTGAGGAGACACAAACATTCAGTCCATAGCTCCTTCCTGTCCCGTCCTCCCCAGTCAGTGCTCGTGAGCAATCTGGGGAAAAGGGCAGTGTGTTCTCTGACCAGACTGCTTGTCCGTTGTGGGCAGACATGTCCACGCTGGACCCCACAGGGCTTCAGGTCCTTGTGGTGGAGGATTTCGCAATCCCAGCCCTCATCCAAGGCACAGGTGCCTTGGTCTGTAGGCTTTGCTGATGCCGTATCATGAGCTACGCCCAGAGGAGTCAGAGTAGAGCAGAATCTCAAATGTCCCAAGAATTGAGTTCAAGTAAACAGTCATCATCTGATCATAACTTCCATAACATGTTCTCAATAGATAACCACCTAATTCCCATTTTCCAAGGTTCTTTTGTGCCACAGAATGCAGGCTCAGGCAACCTTGGGTATGAATCCCAGCTCTTTTACTTACTGTTGTGTGGTTCTGTCTGAACCTTGGTTTGTTTATCTCTAAATTGGGGATATTAATGCCTACCTCCCATGACCAGCTATAATCTGGGCGATGTACCTAGCTTAGTGCTGGGCCATAGTTGCTACTTAATACATGGTGCCGTGAGGTCTCTCAGACTTCCACACAAGTATAATGCCTGATTAACCATTGGTAATCCATAAACACATTTTGTTTAGCAATTAAAAATGTAAATGTTTTTTGTATACTCTGAAAGGTGATATATTTACATAGGACAGATATGTAAGCACATACAGTGAAAAGTCTCCCTTCCACTCATAGTTCCTAGACTCCTCCTTGGTCCTCTCTCCAGAAGCAAATGTAGTCATTTCAGTGCCATCTTTGGCCCACATAAGCAAATGCATATATTATTTACTCTTTTTCCCTTCTTTTGTACACAAATGGTTATCTCTCTCTTTTTTTTAACTTAGTATATCTATCTTGGAGATTATTCAGTACAGAAACTGTGTTTTCATTTATTTATAGCTCTATGGTATTCCATTGTATTGATGGACATGCCTACAATCTCCTATGTATAATTCCTAACTTAAAAAACTCTGAAAACCAAAAATTTCCCTAAGTTTGTGTCAAATACTGACATGAGTTGTATTTCTCCCATTTAGTATGAATATTCATAGTTTCTCTGCAGAAATATTAATGGATTTGATCACTGCCCGCTGCCCCAGAACACTCCAGGGGTTTTACGTAATATATGGTACATGTACTGTATTAGCTTTCTAAATTTCGAAAAGTTCTGACATGCAAACCACATCAAACCCCAGGGTTTCAGATAAAGAATTGTGGAGCTGTACCATAATCTATTTAACTAGTCCCCTGTTGACCACCAGGTGGATTTTTAAAATACTTTTTGTTATTACAGTGTTGTAGTAAATATCTTTTTACATATGTCATTTCACATGTGTAAAATAATATAGATTGGATAAATTCCTAGAATTGTGATTGCTAGGTCAAAGGATAAATGCATTTGCAATTTTGACAGATTTGGCTAAATTGTCACCCATAGAGATTGTGTATCTTTTCACCCCCATCAGCCTTTTTCTTCATCTTTGGCCAACATGGGATTATTCTTTTTCATCTTTTCTATTTAAGTGCTAGTAAGCATCTTTTCACACTTTGAAGGGCCATATTTTGTTCTTTTTCTGTGAACTGTTTATGTATTTTGCTCATTTTTTACATTGGATTATTGGAGTTTTTTCTTGATTCGTTGGGGCTCTTTATATATATAAAGACAATGAACCCTTTCTGATATAATTTGCCATTTTTTTCTAGATTGTTTTTGTCTTTTGACTTTACTTTTAGTGGCTTTTACTATTCGGGTTTTTATTTGTATATTCATTTGTTTATTTAATCTCTCCCTCCATGAGCAATTTTCCTTCAGAATATGTGCTTTTATTTTGCATTTTGCATAATCTGTTCCAATATTTTTATAAGAAAGGAAAAGAGAAAAGGACATAGAGTGAACAGCTATCCATGTAACTCAGATCTTAGGAGAATCAGGAAAATGATAGGAAACACTGAACATTTTCAAGTCAGCACTTAAACCAAGGGTTTTGTTTTATATTTTTGTATCGATTGTAATAATAGCAATTTTCATCAGTGCATAATAAAAAAATAGAATAAAGTTTAATTTTGAAAATGAATATTTGTCTGAGAAAGCACGACTGCGTGAAGATCCTCTGACAGTGTCTATCACCTGGCCCTTGCTTTCCTTTTTCAAAGCACATTTTGCTTGTGCGTGTGCATGTGTGAGTGTGTTTTGTTTTTAAAACACACTTGCTTCTGTCCTGATTCACTGTGTGTAAAAGTCGTTAAAAAGCAAACTCGACTGGTTATCCACGGATACTAGAAATGTATCAGGCTTTGAAGACTATTTCATTTCCAAAGAAAAGCCAGGTATTTAAAGGACTTCTGTAAATCCTTCACAAGACTTGAGACTTCTGTTGAAATCACTGAATTAACTTTAAACTATTCAAATCAGAACATAAAAATGAAAGTGTGGTTAACCACCTGACATTTTAGCAATATTGTTACACATACCATTGTAAGAACATAAAGCTGAAACTTAAGAGAGAATAGATCCTAAAATTCACACACCGATGGGCCTCTTTCATTAGGGCTGTGTTTGCTGTCTGCTCATCTTTTCCTTCCACTTGCGAATGCTTAGGGCTCACGTAGCCATTTCTCTTTCACTTTAAACCCGTGGTTAATTTTCAAGCAAGAGGGCCCGAGGGGCGAGGCCCGAGAAGGCCTGGGGGCCGTCAGGAAGGGGCCCTGCAGACGGCAGGCCCTGTTTATCCACAGCGCAGGTGCAGCGAGGGTGGGGGGCAGGCTGAGCCCCTGGGGCTTCCCTGATCAATCATCCCACCTGGGCCACTGGGGGTCCCCTCGGGGCTGCCGCACACAAGTGCAGCCTTTCTCTGTGACATCCCAAACAGGCCGAGGGGCCAGAGTTCACGGAGAGCAAAGCTTTTACTACTTGTCTGTTTTTAAAATTTAGTCCAGAAGTTAAATTAGGGATAGGGTCCCAAATGGTAAAAATCTAAATGGTCTCTCTTTCCTCCCCCCTCTCCCCTCTCCCTAGAGCTGTTCTGACAGTACCTTCGATTTCCTGCCTTAAGCCTCCCCACTCCACTTGAGGAGGTCTCTGTTGTTTTTTCCCTCCTGTGAAACTCCTGCTTAGCTTCCAGCCTTTGGAAGAAGTGCTTAGTATTTTCAGCAGCAAAAACCTGTCTTTGCAAGTTTCAGAACTAGAACCTTTTTTTTAGGAAGAAAGACGGTGAGACCATAGCCTATCCTGAAGCTGACAGCCTCTGCTTAGACAGATGTTGAAGAGGAAGAGGCGAGGAACTATGCATATACTTCAGGAACTAAGTGTGCTCCGAAAAATTGTTCATTGTACTCTTCTTCAGGGCAAAATGCTGTATTAAGCATGGGGCAAGGAGAGAAAGAAGTAGAGTTGCAGCTCCTAGACTTCAGCTTACAATCTAGTTTGAAAAATAAAATAAAGGCACATTAAAACAGGAAACAATGAATGAGTTAACTCATGGTTTGAATCCTAGCACTGCCAGTTAATCGCTGTGTGACCTTGGCAAATTGCTTAACCTCTCTGAGCTTCTATCAGTACAATGGGCGTAATGATAGCATCTACCTCACAGGATTGCCCTGAGGATTCAATGGGCTAATATATGTAAAGTGTTTATCACTGGCCTTGACCTTCAGCAAGCCTCAGTGAGTGTGAATTTTCCTTGGTACAGACTAAGGACGTGCCGAAAGAGTAGAGGAGACAATAGGACTTCCAGAAGTTCAGAAAAGGACAAGGCCCCCATGGATGGGATGATCAGAGAGAAATCTTCACGAGAGAAGGAAGATTTGGCCTGGGCCAAACAAGAAGAGCTCTGCTATTATTACTTTATACACTGAGGGGCTGGGGTCCTCCAAATAAGACTTTGTTTGAAGTAAGACTTCTGTTTCTTAAAAACATTGAAAACCAGTGACTCAATGAAAGGTTGGTAAGACAAAAACAGTGTCTGAAAAGAAAATTTATATTCTCTAATATTTACTTGTTTGAGGAGTCATTCAATAAACATTTACTGAGCACCTGCTGTGTGCTAGGTGAGGGGAGGACGTAAAGATAACTGATATAGCTCCTGCTCCCAGTTTCTGCTCCCGAGGCAGGCAGAGCAGGACAGACAGCCCATATGACTTAAATGATAGCCCCATGAGCAAAGAACTACGAGGGCCATCACATTTGCTGGGGTACAATGGAAAGGTCCAGATTGAAGGATCTGAAAAGGTTTCATTGTTAGAAGTGACGGGTGAACCACGCGGCTGAGCCATGCATGCTGCCTCTTTATGTTTGAGAATAGTGAGGGGTGCCTTGCCCCCTCCAAAGATACACTTGGGGATGCTCCCTTCTGTAGAGGAGTTAAGGCAGGTGGTGTGCAGAAGGAAGAGGGTAAAGCCTGAACTCAGGCACTGGGACCCCAAGTGTAAGCAGGGGAGCAGTAGCTATGCCCAAGCAGAGAATTGCCCAGAGTCTACACCTGCAAAGGTGAAAGTTCATTTAGGCCATGACTGAGTAGGAAAGCAGGGCAGGGCCCTTCAAGAAGACTTGCATTAGTGACTATTTTCCCGAATGGCTCTGACTTAGCTGTTTCTGCTTCTGCTTTCCTCTTTCTGATTTAACAACCTTTTCTTGAGTACTTGTGCTAGAACAGTCGTTTGTGGCTATAGAAACGTCTGAATGCAGGATCAGAGTATCCACTGATCAGGTGAGGGGACGCAACAATGTGAACGAAATTAGGCTCACCTAGTTCCATTTAAGGATCCTGAAATTTTCAATTTCATATAGCTACAGAAGGGCACGACCAGTATATCTTTGGAGCCCCAGGATACCTTGTGGAGAATGGATGCATAAAAATGTTTGTACTATGGAATGAAATGAAGCCAAATGGGGCATAGCTTCATAATTAAATTTACAGATGAAACCTGATAGAGATAGGATCTGGGAACACCAGTGACAATTGAGAAACTGCCCCAAAGGGATGGAGGGGAAAGGGACTAGCTGTATGGGCAGGAAATAACAACTCAAGGTTTGACCTTCAACAATGGGAGGGTAATTCACCTAGGGTGACATAATTGAAAACACAGATATTCAGCCTAGAAAGGCATGCTGAAATCTAAGACGTCGATAAGGGCTTGGGGTGACTAAGTAGCAAATCGGACTGCAGATTAAACCAGGACAAGGCTGCAAAAACTGAACTGCACTGAGGGGTCTGTCAGGCTTGAAGCCCTGCTTGGTTCCACCGGGGACTGGTTCAGGCTATGGAAAGGCTGGGATATCATAAGGTAGGAAGCAGGGGCTTCCTAAGATCAGCATCGCCCTTCACAAATGCACAGAGGAAGGCGGACGAGAACGAATATCTGGGAGGCTATTGGTTGGTGAGGGTCTGAGTGTGATGGAGATGATGAATCTCTTGGCTTGAATAAAGTGGGGAACAACGTATTTGTCCCATATGAAGGCTGTGTTGGGATGAGGAGGGGTAGGGAAGCTTCAGAGAGGAGGCTGGGGAGCTGATGTAGGTGAAGAGGAAATTGATCAGGAAAGGCTCTTTTTAGCATTTAGCCCAGAACATGGCACATGGCGCCCAATCAGAGTTATTAAATGAATTCGGGTTAACTGCAACCAATGCCCTGCTCCTGGGGGTAAATAATACTGAGGGCTCCTCAGTGGGGGGTGTGGTCCCACTAGTGATCCTGGGCTTCTCCTGGTGGTCCCAAGCTGGCATATTGTATATTTTTTTTTAACAGTTTCACAGTGTCTAAGTCTTTTGCTTTGGGCATGAATTAACTTTTTAGAGTTTTATGTGTTTTCATTGTTTCATAAAAGTAGCCTCATTCTTCTTTTTTTTTTTTTTTTGGTAAGCAAGAGTATAGAAATGAAATAGGGTCTTTGAGCCCATTTTAACTGCCCACAGGTCAAAACAATTTGAGAACCAACACTGTAGAATGTGCTAATAATCCAACTTAGTATTTAGCTAATTCAGTATTTTCCTCCCAGTTACGCAGGCACAAAAGGGTTGTTCCATTTCTGTCCCCTCCCTTTGCCAGTCACGTTGGTGATCAGTCACTGGCTTCTACCTCCTTAAACACCTGTGCAGCTGCCCCCTCTCTACAGCCCCATGGCACTGGCCTGCTTCACCAGAGGAAGAAGAGTGGCTTCACCCTTGCTCGCCCCATCTCCTCTTCTGTACCCCATCCTCCACCGTTCTGACTCTGGGCTTAGACTGGGTCACTCTCCTTCTCACAAATCTTCAATGACTTCTCGTTGCTTTTTTTAGGTATTCTCAGATGCTTCCATCACTTACCACTCCTACCTCTGCAGCTGCCTCATCTCTCCACCTCTGGTACCCGAGATGACCCCTCCCTCCCCAGGTCCTGGGCGGTCCCCATAGATGTCTTTTCGCCATGCTTCCTTCTCCCTATCAGATCTTCCCCATCCCACCACTTCCCTCCCGCTCCTGTCTCCTCAGGTCTAGACACTGCTAATCTTTCAAGGCACAGCTTAAATACATGTCTTCCCTACTTCCTTCAGATTGAGGCTCTCTCTCCCTCCCCTGAGCTCCTGTGACACTTGCACCTGATCTGACCATCTCACGGGGGACAGATGGACCAGAGCCGCTGTGTTGGTGTGTTCAAAGCACGTGCTTTAGAGTTCAAAACCTGCCTCTGTCACTTACTAACCATGTAACCTCTTGGAGCTCGAGCTTCCCTGTGGGTGACATGCTTGGCAAGGTGGCTGTGATGATCAGCAATAATGCCCTTGAGTTGCATGGCACAGGACAAGGGATCAATAAATGATAGCTATTATTACTACATACTAATGTAAAAATAAAAATTATAGGTTATTATATTTATACATGTTCCTGTCTTATCTTAAGCCTTATTCTGGGTGTTCCTTCCAGGCAGAGCTTTGACTAACTCATCTTTGTACCTTCTACAGCACCTAGCATGTCACCTCCCATCAACAGGGTCCTCAAAGGGTGCTTGTTGACGGCATCCGTGACTGAATAAACAGGAAACTAATCAATGGCACCATATGGAATGCTCTCTTGAGGCACTCCTCTTGTCATTTGACTCAGCCTGACCTTTGCAGCTAAACTAAAGTGACTGCAAATTTCAGGCATTGACAGGCATGCTGGTGGAGGCACAAGGCACGCTGAGGAGCAGGTTGTAACCTCAGGGGTTTGCCCACTTGGGTTATACAGAGAACTAATTCACTTCCATGCCTTATTTCCTCCCTTTATTTGTCTAATCCGAATCCACCCAGCAGCCAACACATGTAACAGAGCCCTGGAAATGGAGGCAGGTTTCCTTTTTGGGGTCCCCCGGGAGCTTCACTACCACAGCCATTATTAACTGGCTGGAAACAATTTAGCATCTGGCTCCCAAGAGGTAGAAATGTATAGAATAGGGAAAGTGGTGAAAGTACATCCCATCCTGTCGTTTAAACAATTTTCTGGCTCTGAAAGGAAAGAATCTAAACAAATTTTTCCAAGAAAATGTGAATGTAGTCATTTTTCTTGAAAGAGCCCAAGGTTTTTAGTCTTTTGATAACAGAGACTGAGTGTAAAGGGGAGAGGTCGTTTCAGAGAACAAAGTCTGTCTGGGAGAATTTTGAGGGAGACTTTCTTTCTCAAGTGGCTTTTTCCCACCTCCTTTCCTTCTCAGGAACTCTCATGCCCTCTGCTACCACCCTTGGAACTTAGTTCTTGTTTTCTCCCCTGGGCCACGTGTGCCCTGGCGTGACTGCTCTGGGCCCATTCTCCTGGAGCTGGGTCCTATAGTCTGACCCTTTCCACTTCTCCTCTTTCCTCACTTTCACCCTCCATCTGCTCCAAAACTAGTCTGAGGTACTCACCCGATCCGTGAAGCTCTATGTGCTTCTTAATGAGACCTTCCGTTGAGAAGGTTTTGTAATTCCAGAAAGTACTTCAAATGGTGGAAAGATTTGGGCCGCATCTGATCTACCTACGTTCAGTGCCAGCCCTGGAAACTAGAGATGTTTTTACGTATTTACCATTTTCTTTCAACTAATCTTTTCCTAACCTGCCAGGAAAGAGTTAACACAAAAGCTAAACTGAGTGATCATACCTGAAAATTTGTGTTGGGGCATTTTCATAAAAGTGACACTGCATTTCAAGGTCATACTAGAGAAATGGTCTGCTTTCAAGTAAAATTATTTCGTACTGGTTTGTAGGTACAATTTGAAGATTTTAAGCCTTGGACAAAAGAATTAAGGCCCAACTCGCTTCCTCCACTCATGTTGAAGCATTTCTGAGCTTAAACATTTCCCAAAGTTCTGCACAAAATCAGAAAAAGTCTGTTGTTGGTACTGAAGAGGAAAAGATCGCTGCTCAGGAGTTGATCTCAAGCTTCACACAGAGCAAAAGGCCTAGTGTGGGGCAAATGTTTTAGTTGTCAGGATTCTGAAGCCTTTCAAACTAAGACTCCAAGATAAAACAAGGTCGGGGTGCGAGATAGTTTAAATAAAGAGAAGACAATGCTAAGTAAGTAAAGCAGAAACTCAGGAACCAAATTGAAACAAGAATGGTCAAAACAATCAGAAGAAGGACTTATTGAAATAGGGAAACTAAAAAACTAAAAAACAACTGACAATGTGGAAAAGAATCCTACTGGAGGAAAACCCCTATTTCAGAGAAAACCTAAGCTATGCTACATTCTACCTATGGTCCTGAGATGAAAAGTGAAGTTGGCATCCCAGAAAGATACAATGTATGGCATCTGAGATGGCAGGAGTTAGTTTCCCTGGCAACAATAGTTCACTGGTCTAGGCTTCTTCCTTCTTTACTCACTGAGAGCAAAATTATGCCAGTTTTGGTTTCTTATGTCACTTGGGTTTGTATCTACAATAGGCCCCAAATCTTTCTTCTTAGAATCTTGAGGCAAGATCTTGGTGCTTATGGTTAAGGTCCTTGTGACCGAATCCAGGGAGGGAAGATGTCTCTCCAAATTCATATTCTATTGTTAAAGAATCCTATGGAGGACCTTGTAGATTAGTATTGTTTACTTTCTATTTTATTGATGAAAAACCTGAGAGCCATGGAGTCTATGCTATTTCTCAAGGTCTTACTTGTACACCACTCTGCATATATTAATTGCTGTAATAGGTTTAAATATTGGTCTAGGACAATCAAAAATATTGTGTTAATGAATGTCCCTAAATCTATGTGACAACATGTTAAGTGAAAAAAAAAAGCTGGATATAATAGTGTATTCCAATGAAGTTAAGTGTATGTTAAATGCAGAGAAAAAAGACTGAAAGGAAATACCCATAAAGATTAACAGTGGTATTCTCTGAGAGGTGGGTTTATGGGAAATTATTATTTTTCTTTGTTCTCTTTTCCAAATTTTCTACAGTGAATGTGTATTACTTTTTTAATGAGAAAAAAGAAGCATTAGCAACTTGGAAAAATATATTTTACGAAGGAATGAAGTTGTACATGGATATTATCAACCCAAAATGGTGGAAGACAACCAAAGGAGGCTATGGAGGCCACCTGAGAATCAGTGAAAACCAATGCCTCCCAGGGGAATCAACACAGACTATTTCAAGGAATCTGTCTGAGCGTGTCCAGGCCTAGTAGGAAAGGAAAGAGTTTCAACCAGGCATTTGAGCCACTCACATATACCGCAGAGACAGGGGCTTCAAGACCCAAAGTATGAAAGGCCAGGGAGGACAGCCTCTGAGGATGAGGATGCTATTGTAAGATGTGTGTGTGTGAAAATGAAAGTGGTAAGAGCTGCAAGTCTTCCCTCCACCTCCTTAGGTTCAGGGCTGGCCCCACCAATGCATCACTGGGTGCTCACATCTGCTTGAGTATGCACAGTACGGTGAAACTGGATAAAATCTATACTCTGTGCTAGGTGTAATTTCATTAGCTCTCCTTCCCTCTCAAAGCAATTCTACCTTGGTGTTTTGGTCAAAGTCACACAGTTGGGAGACAGTAGAGTCAGGACTTGAAGGAAGCCTCCCAACAGCTAGTTCCACTCCTTTCCATCACTGCGTGTGCCCTCTCTTTTAAGTCATTTGATTTACTGCATGTGAATTTTGTGCCTAAAAGCAAATTATGTATTCTCAGATGCAAATTCTGTCTTAAATATAGATAGAGTAGGATTAGGTGGGGTGATAAAAGCCCAGAAAGTCCATTGACCCAAAAATCTCTCTTTCATGTGAGAATCCAAATGCCTGAAAATTTACCTAAGGAAACAACTCATTCCTTTGGGCTAAAACTCTGGGTTTCCTGGATTTCTTTGTGTTAAGACCATATGGCAGAATTACTGGACAAGTAATAATACTCCTGCGGTCTCATCTGGGCCATTACGTGCCGTTGAGCAGGTGGCGCAAACTCTTTGAGCCTCTGTTTCGTCATCAGTAAGGACTCACCGATAATTCTTAGTCATCAGACTTTAAGTGGAAATTAGTTCATCAGATTTTTCCTGCAGCATGACTGCTGCAGAAGGAAGCAGCTTTGGAGGTTTTTATAGGGAAAGATTACAAGGGGCGCTCTGGAGCATGGCCGCTCTCCACTGGGTGCAGATTCACGAGGGAGATTGGAGAGGGCAGCCCTCGGAGCTGGGGGGTCCAGAAGAGATGGGAGGGCCCCACATGGAAATTCAGAACAGACCATGTTTGTGCTGCACTTGTCACCACGAGGACAGCAAGACTGTCTTCCTTGTCCTCCCCTTAACACCCAGCACATAGTGTGCACTCAACAAATGTCCGTTCCTTCTGCCCAGAGCAATCCTCTCCACTAGAAAATCTTAACTCTGGTAGACCTCCTCACAGCAATTACCTTGGGCCTAACTACGGGGGTGGAGGAGCATGTGGATCAAACCCAACCCTGAAGTTGAGGGGATGTTGATGGGTTCCCTCTCCTCTCTCTCTGAGGACACCCCTCATCCCACCTGTTTGAACTGCTCTTTCTTCTTTAGTCCAGTACTTTCTTACTTTGTCCTTTTCTAGTCTGTTCCATGAGGAGAGTCCACACTCACAATCACACGTGGACTGATTCAGGCTTACACAGCCCTTCTGTACCTGCTGGTAACACGGTCACTGGGCTTGGTTGGGCTCCCCTCCTGTGCTGGAGCTAAATTTGCCAGTAGCTTGAAGAGGAGCAGCCAGACCTGAGATAATGCAGAAGCTGGATAATTAGCCTCCAGGTAATCAAGGATTGCCTGTCTCAGCGGGACTCTCATATTCTGGAGTGAAGAAGGTTTTTACCCAGAGAATCAGAACCTCCCAAGAAACACATGATTATCAATTAGTGATTTAGGCCAAGGTGGGGCCTATTTCCTTCCGCTGGAGCTGAATTTTTATATTATAGAAAGTATTCAAAAACTGCCTTTCTTAAAAAGTTTAGTTCCCTGTGTTCTAAGATGGGGAAAAATAAAAAACAAACAAAAATCTCTCCCATTTGTAAAAAGAGGTCCAGGTATTGTTCCATGTGACTAGAAATGAGACTAACGGCGAGGGCTTTGTTCATCATGGTGCAGCAGCTGTTATGCTCATTTGTTAGTATTTCTCCTCTCATGGTGATTTTCTGACAATCTTGGTTAAAGAAAAAGTCCAGCTGTGTGATCAGTTTTCTAAAACTTGAAAGTTCAGACTTGCTATATATACATTTTAAAAGTCTTCAAATCATTAGGTAAAAGTGTGCATATTGTATTTTACATTTTCTTAAGTGTTCATTGCAGAAATTTTGAGTAATTATAAAAATTATTTTTGTAGTATAACTATGTTCATATATATATATATCACAAATTTGGATTTAAATTTTATACAGTTTTGTATCTGTTTTTTACAAAATATAATATAATGAGTATTTCCCTTTTTCAAAAGATATTCTTCTAAGCTTGCATTTTATGGCCATGCCACATTTTATTGTATAGCTACAACATAATGTATTTAATCATTATTTAATCTAACCCCATTGGATTGTCTAATTTTTTTTAATCTATTGTAAATAAAGCCACAATGACTATCTCTGTGTGTATTTCTTTGTCTCTGGTTCAAAAGAATAATTGGGGGTTACCTCAGCCATAGATTTCGCCAGGCGAATCGATATGAACAGATTTTCCGTTGCTATTTGCCAGCTGCCATCTTCTTTTACATATCCCTAAGATGTCCACTGCTGCCAGGATGCTCCACCATAATTCTCTCTGGATATCTCAGTAAATTAGGACTGGATGCCAACTATGGTGGCGCTGGGGGCGCTGCAGCAAATGGAAGAGGAAGAAGGAGGGATGTGAGCCAACATTTGTGTTTCAAATAAGAGCAGCAGCTACTTCAAGTTCTCCCTGTAACTGAGACTCTTATCTTACCCAGTTAAAGAGTTGAGCCCCATAACTAATGCAAGGCACTTTAATTATTAGTATTGGAGTATAGAAAATGTCTACGATCTTTATTTCGTTTGCTATCTTAGCAATCTCTACCATTTTGCAACTGGTTCCAAATGGTGTCCAAATCTCTGGCATTTTGCGTTTCACTGGTGGAACACAAGTGGAAATGAAGATGATATCAGCAGTGATAGGATGGAATGAACTTTTCGTCCAGCTGAAAAATCACCCTGAGCTACTGAAATATAACAGCATACATCATAGTCAAGTTGTCAAAGGGGGATATTTCACAGCTATGACCTCACAACCATAAAACATAAGCCATGTAATGTGTAAGGAAACCCAAGACAAATTTTCCAGAGTTTTTTTTTTGCTAATAAGATTACCATATGGAAAATACCTTTAACTGGTTATAATAATCTAATTAAAAGAATACTTGGAAATTGTATAGACTTTTCCATTTTCAAGGGCTTAAATTTTGTATTTATTACTTATGGCAGCACAAAGCGCTCTTATCTGTTATCTCCATATCACATGCTCAGCCCCAGAGTGTCCAGGTAAGGGACCTGAGTCTTTTCACACCTTTGATTTTGAGATTCCAACCCAGCCTGCCTCAGTCCTCATTACTAACTGGACCACAGCAGCAGGTAGGTTCTGGAGAGTTAACTCCCAACTGACAGCAGAGATTTGCCAGCAGCTGTCAACGTCAGTCTGTGACAGGCTTTAACAAAAACTATCCTTTTGACCTTTCCCCACACAGAACTCACATCCAACTTGAACAATTCATCAAGGACTTTTGATGGCAGCTCTGCAAGTTTCTGGGGTTATTTTAGAAATCCCATTGTTCCCTTTTATTTATGTCTTTGCTTTTCTTCAGAGTAAATTTGATGACATTTTTTTCTTCTTTGCATCTTGGTTTTCTTATTTATGATTAAGAAGGCTTATGGCAAAATCAACAGTGCTGAAATCATTTGGAAATTTACACAAACCCTCTCTCTGATGATTGTCTGTACTCCCTCTACTCCTGTATTGGGACTGTCTGTACGTTTTCTTCCCTATTCGGAAAAGCATAAACTGATTTAGGTGACCACTAGGGAGGAGGGGCAAGGATGAACATTATCTAGAAATTGTTGTACAAGAAATGTCAAAACTTCAGTGAAAGTTTCAATTTTCAATGGGCGTGTTGTTTCCACCTAAGGGGTTGACGTGTAAATGTTTGCTGGTGACATGCTGTCTTTGAGAGTAGATCATCTCCACTCCAAACCTTGTGAGAAGTCTGATGCCACACCAAGATATCTACAAATGTCCGAGGGGTGTACATCTCCCGATCACATTCGACTCCAACTTCCCATCTTCCCTGTATCTTGTTCTCTGTCTTATGGTTGTTGCTTAGTCTTTACCATTTCCATTGATTCCCACATAGAATGTAGCCCTTTTCCATGATTGCTTCCCAAAACAAAAACTCACAAAGAAATTATTTATATAAGACTTTCCAGAAGATTTGGGGAACTGGAGGGGGATTATATTGCAGCAATGACTGGCATTCCTGGTGTTGAAAGTCCCCTGGCTCCTTTATCTCTCTTCTCAATCTTTCTCTTTGCTCTCTCAAGTTGTTTCTCAGATGCTCCACCTACTGCTGCCCAGCAACTTCTCCCATTTTGTTATGCAGGGCCATTGGCTTCCCTCCAATTCTTCCCCAGATAGTGGTGGGCCAGATGGATCTCTTGGTGAACTAAACGATTTCACTGAAGCTTTGGCATTTCTTGTACAACAACCTCTAGATAATGTTCATCCTTGTCCCCAGTCTTTCTCTCTACAGAAGGGGGTAAGAGTTGATTACCAGGACAGAGCTCTGTTCCCGCTTAATCAGGAAGCTCATTTCATGAGAGTCAACACCGATGACCTACTAAGTATTTGCTCCATGAATTTTGCTTTGCCTTTTAGAATTTTTGTCTCTGTCCCCCATAATTTGTTCTTCCATTAGTCCAGTCCCTCATAGATAAAATTCCTTAAATATTGAGCCAAAATCCCTTTCCAGATTAGTAGACATGAGTATCCTCAGTAGATGCATTGGAGGCTGAGCTGGATACACTGGTGCAGAGTAAATCACTGCTCAGCTCCCCAGGGGAGATCTCATCAGTTCAGCGACAAAGTGATTGATGGAGTCAGACAGGAAAACGTGCATTTTTGTTGTCCAGCAAAATAATACATAAAAATACATCACTTTTTAATGGACCCTGTAGGGGAGGTGAACAATTCAATCTGGATAACATGCGAAAGCAGCAAACTCTTATATGTAATCATGAAGTTATTGCTTTCGAAAATGATCTATTGTCCTGCTTTTACCACCAAATTGAAAAGGAACAAAGACAAGCTCTGTGAGCTCTTGCTGGAGTTTGGGAAGAGTGGGAAGGAGGAGGAAACTGAGATGCCTAGAGACACCTCACCTACAGAAAAAGCACAGCAGTGCTTTAACATCCCTGTAGTTATTGCTAACATTTCCTGAGCCCTTACTCTGGGCTCCACATCAATATCTCATTGAAGCTCAAATCAGCCCCTGAAGGAGGCTCTGTATTTATCTACCACAGAGGGTTCTGTAACTGGTGCCTGAGGTCACCCAGGGCAAAGTCTAACTCCAGAGCTTGTGCCCTTAACATTATATTACGTCCCTGGAAGGTCCAGGAGGGAATTTTCTTTCCCCACATAGATGTACGTAAGGAGTCCAGTGATTGTAACCATTAGGATACCTTTTATGGACCACAGGGCATCCTCTTTTCTTACAAGGATATACACAGAAGTGCTGTGAAAAGGTGAAGCATTAGATAGCTATTATTGCTGTTACTACTCTTACCATTATGCCATTTAGTGTGTCATTTAGTGTCATAATAGTGCATTCCTATTTAGGTAGGGAAAGAAGGTATTATTCAACCCATTTTACAGATGATGAAAGTGAACATTCCAGAGGCAATTGCATCATAAAAACAATGGATCTTTGGAGTAATTCAGACCTTTATTCATATACTGGTTCCATCATTAACTGACTGTGGTGCCTTGGGCAAGTTATGTACCCTTCATAGGGCTCATTTTTTCATGTGTAAAGGAGGAACATTCGCTATAAGGCTGTTTTAAGCATTAGAGATAATGAATGTAAAGCATCTGGCCCAGTGTCAGGCACACAGTGGACTTGCCCAAAAGATGCAGTGTTTTCTTTCTCTTGGATGTGAGGAAAAGTGAGATCCCTCATTTCCTATTCTAACCAACTGAACATAACGCTGAACCTTAGTCATGCACGTATGTAGGACAGCATGCTAGAGGGAATGGGTGGTACCTCTGAGACAACCACCAAAAATAAGTTTCTAGGAAAACTCACGTCAGGTGGGAGTCCAAGTCACCATATGCCCTGGATCCTGGGATACCAGCAACAATAGCATCTTGCCTTCACAAAGCACATCCTGTTTTGCAAAGCACTTTCAAACAGAGTATCTCACTTCATGGTCAGAACAAGCCCGTGCAGTACGCCAGGCAGTATGCCTACCTGACACAGACAGAACAGGGATAAGTATAAGTGGAATAATATCTACAAATGCTAGATTCTTTGGTAAATACTGCTAAATCATCCAGTAGGTTGAAAATTGGCACAACTACCACAAAATAGCTCAGAGTTAGAAACCAGACTTATAGGTTAAGATGCTCCATTTGGCAGATAAGTCACCAAACCTTCATTTTGTGCTACATGGATGATGTAAGTATAAATATGAATACATCAAGAGTACATATTGACTATTCCTGTGAATTCAGCATTCAATACATGTTTTTGAATTTCTGAAGTTGATTCAAAATATTTACTGGGCATCCCCTTTGTGCAAGACAGTGTCAAGTACTTGGGACACAACACCTTCAATGAGCTCCCAGACTCATGGAGCAGCATACAGGATGGTTAAGGCTATCCTACCACCATCATCAAGGGAGGAGTGATGAAGGCTGCCTGAGGGATCCAGGGAAAGTCTCACTCTGGAGCTGACCAATGAACTGGAGGGACTTGAGGGGTCAGGAAGGAGCTCACCCATGAACTTGAGGGAATGGAGAGAGGTCAGGAAGGAGCATGTCTAATGGAAGGGACTAGCTCTGGCTCTTCCAGTCCCACCTATAAATGACCAGTCTCAATGTCCATCAACATGAGAAATGAAACTTGCCACTGCCCATCCCCATGCATCCCAAGTCAGAAAATGGATCACTAGGTCTCTGTGGTTATGCACTAATGCCTGGGGCACCATTCATTTCTCTGCTTGGAATGTTCTTTACTATCACTAGCCATTCTTTTGAGTCACTTTGACTTCTCACTTCTCCCTAAAAGCCAAGCTGAAACGTGAGCCATGAAGTGAATTCTTCCTGCACTGACTCTCCAGTGCAGCTTTTACTGCTTCTTCCTCTTCCTATGCAGTGGTAGGGCTCTAGACCTCGACTATAGCACCCCCTGGCGTGTGCCTCCTCTACAAGACTGTGCACACCTTGAAGACAGGATTTTATTCATACCTGCTTCCCCAGAGCTTAGGAGAGTGCCTGGCACAGAGCAAGTACCCAACAGATGCTCATGGAAAGCATAAATGAATGCAGACAATGGAGATTTCCTGCCAGCTCCAAATAGACCTTGGCAACCTCAGCATGTTGATTGGGAGAGGATTTTCATTGGCTTAAGGGCCTATTACCACATTTGGGAACTTGAACAAATTTGAAAACTGGGATAATTTGTTTAAAGTGTCGGCCCATGGGCCTTTTTATTGCCCCTCTTTGGCTTTCTGGAAGAAGCTAAGGTTCAAAGACATGACTTGATTTGCCTAAAGTCAGTTTGCACAAGGCTGTATGCCAGGTGCTTAGGACACTTTCATGATTTCTAGAAGGTTGGAGCAGAGTCAGCACTGGGACCCAGATCTCTTGAAGGGCCAAGGCTTTCCTTCCTGACTCAGCACTCCTCCTTCTAAAAGCTTGCTGCAAGTGTAAATACACACCACGTTTTGAAGACAAAGAATATAAAAGAGTGGGAAATGGTTTATTAATATTTTTATATTCTTTATATGTCAAAAATATTTTGGATATATTGGATTAAATAAAATATCTTATTAAAATTTATCTCACTGATTTATTTTGGCTTTTTTGATGTGGTTACCAGGAAATTTAAAATGGCATATGTGACTCACATCTTATTTTATTGGAACACTGCTGCTTTATAGTATTCAACATAAGTAGGTTTATTCTCATTTATAGAAGCAACAAAACCACTCTCCAAAATACGATCGTATCTAATTTTAGAGGAAGAGAAAGGCTACGAGTTAGAAAATAATTGTAATGGTGATATTAATAATAAATTACAGCAGCAATAGCCAGTGTTTGCTGAGAGCTTGTTGGTACCGCGCATGGTACCAAACCCTCCGCGTGTATTAACACATTGAAAATTCATGATAACCATGGAGTGAGTACTATAGATCTCCTCACTATTCAGACAAACCAACCGAGGTAGAGGCAGAAATGGTAAGTCATTGCTCATGGTGCAGCAGAGCTGGGATTCAAACCCGCGCCATTTGGCTCCAGAGCCCAAGTCCTTAACGAATGTTGCTGTGACTGGGACTCACCTTGCAGAATCAAATGCCTCATGAGGCTCTGAAAACTTGGCCAGTGAGAGAGACTCTCACTTCAAAGGAGCCTTTGTCTCGTGTGATATTGTTCCGACTGGCCCATGAAGCCTTTTTGGCTCACGGTTGAGAAAAGTCAATGTTCGCTGTTAATATAGCATTGACGCTAGGGCCAACCACAATGGCCTCCAAGAGGTCGGAACAGGCCCTGGGCATCTCCTCACATGTCCCAGGGAGACAGGATTATAAATCTCCCAATTCAGTGAACCACACAGTTACCACCCATTGTTCAGGGAAGAGGAGAGGAGAAAAAATGGAGAAGAGGGAGAGAATATTCCTCTCTCCGGGTTGATGGAAAAATTTAGATAACACATGTGAAAGCACTAAGCACAGTGCCTACAGTAAATTAATTACTTAATAAATATCTGTTCCTTTCCTTTCTGTTTTCCTCACTAAAATCTAAAATTTAGGGCCCTCTATTAACTTTAGTAAACATTACGTGACTCAAATGCTTTAATTCTCAAATACAAACAGAACATTCATGCATATGCTAAGGGTCTAGTTGAATCTCCCCCAAATCAGGTAAGGAGTCGTACACTCTGACTCTGTAAGAATTGCTGTGCCTTTTCTCAAATACGTTGTTGCTATAAGGAATGTCATCATCTTCACAATTCCCCACATTAAAAAATCGTCTCTATGTTTTTTTCTCCTGATTCCCGTCTGCTACTTTTTTTCAGGAGTAATTTGAAGCAAATCTCAGACACGTGTATGTTTCACTTATAAATAGTTCATTATGTATGGCTAACAGATAAGGACTTAAAAAAATAACCACAATACCATTATCTCACCTAGAAAATGAATAATAATCCCTTGCTATAATCCAATACCCATTTTCAAGTTTCTCTAACTGTCTCAAAATGCCTTTCTAGAGTTGGTTTGCATAGATTATGTTTCCTTTTAAATTCTATTTCTCTTGTTCTCTCTCTTTCCTTCCCTATTCTAGAAAATACTTGAAGAATCTTTCAAAGATACTTATGGGACAGTGAAACAAATTAATTCCAAAGAAAGCGAGAAAATATGGCAAAGGGTGAAGACAAGTAGAAAAGACAGATAGAAGCAAGATTGGGTGAGGACTCAAAACACCAGTTATAAAGTTGCATGTGCTGTTTCCCCAGGAACCGTATCCTTCCGTGTTATCCAGCAGGCACTGCAAAGAGGGCACGTGTGCACTTGTGGGACTCAGAGTTGCTAACACACAGTAGAATTGCACAGAAGGATGACCCGAGAGAGATTTTCCTGTGGTTCCCAAGGAGAAGGGAAGGAAGAAGGGAACACTGGATAACGTGAAAACCGTCATCTCCACAGCTCTTCTTGGTCCCCTGAAATACGAGAGCAGAGTTTCATAAGGATTTAAAGAATCACATCCTGAGGATTCTAATGCTACTTCTGTTAGTCAATTCCTTATAACATGAACATTTCTTTTGGTTCAGTCATGGCCATGCCCAGATGCCTGTAACAGCTGCCTGGCTGATCTTTCCTAGAACACTCCCACCTCATCCAGCCTAGCCTAACTGGCTTGACGAGCCCTGCCAGGCTGATCTTCCTAAGGGACCACTTTAAGCCAATTGCTCCCTGGCTCAAGGTTCTCCAGTAGTTACTTACCGTCTGCTGCACATTCAAGGTCAAGTTTTCTACTGCAATGATGCCTCTCAACTTACTCTGCTGGTGTCTCACAGCAGAGTGAGGAGAGAACTTGAAGAAGGAAGATTAGCCCAGGAGTTTCAAAAGCTTCAGAGAGGCAGAGGAAAACGAGAGCTTAGAGAGGCCCACGGATTTAGTGACTAGGAGATCACAGAGTGATCTTCAAGAAAGCATTTTCTGAAAAATGGCTGGAGGTGAAATTAGACCTAAGTTTAGGACCATAATGTTTAACACTTAAACACTCTTTTCTTATTTTATGTAGGTTTTAACTTTGAGATCCCAGTGCCTGGATTGCAGTCCCAGACATGTCTCTTGGTACTTTGGACAAGTTACGTAACCTGGCTATGCCTCAGTTTCCTCGTCTGTAAAATGAGGGTAATGTAATCGTATCTCCCTAGAAGGTACTTTGGGGAGACTGAGTGAGCCACACAGAGGAGGGTCTGTGTCAGGTTTAGCTGTCAGCTGCCCCTCCCCCCATTGAAGTCAATGCCCCTTTGTGCCTAGTATAGCAGTTCTTCGTGTTTACTACGGCCTGCCTTTCTTCTACTTTCTAAAAATGTTCTCCTACTCTTTGCCAATAAATCTCTGAAAAGAACATTTTTAAAGAGTAAAGCAAGAGAAACAATTGTTTAGTTCTTTCAACTTAAAAACTATAATAAATAATTACCAGGGGTTGGGGGGAGGGGAGGAGGAGTTAGTGTTTAATAGGTAAAGAGTTTCAGTTCTGGAGGATGGAAAGTTCTGGAGATGGACAGTGGTGATGGCTGCACAACAATGTGAATGTAATCAATGCCACTGAGTTGTACACTCAAAAAGAGTTAAAATGATAAATGTTAGGTGTATTTTATCACAGCAAAAAAACCCTGTAGGACATATAGGCTAAGAAAGAATTACAGTTTGGTAGAGATCCTAAAAAATGCATAAACAATTACACAATTATAAATTTTAAAAGCTTTACTGGTTCCCTGGCTTTCCCAAGGCACATTTGTTCCGTGATATTAAAAAATCAAGAATTTTTTCTGAAGTAGTTACAGGCCTTGTTTTGAGGTGCGGTAAAAACCCCAGCTCACACCAGCAGCTGGGCCTCTGGTACTGATGTCAGCTGGGAAACGGCACCGGTTTGAATACATTGGAGATTCTCAAACTTTATCATCTGAAACTTCATTTGCATTTAGCCATGACCCATGTTTCCATGAGATCACCTTTCATCAGATCATGTTATTTATGAAATCCAATTTTAGAAGAAATGCATCCAGCATCATTCCTTGGCCACATTACGGTTTTCAGTGGGATGGCAGAGTCAAGGCATCTGGCCCTACTTTTCTTTGTGAAACCCATTGAACATGACTAAAATAGCTTTTGAAAATTAGGAAAGATTCCTTGATCAATGCCGTCATCTTGGGCCTAGTTATGAGAGGAGGTTGGAAGCAGAGGCATGACTCTGAGATCTCAGGTACCACAGAGCCCACCTGAAGCAGGCCGAGCATTCTAAGGAGAGAAATCATTGGCCGCAGGGAACAGGGAGGTCTAGGTAGGAAGGTGAATGTGGGACATCCCTGAGCCTTGTGAGAGGACACAGAGCTGAAAGAGAAAAGGAAGAGCCATGCCATCTTTGCTAAAAGGCAGCACAGAAGAGTGGGCAATGGCCTTCAGCTGAAGGGAGGTAAATGCCGGATGCCTCTGTGGATGAGTCACAGCTGGCCAAGCCGACTTCCTGCAGAGATGGGAGACAAAACCATGGGCAGAGAGAAATCCAGGCTGATAGCTGACCCAGCTCACTTCTCTGTGCTCTCTGCCACATCATCCTTCAGAAAGTAATTCACCCGTAAAGAGCAGTCCACATCAAACAATGAGGAATCTCATAAAAAAATGAGTATAATACAAAAGGAGTTTGTGTGGAACATAACGCAAATATACTACAAGAAAAATAAATGAGAGGAATAAGACAAAAGGCAGACTAACCTTCCAGAAAATTATGCCATAATGCAGACAAAAATTGTAGAGAATCACTTTTCCATCAAAAAATTTTAAATGTGACTTTTCTGAAGCAATAAGTCCAATAAGTCAGAGAAGAACTCAAGTAAGAGATGGTTAAACAATGGAAAGTGATTTAAACAAAAGAACCTGCAAGGATCTGGAAAAAAATTTTTTAAAAAGAGTACTTACAGTAGTGAAAATTAACATTAGAAGTAGAAAAAGTGGGTCTGGTCCCGTGACGTGGTGGTTTAAGTTTGGCGTGCTCCACTTTGGCAGCACAGGTTCAGATCCCGGGTGCGGACATATGCCACTCGTCAGCCACGTTGTGGCAGCAACCCACATACAAAGTAGAGGAAGATTGGCACAGATGTTAACTCAGGGCAAATCTTCCTCAGGAAAAACAAAAAGAAAAGAAATAGAAAAAGAGACACTGCTTGGTTTGAGGGTAGGATAAAGAGAATAGATTTGGAAAAAAATAAAGGAAAATAAATAGGAGAGAACCAAATATTTAAAATGATTAGCCAGCAAATGATAGATATAGAAGGCAATAAAAGGAATTTTAATTTTCCCATGAATGGTGTCTCTAATATAGGAAACAGTACAAATATTCAGATATAATAGAATAAATATTTCCTCAGATAAATAAGATCTAAATCCACAGTTTGAAATAGGGGGAACTAGTCCAGGAAAAAAAAATTGAATCAGCAAAATCAACACTGAGACATGGCTTAGTTACTGGACTTCAAAGATGGAGAAAGAATCTAGGCCTTAAAAACAATCTAATAGTAATAAAAGGAAAAATTTAAGTTTGGTTTCAACTGCTGGAAGATGAAAAACGTTGCCAAGTCCTCAGAAAATGTGTGATCCAAGAATTTTTTACCTAGTCAAATTGTTGTTTGTTATTCCCAAGCATGCAAAACTCCAGGAAAAAAGAACTTCTGCGTCTTTTCTTACAAAAAAAAAATTACTTGAAGATGCCAATCAAGAGATGATGGAGTAGCCCTGGTGGGGAGGAGGGTCGGCACTGAGTTTATGGAATAAAGGAATAAGGCTAAGCAGCTGTAGGAACTACGATTACAGAATGCAATATAATGTAGAAACAATAACAGTAAAGAAGCCAAAAAGGAGAGGTAGAGAGAGGGAACGAAGCAGAAGTGTGAATTCCTCATCTTTTGTAGCACAATTTCCAAACTTACCTTTAAAATGATAAACCAGGTGACAGCTGTGTGAGTGTATTATTTAAAAGTATAAAGGTACTGACCAGAAGCATTAATGATAATAAACCAAAATTGAGCAGGGTAGGATAAGCAAAATGGAAGAAATGTAAGTAGTAATTGTCTCATCTTTTGTAGTGGAGAGTCATCAGATACCATATAAGGATTTTAACATATGATAATAGTACATAAAATTATAAAGGTAACCACTGAAAGATTCTAGAACAGACTGTAAACCTTCAGACAGAACCTAGAACAGACTGTAAAAATCAGAAGGTAAACACATACACAATAAACTGTGACCAAACATTTCTCTCATATCAATAAATGTAAATCTATTGAAACAAAGAAACTGTAAGCTTAGATCACAAAAGCACAATCCAAACATATGCTACACTCAGACGCAGATAGCAAGAAGCATGCCAGGCAAATGCAGTGGGAAGAAATAGGGCTCCTGATATGAATGTTAGTTCAGGGTGAATTAAGACAAAATTAGTAAAGATAGAAGGACATCTTATAATGAAAAAGGATATAATCCATAATAAAGCTCTAATTTCATGAATCTTTATATATCAAATATCAAAGCATCAAAATTCATAAAGCAAAAGCTACTGGAAATGTGGAGAGAACTAAGGTGGAACTTAGTGATAGAAGAGTCTTTGGTTCACTTCTCTCATCCCTTGATAGCAAGAAAGAAAATTAAGAATAAACTGGGCCTAAATCACAAAATTAATGAGATATATCTAAGCAGTAGACACACACACACATGCGCATGCCTACTTTTCTAATTGCACCACAAAAGCGAAAAAGACATCTTTCTTTAAACTATGCAACATTTTAAAAAACTGCAATAAAGGAATCCTCAAGAAATCCCACAAGTTGAAAGTATGCAGAAGAGAACCTATCCTCCTAGCTTAATGAAAAGAAAAACCACTCTAAGTTAATGAGAAAAATAGACAACAAAACCCTCTACTATCCAGGCATTAAAAAGGCAGACCCAAAAAGCAGAATCTCCTGTGGAAAAAGCATTGCTGAAAGGCATCACTTGCCAGGCTCACTGCTTCATTTACTAAGCTTCCCCCACCACCACCAAAAAAAGAAAAGAATGAAATTAATTTCTTCAACATACTTTTTCTAAACTGGAAATTTTCTAATAAACATGTACAACTGCACTTCTGTGTTCATCCTAACTCCTTATATGGATGTGTTAAATTTATGTAGGATTTAATTGCATTTGCCATGTATTAAAAGAGGGTAAACTATTTGAAAGTTCTTTATTTGAATTTCTGCCTTAATTTCCAGCTGGAGCAGTCTGACTTAAGAAGCAGACAAGGTGAGGCTGCCATCACCAAGGTGGCACTGCCATTGGACTGATTTTGGAATCTGAGGACAGAACTCCTGGGGGAGTCTGCCCACGTGCTTGTCTTTACTTGGCCTGCCTTGGCTGTGTGCTGATGATGTTTCTGCTCTCCCCCGATGTCCTGCAGCTGTACGGACATTCTTTTCACCTCTCAAAGGCATTCTGCTTTGCCCAATCCTGACATCTGAGAGCCTAGGAGCCTAGAAACTACAGAAGAGCTGACTCCCATTTTCTTGCTGGATATCTAGCACCTGGCCTGCCCTACAGCCTGCCGGATGACCAAGCTGTCATGAGTTTGTGCCTTCCTGACTCAATCACAGCCTTGCCTCCTCACTTCCCTGGAAGGAGCTCTTGTCTGTTGTTGGCAGAGCTAAAGCCTGACGGTGACCCAGAGACATTGTCCAGATTTTCTGGTCCAGAGAATTTCATCTAATAATTTAATAATTATCCTCTCATCGTGCAGCTTGGGTTGTGCACACACTGATCAGTTTTTATATTAATTACCTTTCATCTTTGTTCATGTGTAAATAATTGGTAAGAAAATAATATTTAAGTGAGAAAAAAAAAACATGTAAGTACATGGCCATTGAAAGCTCACTCCATTTCTGTATAGTGTGTATGCTCCCAATTCCTTTGTCTAAAGCTGGAGTGGGGGAGGAGATTGGAGCACATCCTCTGATAAAATTTACTGGGTTCACCACAATATTCAAACCAGCTTTCCACATTTTGGGGGAAGTTCTTTGTAGCAAAAGCATCCTGATGCAGTATTACGTGTGATAATGATAAGAGGGCCCACTTTCTTTACAAAGGCAACGGATCTTGAATTTTTCTTGGTGTACCAAGGGTACCATCAGTGCAAATTGATTCCCATATGTCAAGCATTAACTCATACTTTCTAAAAGCAGGCACTGACAGGACTGAACTCATCAATTTCTTTGTAGTTGTTTGCAATGGTTCACAGAACAAGACTTCTTTGATCTGTTTCTCCTTTATGTACATTACAAACATGGGGGCTCGCTGCAGCCGTCAACCTCAGATGACTCAGATGAATACCCACTTTGAGAGGACTAATGTGGCTATCTTCTATAACTTTCTCTTCAATGAATTCTAGAAGAGATCACATTGTTTTCTCAGGGACCTACCGAGGGTTCTTTTCTGCATCTGCTTCCAATACTATTTTTTGGGATTTCACTAATTTTTCGACTATTGTATGAGATTTCTTTCTCTTGCTGCACAAATATGCAATATGACAGGCAACTTACAATAAACAAGGGCTTCTCAGGTGTCAAGCCCAAACATTTGAAGACATTTCTAGAAACAGTTTCATGTCCAGCTGCATAGCCTTGTTTTGTTGAAAGGTTGGACAGTTCTGATGGCTTGAATCTGAAAAAAATAAACTGCACCCAACACATTGCAGTTTATAGCCATTGTAGAGCCAACGTCTGAAGAATATATCCCTGCTCCCACTTGTGATTCTTTAACATGGCTCACTCCCAAATACATGGATATTTCGCTGAGATGGTGTGGAGCTTTGCTGAGGGAATAAACCCTGGTACTGTTCATATTACCTACGTGAGGGCTGAGATAGTAGCTAACATGTAACAAGCAGTTTCTATGTTCCAGGCCCTGTGCTACGTGCTTTGCCAGCATTATTGCCTAAAATCCTCACAACAACCTAATGTGGGTAAGGATTATTATTATAACCATTTTATAGAGCAGAAATTGATGTTTAAGTATGGTTAGAAGAATGTGTTCTTTGAATTCCATTTCCCACTAACAGGAAACAGGTGTTTGTGGAGAAATGGCTAATTCCAGATCTGGAACAGGAAATGTATATGATGAGCCTCCAATGCCTTGTCTTACCAGATAGCTTTGGAGCTAGCAAAGATTAGTGAAGTTAGGGTGACCAACCATGCCAATTTGCCCAGCACTTTCCCCATTATAAAACTGAAAGTCCTGTGTCACAGGAACCCCTTCATTCCCAGGCAAACTAGGATAGTGGTCATGTCAAATAATAATAAGGTCATGTCAAAAGAGCACAGGGGCCAACTTCAGTAGCCTCTCGTGGGACAAAGAAGGGTAATTTGAGCAGAAACAAAGATACTAACTACAAGGTATTGAAATACATCAAATCTGCATAAATCCATAAATTCATAATGATACTAAAACATAAGAAAAACACAACTAACTTGTCATCATTGGAGGGAACTAACTCATTATTTTGAAAATCAAGCATTTATGTGGCTTTTGTAAAATAAACATTGCTTTTGCATATCCAGTTTGTAGATGAGGGGAAGTTTCTTTCAATGGAATTATTTCAGCTAATACATGAAGCAGGAAGATAAAAATTAGAATATGACCATTTTGTAACCCTTAATGAATCTAGGCATTAAGCATAAACAGCTGCTAATTTCACCAAAAGAGATATAACCAAATATTATATACTACCTGTTGGAAGACCTAACACCACCTATGAAGGATTCTTCCAGATCTGATTACAGGAAACCCAAAGGACGTGGGGCCGTGTTAAACAATACCTAGGAATGCAATTGCAAAATACAGACCGTGGGAAATTTTAAGGGACAAATGGCCAGTTCTCTTCAGCTAATAATTGCAAGGAAAAAAGACAAAAGCAGAATGTACAGATCGAAAGAGACTTAAGAGATATATCAACCAATTGCAATGTGTGGACATTATTTGGAAAACGCTTCAAACTGATAAACTATAAAAAATTAGAAATTTAGAGATAATCATAAATTTAAACACTGCTTGGTTGATGATGTTAAAGAATTATTTAAAATTTTTTGTGTGATAATTGTTGCCTTGGTTTGACTTGTCTTAAAAGAAACCGTATGTTTTAAAGATACGTGATGAAATGTTATGAATAAAATGATATGATATGTTATCTGGGATGCGCTCCATCTGCTTATCTGGATGGAAGGGGAGTGGGTTACAATGTGAACGAG
Organism: Equus quagga; assembly: GCF_021613505.1. Taxonomy (NCBI): domain Eukaryota; kingdom Metazoa; phylum Chordata; class Mammalia; order Perissodactyla; family Equidae; genus Equus; species Equus quagga. The sequence goes on from NC_060272.1 coordinate 61,824,163, forward strand.
ACAAGATTGGCTGAGTTCATAATTGTTGAAGTTGGGTGAGAGGTGCATAGGGATCCTATACTATTGCATCTATTCTTGTACATTTGAAAAATTCTTCATAATAAAAAGAGAAAGATTAGATTACGTTTTCATGTCATAGAGTGAGAAAGTAGATGAGCCAGGATTTGAACAAAGACAATTTTAGTCTAGAATTGATTTTCTGAAGTGCTATACTACCTCAAAAAATATCTTGAAGGCACAGAATAACTAAACAAAAGCAACTTAGCACTTCTCATCTCCCCAGTGATAGTCATTTCAGTCTAAAACGGCATGTGGGCATTGTGAATTGAATTTTAGAAAACAGCTTCTTCTACATGCTCTGGTGGAGCTGTAATAATGCTTCTATATTTATTTTTTATTCCATCTCTCTTGCTCCAAGGGAGAGTATTTGATTCCCCTAGAGGATGCATACATTCCTGGTAAAAAATCTCTTACAAGACAATAATTAAGTATCTTCAAGAGACAGTCCGCCCCAAGCATTTACTTTGCTTAAAAGATGAAACTATCTCAGTCATTTCATGCCTCTGTGTTTCACTTAAGGATTTTCTAAGTGAATTCAGGGTTGATTTGTTGACTCCCTTCCTGCTTCTCAGTGGAATTGTATCAAAATTCTGGGTGCCTCAAGCCATCAGAACATGGGGAGGGGACAGGAAGGCTGTCTAGTCTCAGTTGCCATCTATCCATGGGGCATCTGCTACTGTATCCGTAGCATATCGGTGCCCAGATATTGGCAAATATACTCAGGTAAGAGCTCTTTTCCTCCATCTAGTCTCTGTCCAAAGTCCAATCAGATCATTCTGCATCCCACTTGGCCCCATGGTAAGGATCCTTCAGGTCCACTGACTTCTGAGAGAGCATAGTTCTCTTGGATGCTCTTCTTCACCAGTGAAGCTGTCTCGGGACCCATTGCCCCAACCCACTGGACTGCCCAGTCTAGTCTAGCACTGTTCCATCCACTCAGGGTAGGGAAGAGATCTGCACCCTTACTGCTTTTCCAGGTTCCCCCCAGGAAACAAGACACAAGTCTCCTCCACTCTCATGTCCTCAAACTTACCAAGGGTTCCTTGTTCTTCCTCTTGTAGATTTTGACCTCAGGAGAAGAGAGAATGCAATATCCCTTAGCAGACTCCCTTAGTATTGCTTTCCTTTTACTCTTTCTTCCTCCTTAAGCTCTAGGAATTTTTATGTGGTATCCAGTGGGCAGAAAACTGTCTGCTCGTATAATCTTCCAGCTCTTTTGTCTCACATCTGGACCTCAGATTTTCAAGCTCGAAAGCTAAGAATTAATGTTTTATTTTTGCTCTCCACAGTCAGCTGTGACCTCCCTACAGGCAATAGATTCTCCCTATCTCGTTGGCTAAATGGGGGAGGGTCATGTGTTAACAGAGAATATGCAAAAAAGACCATAGCTGTTGACACATTAAAACATTATCTTGCCACATGGGGATAGTAACTGTACTGAGTGGGCTGCCGCAGAAGCCCATAACACTTGGAGTGCTTTCTCTTACACAGCTACTTTTGAAAGAAAGTGGTTTCAATTGGTTCTTTCCAGTATAGGCAGCTATGACTTATGCCATTTTCTTTTTAAGTGAGACCAAGCCTCCTGGCATAGATATAGCTGATTAGACCCAAGAGCAATTTATTGGACACAAGCTACCACTTATGAACGGAACACCAGGGAAGCTGACTGTCTCTTAGGTGGCTGGGCAAGAGATTTGACCAAGAAGTTCCAACATTTGACCAATACTGGATGGGCTCAAACTGACCCACAAATCCTCCCCTTTACAATTAATAGTTGCTAGAAGAACAAAGAGAAACCAGTTCCTTTGAAGTAAGGTAGCCACCCCAGAGAGTGCTGAGCAACTCGTTGGTAACTGTGTCCCCCACTGTATCCTGCAGCATGGGGAACTTGGGGACACGGAGATGACTGTGTGGTTGATGGGGTTAACTTCCACACTGCCTCATGTTCTCATATATATTTGCCTTAAATCTGTGTCAGGCTAGACTAGGAAATCTGGCATGCATCTTCCCCGGGTCTATAAGGAAACTGATGACTACCATAATACCTACTGTCTTGGTTCGAGCTGTTATAGACTGGGGGACTTAAATAACAGAAATATATTTCTCACAGTTCTGGAGGCTGGAATCCAGAGATCAGAGTGCCAGCCTGTTGGTTGGGCTCTGGTAAGAGCCCTCTTTCTGGTTTGAAGACTGTCTTCTTAAGCTGTCTTGTGTCTCTTTTTATAAAAACACTAATCCCGTCACAAGGACTCTACCCTCATAACCTAATTCCCTTCAAAAGGCCCCACCTCCCAACCCTGTGGCATAGTGGTTAAATTCTCATGCTCCACTTCCGCAGCCTGGAGTTCACTTGTTTGGATCTTGGGTGCAGATCTAGCACTGCTCATCAAGTCGTGCTGAGGCTGTGTCCCACATAGCAGAACTAGAAGGACCTACAACTAGGATACACAACTATGCACTGGGATTTTGGGGAGAAAAAAAAAGAGGAAGATTAGCAACAGATGTTAACCTAGGGCCAATCTTCCTCACCAAAAGAAAGAAAAAAGAAAAAAGTTCCCACCTCCTAATACCATCCCAATGGGGGTTAGAATTTCAACATATGAATTTTAGGGGAACACAAACATGCAGTCCATAAAATCTACCTTGCAAGATTTAGAGGACTTAATGAAATAAAGTATACAGACTTCCTACCACAGTGCCTGGGACATACCAAGTAGCAGCCTAACACATTTAAAATTTCTTACTGATTGTCATTGATTAACTCAGTCCATTGTTACTGTGGATTTTTGTTTGAGCCAGTGACACTAAAATATCTTCACTCTATTCAGGAATCCTAAAGAAGCTTAAGAATCACTATTTAGTGATCATTGTTAACATTTATTAAACAGTCATTGTTTATTTGCTCAGTCCTAGGAAACTCAGTGCCAAAAGATTTTGTTTGTTCTCTCTTAAAGTTATGAACTCTCTTAGGATTGAGAGGATAAGAAAGAGCCTCTCTCTTCTCAAGATTCCTTACTCCCCTGAAACAGGTAATTATTGTTGCTTCTTGAATTGAGAGGGGAAAAAAAGTTACATGATTTGTTAAGAATTATCAGAGACCTGGGGACCATCTGGATCTCTTGATCCTGTCTGTAAGGCTCTCTCCAGCAGTGGGACAGTTTCTAGTGACAAGGTGTGTTAGTGATCTATTGCTGCGTAACAAATCACCCTCACCCTTAGCAGTTTAAAACAACAACAACTATTAACACACAGTCTCTGAGAGTCAGGAATCTGGGGCATCTAGCTGGGAGCTTCTGGCTCAGGCTCTCTCAGGCGGTTGCAGTCAAGATGTTGATCAGGGCTGAAAGCTCATCAAGGCTCAACTGAGGCAAAATGATCTGCTTTCAATCCGCATCAGTTCCTCATGGGCTACTGGACTGGGGGCCTCAGGTCTGCGCTGGCTGTTGCCAGAGGCCTTCCTTATTTCCTCAGCACATGGGCCTCTCCATAGGGTAGCATCTGACAGAGAAGCTGGCTTTCCCTAGACTGAGTGATCCAAAGGAGAGCAAGAGACAGGGTGACCCAACACAGAGCCATCATCATTTGGAACCTAATTGTGGACGTATCATCTCATCCCTTCTGTAATATTCTTTGTGTTAGAAGCAAGTCGCAGAGTCTAGCCTTACTCAAAGGGAATTACACAAGGACATGAATACCTGGAAGTAGGGGTCTTTGGGGGTCATCTTGGGGACTGCCTACCACACAGGATACATCTGACACTGTCCTGGGCAAAGAAATCACTGGGGCTGAAACCTCCATTCCATTGCTGGGTTGCCTGGGGTGTTTTTCCGGGAGAGAGTTCTAGTGTGAGGACAACAGATTTCAAAGAGAGAATTTACAACGGACCTAAAAGTAGACCTAACACCACATTGCCATGATACTGAGTTTAACACAGAAAATGAGAGTGGAGGGTTGGAAAGGGGGCTCTACTTCTCCCACGTTCACAGAATCACAGGCCTGCTTAACCTCACTGACCATTCAGCAAGTGTCATCAAGTTCTCAGGGACAGCTCCACCCAAAAAGACCAAGTAGGGGATGTCCTTAGAGACCCTCCATCGTTCCATGTTTACAGATTTCTCACAGGAAGCAGTGATCACAGAAAGTGTTAGAAGAACCTGCATCATGGTCAGCTGCCTCTGTGTTCATTGGGAGTTTCTTAGTAAATCTATGGTAATGATTTTGTCTTTTAAACCTTACGGTCTTCTGGAAATACCTCTACAGTAATACCTATATTTATTATAAGATTATTACTGGGAGACACTTTGATAGAAACACTTCTTCTGCCTTCTGAGGTCTTTGAATTCACGACCAAGAACAACAATGCACAGCAAAGAAGGACATGTGGCTGGTACTGGGTAGGGTTGGGGGCAGCAGGTACCCACTGCCTTCGAGGGCTGTGGGAAGGAACACATGAAGAAGGGTTTCAGCTGCGAAAGAATGACAGAAGTTATAGGGCAACAGGCACTCCCACACGTTGCTGGTAGGCGGGTACATTTTGATGTCTGTGGAGGTCCGTTTGGCAATATACGTCAAAATTACAACATGCTTATGCCCTTTGACCCAGAAATTCCACTGGAAGGAATTTATTTTCAGAATACATTTGTACACGTGTGAAATGATATAGGTACAAGGTTATTCACTGCAGCTCTGTTTGCAGTAGCAGAAGACTGGGAATAATCTAAATGTTCATCAATGGAGAAATGCTGCCCAAAATAATGGCATATCCTCACAAAGTAAAATTATACAGCTGTAAAAAAGTTTCAGGCTGTCCACACAAAAACCTGCCCACAGATTGATTATAGCAGGTTCATTCGTAATTACCAAGACTTGGAAGCGACCAAGATGTCCTTCAGTAGGTGAATGGATAAATAAACTGTGGTACATCCAGACAATGGAATCTTATTCAACACTAAAGAGAAATGAGCTATCAAGCCAGGAAAACACATGGGGGAACCTTAAATGCACATTACAAAGTGAAAGAAGTCAATCTGAGAAGGCTGTATATCATCTGATTCCAACTATATCACATTATGGAAAAGGCAAAACTACAGAGACAGTAAAAAAATCAGTGGTTGCCAGGGGTCAGAGATGAGGGAGAGATGAAAGGCAGAGCACAGAGAATTTCTAGGGCAGTGAAAGTATTATGTGTCATACTGTAATGGTGGATACAGGTCACTAGACCTTTGTCCAAAACCATAGAATGTACAACAACATCAAGAATGAACCCTAATTTAAACTGCGGACTTTGGTGATAATGATGTGTCATTGTGGGTTCATCAGCTGTAACAAATGTATGTTGATAGTGGGGGAGGTTGTGCATGTGTGAGGGCAAGGAGTAGATGGGAAATCTCTGTAGTTTCAGCTGAAGTTTGCTGTGAAGCTAGCACTGCTCTGAAAAATAAAGTCTGCTAAAAAAAAGTGTGAGGATCTCTTTGCGGAATACGTGGTCAAGTAACAAAAGCTGAGTCTTTCCTATGAGATCATTTGATGGAAAGAGAACTTTGCAACATGGTGCACTGGCCTTCCCAATGTAGCTCCGTGGAATGAGGAGGTATTTATATAATTTACCACTTAGACTTATTTGCCTTTCCTAGTATGCTAAAATGTTTGTGGGGCGTGGGGGGAAGATTGTACTCAAAATACACCTTGTTTTATTTCTTTTTAAGTTTTATCTTCTTATGGTAAGAACACTTAACATGAGATCTATCCTCTTAAAGTTTTAGGTTACAATACATTATTGCTGACTCTAGGTACAATGTCTTAGAGCAGATCTCTAGAGTTCATTCATCTTGCTTCACTGAAACTTTGTGCCCCTTAATTAGTAACTCCTCATTTCCCCCTCTCCCCAGCCCCTGGCAACCACCATTTTATTCTTTGATCCATGAATTTGACTATTTTAGATACCTCGTATAAGTGGAATTGTGCAGTATTTGTCTTTCTGTGATTGGCTTATTTCATTTAGACTAGTGTCTGCAAGGTTCATCCATGTTGTCACATATTGCAGGATTTCCTTCTTTTTTAAGACTGAATAGTATTCTTTTGTATGTATATACCACATTTTCTTTATCCATTCATCTGTTGATTGACATTTAGATTGTTTCCACATCTTGGCCATTGTGAATAGTGCTGCAATGAACATAGGAGTGCTGATATCTCTTTGAGTCCTAATTTCAGTTCTTTTGGATAAATACTCATAAGTGGGATTGCTGGATCACATGGTAGCTCTATTTTTAATTTTTTGAGGAACCTCCATACTGTTTTCCTTAGTGGCTGCACCATTTTGCATTACCATCTACAGTATGAAAGAGTTTTAATTTCTCTATTACCTCGCCAATGCTTGTTGTGAAACATACCTTGTCTTATTTATTTATTTTTTTTGAGGAAGATTAGCCCTGAGGTAACTACTACCAGTCCTCCTCTTTTTGCTGAGGAAGACTGGCCCTGAGCTAACATCCATGCCCATCTTCCTCTACTTTCTATGTGGGACATCTACCACAGCATGGCGTGCCAAGCAGTGCCATGTCCACTCCTGGGATCTGAACCGGCCAACCCTGGGCCGCTGAGAAGCAGAACATGTGAACTTAACCGCTGCACCACCGGGCCGGCCCCCCTTGTCTTATTTTTGAAGTGTTGTTTGGCTCCCAAGAATATCAGCAGCATCCTCTGTTGAGAAGTGCAGATGTATGAACTCTAAAGGGCTTCTGTGAGGTGCTCAGCATCAGGCTGCAGATCCATAGTACATCCAAATTAGCCAGTTTATCTTGACTCAAAAGCAAACAGTTCATTAATCATAGCATAACCCCCTCTCACCCAGACTCTCTATTGCCTAACTGTAAGGGAAGCTACATATTTATTTATTGAACAAAACAAAACTCCTGGTTCCAACTAGTGGAAGAAAAGGTCAAATTACCAAGTCATGATGTAATCAAAGGGCTCATAGTAAATAACTTTGAGGTCACATCTATGGTATAGAACTATTTGGAAGAACAGTAGAGTCTTAGGCAGTTAGAATGCCTTTAATGACATTGAAATGGAAAGAATGTGAGCGTGTTGGCAAAGTTAATTGTATGGGGACTGCTTTTGGCCATCACCTCAGAGGGTCCAAACAGGCCTGAAATTGGTGGGAACTCAGAGCTGGTGCCCTTTAAAAGAAAAGAAAAAAAAGGGGGAGGTAGAAGAATGGATCTGTTGTTTCTGGAAGATACAGGCAGAAATTGTCAAACTCTGATCCTTTGCTTTAGGAGAGAAATTACAAGAAACGAGAGTGACCTAACCCAGAAGGCAAAGAGCATATTCCCACTGGCTCCGATGCCCCTAAAAATTCTTTCCAGATGCCTGACTTCATGGAAGGAGAGTACAAGTGCCAAAGAGGAAAGTGAGAGGGAAGAGAAGGTAGTGAACCAACAACAGAAAATAATGGCAGGAAAATAATATTTTCTATGAAGAAATCATGTTATTTTCAGTTCTGACAGAAATTTGATCACAGAATTCTTTTTCCTGAAACAATACATACAACTATTAATAATATATAATTGCATATCAGCTTCCACTCTTGCCAGAGTATGAAGTGATTCACTCAATATTTCCTGAGTGTGCCTGTGTCAGGGGCTATATAAAGATGAAATCAAGGCACCCAGAAGACCTAGTGACAGATCCCTTACAACTGTTTTCTCTGAGCATGGCCCCGCTGGCCAGAGATGGAAATGCCAGGGCTTCGTCTGCTCAAGGCCAGGACCAGTGGGATACAGTGATCATATGTCTTGGAGCCAACCAGGGGCCTGGGTAGCTGGGGATCTGACCTTGAACCAGTTTGGTAGTTGAGCTTTTTTCTCTGGAAGAAAAAGGAGAAAATACTGGTCACATTAAAGTTGACTATTTCTCAATAAGCAAGCTTTATTTTTATCATGTTATGAGATGCTTATTACCAAGAATTCTCTTCACACTTTAGGTATGTGGTATGTGCTGTTGTACCAATTTGATGCCTTCATGCCAAGGGAACTACATTTTGATTTTCATGGGCCCTAGGCACTTTCATCTCTGTAGGCTTCCTTCTCTGCTCCAAACAAATTAAAAATTATATTTTAAAAATGTTTTAAATTTATTTTTTTAGGTTATATTCTATAACTGTATTGGTATAAAGATGAATCTAATAATATTATATATAAAATTTTCTCTTCAAAAGCTAAAAGTTAATTTTTTTGCCTACTGATTTTAAAAGAACTCAAAACATTTTCGTGGGCCCCTAAAGTACTGTGGCTCTAACACTGGGCCTGCTGTGACACATGGATAAGTCAGTCCCAGATGCCAACCTAAGCTTGCTGTCACATTAATGCTTCTAATGGAGGTGGCAGTAGATGGCATAGTTCTGAATTCATTGTAGCATCATTTACCAACCAGCTGGCATGTAGAGATGCCAAATTATTTCTTTTTTTTATACATGTATTCAGGTCAGGATTGTTTTATATTTCTTGTGGCAGCTCGGGGTATTGCAAATGTCTTTTTTAACTCCACTGCTTGCTCTGTGTTCCGCAATGGTATTCAAAGAGATGAAAAGCTAGAAGAATAAGATGAGCTGTACAACAGAATAATTCTGAAGCAGGAGAACAATTCTGAAACAGAAAGGAGGAGGAACTGCTCACACTTCTTCTCTCGTGGATTATCTGAGAACCAAATGCAAATGGTCAGGGATTATTCAATTCAGAGCAAACATTGCTTACGGAAAGAACCAACAGAGAGTAAAATGGACAAAGGCTAAAACTGCGCAACGTGAGATTTGTTATTGCCAAATATGGATGGGAAAAGTAAAATCTTGGCAAATTTTGGATCTGCAAAATTTGACACAGGAAAATTGGATTTTGTAAAAATAAAATAAAAGATACAGAACAAAATTCACATTGGCAATACTCTATGAAATATGATAGATCAAAAGTAATGAACAAAACGTTGAAAACGTGGAAAGGCAAAATGAAAAATAGTTAATCCTGATACAAATAACTTTTCTGACACAAATGCAAAATATAAAAATATAACTGCATTGTACAGAAAATGTATCATATATTAAAGTGTGGATAACAGAATTCACTTTGGAAAATTTATCAATGTGAGTAAAATTATAATTAAATTGTTGATAGTCATGAATATGTACTCAATCCATTCTTATAATTAAAAGGATGAAATTAACCAAAATTCAGAGTTAAAATAGCGTAAAGGTAAAGGGTGTCCCAAAAGGGTTAATGCTGTTTTAAGTTATTAAGACAATTTATTTGAAAAGTCTAGCTTCATGCAATAAAGTTTTAAGATTTTAATTTAGTTATACATGTACATATACCATTGTAACTGCATAGGAATGTTCTAGAAGGATAGTCCCAAACAGATACTAGTGGTTACCTCTGGGGAGGGATGCGGGACCACCTGAGACAAAGTGTATGAAGGGAGATGTCTTGCTTTTTATCCTGTGTGAGGTTGCCCTCTTCTTATCGGCCAGATAGGACGGAAAAGAAGCAGATTCTGTTTGTTTGTTTTTTTTTTAAATCTCTGTTGCCCCGCACATTGCTGGTCCTGCTTTTCCTCCACAGCAGTAGCCCTTCTGGCATCCTCATCACTTCCCTTCAACACTTGACACACATACTGTCACTCATATTCTGAAGTTGCAGCAAGTTCCCCTTCAGCACTTTCTTTTCTCTCCCTCATATGGGAGCATCCTTCTTGACTTATGGTCAGAAAATATATCCATCTCTGCAGAGTAGGTAGGATAGGTATATTTTTTTATTCCAATTTACAGACGGGCGAGTGGAGGAAGAGTTTGAAATACTTCTCCCAAGGCCACAGACTTGAGTTAATGACCCCCTTTCCCAGCTCAGAGGTCCCTCTCTTGTAAGGTTACTCTTCTGAGCCTTTAACCCAGTTGGGGTAACACCATAAATGTGCTATTTAAAAGAGGACAGATCCCCAGTCCACTTACCATATCAAACACCCACAATGGGTCCCCAATGCCTGATTAAAATAGTCCAACTGTAGATATGTTGGAAAAATAGGGACTTAGAACCAGCAGAATTTGGAAAAAACTATTCATATTGAGAAAAAATTACTTTCTAAAGAATTCCTTTACATCTTCAACTCCCTTTTGGGTCTGTGTGATTATTTTGCAGTTCACTAATTATAAAGGTGCACTGACAGATGATGAGGAGAGAGGAAGGAGAGCAAATGAACACTTCTCTCTCATTTCTGAAGACGATATGGAAGCTATCAAGAAACAGCCTCTTAATAAAATAAAACTTTGCTTCTCTCAGACTTAAGACTGCAAGGAAGTCTAGAAGTTTTGCAGTCTGGGGAGAAAGGGGGGCCCAGCATCCTACTCTGCCTGTTGCTGTGCTCTTTCCGGATTTCCCTTGCTGCCTGCATGTAACCGCTATAAGTGCACTGATCTGGCTGGAGAGCGCGTGACAGGGCGCTGGATAAGTCTGTGCCTAAATTCATGTTTTAGCAGTGAAGCTGCCAGCTGCTTTTCAGTCTAGGACAGGTCAAAAAGTCACTTTGAGTTAGATCTCTTTTGTTCTTCATGGAGTCCCTGCAGAAGAACCTCTTAGTTGAGCAAGTATAACGTGAGCAGACACTCCTTGCCCTGGGAGAAAGCTACTAAGACCTTTGCGTCAGCTGTCTTAGTCTCCCATTAGTACGCAAAGCTCTGGGAAGGAGTGGAGCAGTTTGCAGAGAGTTCTGAAGACTTCTAAGGGAAAAGATTCTAGAACCCTAGGCTTTCTCTAAGATTGAAGTTTGGGAAACCTCTCTGGATAAAACAGAGTTGCCACATCAAAGATTTTTGTACATTCAAGAGAGAAGGAGAGTCTCGTGGGTTTAGAAGAAACTCCTGCTAACAGGATGTCAAGGTGGGCATGGCACTTTGGGCTGCTATGAAAGTGGGGAGCATTGTTTTTACCACAAATTATAAGATTCTATCTCCCAGTTAACGTGACTGGAAACAACTTCCTCGGCTGTCTTTAGCACAGCTGTGATAGGCTGTGAGCCTCTCAGGACTTAATTAGTTCCTCAGGAAAACCAATGGGGAAACAAACACAGATATAAGATAGGATTCTACTTCCAAAAACTGCCGTCAGATGCTGTCACAGCAGGTGCTCCCAGGGCTTAAGGCCTCATTGTCTTTTTTTTTTTTTAAATATTTTTTTTTCATTTTTTCCTTTTTCTCCCCAAAGCCCCCTGGTACATAGTTGTATGTTCTTCATTGTGGGTCCTTCTAGTTGTGGCATGTGGGACCCTGCCTCAGCGTGGTTTGATGAGCAGTGCCATGTCCGTGCCCAGGATTCGAACCAACGAAACACTGGGCCTCCCCTGAGGGCTCATTGTCTTTTAAATATCACATTCTCTTGAAACACTTGTATCCTAAGTCACATTCTACAATTTTACAGCACCTCACCTATGATTTCACTTCCTGGTTCTTGGGGTGTCTGTGAGTAGAGAGCATCAGGTTTACACCAATGTTCAGGAGCTACCTCAGAAACATCTGGAAGCTTCCAAAATCAGGGCAAAGGAATTTCACTTCCCCTTTGTCCTCTTCCTAGGGCTCTCCTTCTGAATTCAGTTTTTCATATGACAGACTTTTCTCCAGGTGTCTTTTCATTCAGAACCTTCACCTTAGAGTAGGCCAGCATCTAACAGGAACATGGTATGGAACCATGACATTCATACAGCAGGACTTCCCCCAAAACAGAAACTAAACTGTTGCCTTGCAAAGATCCTTAGAGACTATCAATTTCAACCGGTTCACTTTACAGAGGTAGAAATGTTACAGAGATATAAAGATAAGAGAAAATGAGATGAAGAATCCGTACTCTTGCATTCTTAGGGCAAGGCCTTAGAGAAAACATAGGGAAATGAATAGAAAATTATAGATCCTTTTGTGTCTAGAAGAAAATTCCATGAACTGTCTGGCTTGTTCATTGCTGTATCTCTGGCTCCACTCTCATGCTAGAAACTAAAAAAACTTTGTGTTACGAATGAACGGCAAACTTTAAGCAAATTACCCAAATAGACACCTTATTGTGGAGACAAGCAGAAAGGGCATGCAAAGGGCTCAGGCCTGGGAGTTTTCTCTGGGTTGCCTGGTTACAAGGTAGCAGAGACTGAGAGCTCCACGTCTTGTAGAAGGAGGGGCTACAAGTTCCCATAGGACTAGGGACATCTCTTGCCCCGGTGGGAGGGACTGTTTCCAAACTCAACTTCCCAGAAGTTTGGGACCCCCAAGGTCTCCAGGTGCTGGGCCTCTGTCATTTCCCAGCAATTCACTAAACAGCTAGAGCTGAAGTTTAGACAAGTTGGCAACTAAGCCCAAAATCTTTATTCCCCCAGAGCAAGCCTGCTCTCACATTGAGGGCCGTGATCCAGAAGGAGACTTGCCTCCCATAAAAACGAAGAACAACAGGAAGTGGGATCTCCCCTTGGATCACTGCCCCTGAGCGTGTCTGTTTCTGCTCTGGCCAAAGCACGCCTCTCTGGAGATGCCAAGACGAGAGGACACACCACCTGCAGAGCCGTCTTTGAGTTTCATCCTGCTCACAGCTGGTCACCCAACACCAACTCACAATACCAAGACCTAGGATAGAATCATAATCATTTTTAGAACCAGAAGCTATTCTCATTTTACAAATGTAAGAACTGAAGTCCAAATAAATTGAATGTCTGGTCATAAGTCACGTAGTGAGTAATGACAGGGTTAGGAGTACAGACCCGAGCCCCAGGAAGGCAGAGCCCCTACTTTGTCAAATCAGTTATGTGGTCACTTAGGTTGACAGAGGATGACTGATGCAGGTATTGGGGCCCATGGGTGGAAGGAGCTTGACATAAGCTTTGGAACTACAGCATCCCCCCCATGAATCATGGAAGTCCAATGCCCTCTCAAGATTTCTGCAAAGTCGTTATGGGCTTATATTCTTAGAATAATTTTTGGCACTGGTTTCTGCTGATTAGCTGAATTTAGAGAACTCAGTCTTCAAATTTCCAGTGGTCTCATAAATGTAATTTTTAAAGTTTGGTTTGCTTGCATCAGAACTCAAATAAAGGTTCATGCATTGTTATTAGTAGATGTGTTTCTTATTTTTTTTTTAATACATGAGTTCTACATACAGAGATACAAGAGATACATCTCTTGTTGTGTATTCCTTTCAGTTTATATATTGAATAAACCAGGCAGTTTGTCCTGGAAAGTTTTCCTCAGGTTGGATTTTGCTGATTGTGTCCTTGCAGTGTAGATTAACGTGTCTCTACTAATTCACTAGGAGTTTTAAAATGGTGATATTCTAACTATGTCATTACTTTTTCATTTATTAGTCAAAATACTTCTATAAAGAGAACTTCCCCTCATCAACTATCTTGTTATTCAGAGCTATGTTTCTTAAAGGAATAATTCTTAAAGAATAGTTGCTTGATTCTCTTCCTTAATTTATCGATTTTCAGAAATGATAAATCTCCAAAGATAACTAATGAATTTTTTTTAAAAAACTATCAAGTCATGAGTATATTTGTTTTCTTTGAACCAACTGCAGTCTTTATTCTTTTGGATGCATACATTGTCACATCCTTGACCAGTGGGAGCCTATTGGAGTCAGCTTTTGAATCACTTGGCTCATCTTGTACTTTTCAGACCTGGAATCATCATTTCTCTAGAGAATCTTGGTTTCTTTTACTGAAAAATGGGATCCAGTGACCACAATCTCAGAAACAAAGGGATTCATTTATACCAAGTTGTTCATTGTTTCTTTGGCTTTTTAAAAAAATATGAACTATATCAAGAGTTCATACCAATGTTTCCAATTCAAATGGATTTCTATAGAGTGTTAACCTCTTTGATCTTACCTCTGTATATCCTTTCTCCACACTGAGAATCCAGGTTCTGCATGACAGTGGGATTGATAGGATTAGAATATCACATACTTACCCATTTGCTCTGTCCTACCATACAACCACCACAGCTTTAGGACAACAAAACCAAAACTACTACCAACACCATAATTACTGAAAACAATTTAAGATTTTTTTGCAATCCTTTTTGGCTATAGGGTATATCCAAATACTAACTTTTAAAGTCACTTGGAATAGTTTTTTTCTTTGTGGTCTAGCCGCCAACTGGATACACGTTTAGATTTAGGTTCATTGGCTTCATTTCATTTTCTATTTTTAGAGATTATTTTTTTTTAATTTATTTTTTCCTTATATAATTATCAGAGATTAAAGGGTAAAACTTTACATTTAGAAATACTAAGTCACTCCTTTGATATCCAGAAGTCTGACTATACCGGAAAGGAGGATTGCATGATAGAAAGGTCTACTCATTCTGAGAACACTTGTAAAACATCAGTGGGTGCAAAGATCCAGTGGGTTATTTCTCTTTGTGGACACAGTTGCCCTGTTGGTCCCAAATTGTTTTACATGAGAGAGATTTGTTTTCTATCACCAGACATGCTAGATGCCAAATTCCTTGAAGGATGAAGGCGCAAGGTTGTTGTATTGTGTAGTCAGAAGACAGATCACTAATGGAAAAGAATGTGAACGAGTGACACAGTGATGAGAGCCTACTGTATGTGTCGGCATTAAAGACTCACGCTTTAATTGAAGAAAAACTACGATTGTATTCTGCTCCATAATAATGTCCATATTATATACAGATAAAAATTACTTTTTAAATAACTTACTATCATAAAAACTGGCCTTTCAGGAAGCCACACCATGCTTTTACGTGTGGTTTTCAATTCTTTATGACACAACATAAAGATGCACTGGGCGATCAGGACTTCTTTATCACGCTGTGGTCTGAAATATTTCTGGAATAAATTGAAAATAGAGTGCCAATTAACTTGTTTGCACACATTATTCATGCTTTAAAAAGCAACTTAGTTCATCATATTTTTGTAAAGACGAAAGGCCTTTTGTAATAGAGATCATTAAAGCTAACATTTACACAGTTCATACTAAATTCCAGGCATTGTTCTAAACACTTTGCATGTATTAGCTTATTTAATTCACACAGCAAACCTATGGGCGAGTTACTATTGTTTTCCTGATTTTCATAAAGAAATTGAAACACAAAGGGAATTGGTAGACAACTTGCCTGACTGAGTGTATCAGCCAGGATAGGGGAGGTCGTGCTGTGGTAACCAACAAGCCCCAACTCTCGGTGGCTCAACACAATAAAGTTTATTTCTTGCTCATGCCACACGTTCTCCAGGCGTCGGCAGGGCAGCTGCACTCATTGTGGGGGTAGTCATGGTAAAGACTCATTGCAGCTACTCAGCAATCCATCTCAACCTGTGCTTCCACAGTTACTAAGGCAGGAAAGATGGAACAACAGGGAAAATTGCACGTTTCTTAAAGCTCCTGCCCAGAACTGATGCACAACACTTCTGCTCACGTTGCATTGGCCAAAGCAGGTCAGATGGCCTGACCACAAAGAAAAGCAAGGAGTGCAGTTCTACTGTTGTCCCAGAGAGTCAGAAATACTAAAGAGTCACACTAATGACCACCACAGCCAGTAAGCGGAGTGTTGAGAATATGACTCCAGGTGGAGGGTATCATACCCTGTGATCTTAACATTGTTCTTATTTTAAAAATAGTGCTTCTTTTCCCTCATCTCATCATTTAAAATTTAAAATTGTCTGCATATTTTGTAATGCACGTAATACATTCTTATGGCAGTATGTTTCTGTAATTTATTAATAAACAAATAGACATATACCAGGTATGCATGTCTGTCAGAAATACTTATGAGTGGAATGTACAAGTATTGAAGTTTGGAAAAGTGGGCTCCAGGCAATGGAAAGTCATCAAGGTTTTTAAGTGGGAAAAAACTGTGATCAAATTTGTGTTCTTAAAAATATAATTCTGTAAGAGTGGATTGAACAAACCATAAGCTTATGCTGCAGAACCGTGTTGATGCAATTGTGCCATATTTGGGGATCCTTACCTTTAAATACTTAACCTTTTCATTTTTAAAATAAAGTTTCACTGTAAAAACAGTTAGAGGATTATTGATTCTAGACCAATTACCTAACTTTCAGACAAGAAATATGAAGCTCAAAGTAGTTTACTAAATTGTCCAGGGTCACACAGTTTGTCAGTTACGGAACCCAGACTTAACCAAGATCTCTTGATTCCCCACTTCTATGCTTTCTATCACTTCCTCTTTCTGCAAAATAACAGAAACTTAAATCAAAATTGGAAAGCTGTTTTTGAATCATTTCAAATCTTTGTTTTGAATTGTGTTGAGTGATTTAAATACTTTCTCAAAAATCTGGAAAGATATTTCAAAATGTCCAAAGGTCCAGAGCGTGTGTGTGTGTGTGTGTGTACGTATGTGTGTGGTGCCTGGGCTGGGTATGGTTGGTATGAGTATTTGGACGGGGAACTGTGGGGTAAGATGGGAGATGATAGCATCATCTTGCATCCTATAAAAAATCACCTGGAATCCAAGACTCCCCCTTGTCTAAGGAGTTCAGCTTCTTTATAAACTGAGCTTTCCCAGGTAGGAAGTGGGTGGCCCTGAGCTGACGAATTGTGGCCGGGTCGGGAGTTTGAGCCTCCACATAGATCCCAAAGGAAGATGGCAGAGATGTCAGTGGAGATGAGTTCTACAAATCTGAGAACAACTCCCTGCATTTTCTCATCACAGACCTTAACAGGGTTTAATGTATTTAGTTGTTTAATTATCTGTCTTCCACCCTACTGCTTTTATCTTCCATGAAGGCAGAGACCACATCTATCTTGTTCCCTGCTGTATCCCCAGTGCTTAATATACATTTGTTAAGTGAGGAGTATAAAAGACACACACACACACACACACACACACATCCCTCAAATGATGCATATCTTACTGGAAACTTGCCTTCTTTGTATTTCCCCTCAAAGATCTTCAGGAAGAGGCTGCAAGGAACTGTTGGTGAGACCTGGGCCGGGCTTGTGATTGGACTGCTTGACTCCTCAGGGCAATGCCCTCTTGGCTGTGAACTGTAGAGACACAGCTGCCTTCCAGTCCGTGTTTTCACCCTTGTTCTACTCCAGCAACCTGGGGTGAGAGTGACAGCCAAGATATTGATGAGCCCCAATGCAGGAGAGGGAATGGAGAGAAGGGAGGGAGGAGAGGATCCGTGTCTTTCCCTATGTCTGAGTTTTTCTATGCCCCTCGTTTGCTTTCTTTTTCTCTGCTCCCAGACTCCCTGTCTTCAGGACAATCTGTTTCTTTGGTCTTTGATCTCTCCCCTCTTTCCATCCTCAATCTCTTTTCACTGCTGGACTCTTTTCCTTCCCAAAGAGAACTCTAGAATTAACCACACTTTTCAAATCTGGTCAGTTCTCTCCCCCTGTCTTTGAGATGGCTCTTTCACACCTATCCCATCTGCTCATATCTACAACATCCTCTCACCATACCTCATTTTCACATTTTATTGAAAAACAAGACAGAACAAATGAAGATTATCTCACCTCCTTCCAGTACCTCTCCCAACTCACCTGCATCTGTACTCTGCCTTTCTTCCTGCTGCCAGTGAATGGACCAATCCTGCTCCCATCTCAAGACAACTCCCTCGTGTACCAGATCCCATCGTTCTTGTCCTATGCTAGGCTTTTGCTCCTACAATTCTCCCCTTTTTCTTTGCATTGTAATTTCTCCCTTTATACAGCTTTATTCTCACCAGAATCCAATCTTGGTATATCTTCCATCTTAAAAACAAAACAAAACTCTTGCAGACATTACACACCCCTCGCCAATTGCCCCATCGCTATTCTCTTCTTCATAGCCCACATCTTCAAGAATAGTCTCTACCCACTGTCTTCATCTCGCATTCTGCCTACCCCTGTTAGTCCTCTGAAACTGCGTTATGGGTTGAATTGTGTCCTCTAAAAAGACGTGTTGCACCTAATTTGGGAATGGGATGTAAATAGTTAAGATGAGCTCATACTGGAACAGGGTAGGTCATTAATGCAATATGACTGGTGTCCTTATAAGAAGAGAAGAGAGAGATGAGGGGATAATGCCATGTGACAACTGAGGCAGGGATTAGAATAATACATCTACAAGCCAAGGAATACCAAGGATTGCCACACCACCAGAAACTAGGACAAAGCAAGGAAGGATTCTTCTCTAGATCCTTCAAAGAGAACATGGACCTGCTGACACCTTGACTTTTATCTTCTGGCCTCCAGAACCATGAGAAAATGAACTTTTGTTGTCTTAAGTCATCCTAGTTTGTGGCATTTTGTTATGGCGGTCCTAGGAAACTAGAGGCTGTGCATATCAAGGTTACCAAATCAAATGATTGCTTCTAATTCCTTGCTTACTGCACCTCTTAGCAGCAGTCAGTAGAGCTGACCACTCCTTCCTTGACACTCCTTCCCCGGCTCTGGGAACTCTACCTTGTCCTGGTTTCCCTGAGACCTTGCTCTCCTCTCTGTCTCAAGTTTGCATTACTGGCTCTTTCTCTATTTCTCAGCCTCTAAAAATTTGAGGGCCCCGAGAATCAGTCCTCATACTTCTTTTCACTATTCTCATTCTATCTTCCAGTTTTGTGGCCTTACATATTATGTAACATTAAAGACTCCACAATTTATAACTCTGTCAAGGCCTCTCCACTGAGCTCCAGGCTCATGTATTTCTGTCTATTCAGTGTCTCCTTTTGAGTGTCTCAGAGACACATGCAAACTTGACCTGATTCCTGGCCCCCAAAACCTGATCTTCCCTTAATCAGTAAATTGCACTTCATTGCTCTTGCTGAAAACTTACAACACATTCTTGTTCTTGTCTCTTTCCTTCACATCCCAAATCCAATCCAGCAGCATATTCTGTCTGTTCTCCTTTCAAAATACATTCTGTAAGCCAAAAGGGTGTTCCACAGTTTTACAATTACTTTATTCAGCAATTATTCATTGAATACCTTCTGTATACCAGACACTTCTGGGCACTGGAGTAAATAGCAATGAATAAAAGAGCCAAAGAGGCTTGCCCTCATGGAAGGTACATTCTAGTGGAGAGCATCAGATTATAAACCAAATAAATAAGTAAATATATGTCAGAAAGTGATGATGTAGAGGAGAAATATAAACCAAGATAAAGAGAAGGGAATGACAGGAGACAGAGTAAAATTACGTACTCTGACTCTGACAATTTCTTACCACCTTCATTATCACCGTTTTAATCTAAGCCACCACTGTGTCTTGCTTGACTAAAGCAAAAACCTTCTCACCAGTCTGCCTGCTTCTATTTTTATTCCTCTACAATTTGTCTTTCATACTACAACCAGAGCAATCTTTTAAAAATGTAACTCACATCGTCACTTTCTGCCAAAGCCCTCCGATGACTTCCTACCACCTTCAGAATAAAATCTAAATTCCTTCCAATGGCCTACAAGCCTTTCATCCTCTCCTACCACTCTGACCTTGCTCAGTCTACTTTAGCCACACCAAACTTCTCACTGTTCCTCACGCACCAATCTGGTTCCTGTCCAGGATTTTGTGCTTGCTGTTCCCTGTGCCTTCAACACTGCTCCCCAGATCTTCACTAGATGTTTTTTCTCATTTCATTCATGCCTCTGCTCTGAGGTCAGCTCTTCAGAGGCTCCTTCTTGGCCACTTGATTTAAAGTAACACCTGCCCACCGCTATTCCTTAATATTTTTATTTGTTTTTTGGATAGTAGCCATACTAATGAGTGTGAGGTGGTATCTCATTGTAATTTTGTTTACATTTCCCTAATGATTAGTGATGTTGAGCACCTTTTTATGTGTTTATTGGCCATTTGTCTATCGTCTTCAGAGAAATGTTTATTCAAGTCCTTTGCCCATTTTTGAATCAGGTTGTTTTCTGCTGTTGAGATTTAGGGTTCTCTATTTATCCTGGGTAATAATCCCTTGTTAGATATATTACTTGCAAATGGTTTCTCCCATTCTGTGGGTTGCCTTTTTACTCTGTTGATAGTATCTTGATGCACAATTTTAAAAAATTTTCCTGAAGTCCCATTTGTCTATTTTTTCTTTTGTTGCCTATGCCTTTGGTGTCATATCGAAGAAATCACATCCAAATCCAATGTGATGAAGTTTTGCCGTTTGTTTTCTACTAAGATTTTCATAGTTTTATGTCTTACATTTAAGTCTTTGGTCCATTTTGAGTTAATTTTTGTATATAGTGTTAGATAAGGGTCCTACTTCATTCTTTTGCATGTGGATATCCAGTTTTCCCAGCAATATTTGTTAAAAAGACTGTTCTTTCCCCATTGAATGGTCTTGGCACCCTTGTCAAAAATCATTTGGCCATACATGTGAAGGTTTATTCCTGGGCTCTCTATTCTTTTCCATTTGTCTGTCCTTATACCAGTACCACACTGTTTTGATTACTGTAGCTTTGTAGTAAGTTTTGAAAACAGGAAGCGTGAGTTCTCCAGCTTTGTTCTTTTTCAAGATTATTTTGGCTATTCAGAGTGCCTTGAGATTCCGTAAGAATTTTAGAATGGGTTTTCCTATTTCTGCAAAAAATATCACTGGAATATTGATGGGACTTGCACTGAATCTGCAGATCACTTAGGCTAGTATTGACTTAATAATATTGAGTCTTCCAATCCATGAACTTGGAATCTGTTTCCATTTATTTATGTCTTCTTTAGTTTCTTTCAGCAATGTTTTCTAGTTTGCATTGTACA
This sequence comes from Equus quagga, assembly GCF_021613505.1. Taxonomy (NCBI): domain Eukaryota; kingdom Metazoa; phylum Chordata; class Mammalia; order Perissodactyla; family Equidae; genus Equus; species Equus quagga. The sequence goes on from NC_060272.1 coordinate 61,844,950, forward strand.
AGTCTTTCACCTTCTTGGTTAAGTTAGTTCCTAAGTATTTTATTCTGTTTGATGCAATTGTAAATGAAATTATTTTGTAATTTCCTTTTCAGATTGTCCATTATTAGAAACGCAACTAATTTTTGTGTGTTGACTTTTTATCCTGCTACTTTTCTAAATTTATTAATTAGTTCTAACAGTTTTTTGTGGAATCTTTAGGGTTTCCTCCATACAAGATCACATAAGCTGTGAACAATGATAATTTTACTTCTTTTCTAATTTGCATGCCTTCCATTTCTCTTTCTTGCCTAGTTGCTCTGGCTAGAACTTCCAGTACGCTGTTTAATAGAATGGTAAAAGCAGACATCCTTGCTTTGTTCCTTATCTTAGAAGAAAAGTTTTCAATCTTTCACAAATTGAAAATGATGTTTTCTGTGGGTTTTTAATATATAGCTTTCATTAGTTGAACTAGTTTCTTTCTATTCCTTGTTTGTTGAGTGTTTTTATTATGAAATTGTGCTGAATTTTGTCAAATGCATTTTCTGCATCAATTGAGATGATCATGTGGCTTTTTTTTCTTCTCTCTGTTAATGTGGTATATTACTTTGATTGATTTTTGTATGTTGAAACACCCTTGTATTCCAGAAATAAATCTTCCTTGGTCATGGTGTATAATCCTTTTAATTTGCTGCTAAATTCAGTTTGCTAGTATCTTTTTGAGGATTTTTGCATCAATGTTCATAAGTGATATTAGTTTGTAGTTTTCTTTTCTTGAATATCTTCGTCTGGCTTTGGTATCAGGATAATGCTGATCTCGTAGTATGAGTTTGGAAGTATACCCTCCTCCTCAGTTTTTGGAAAAATTTGAGAAGAATTGCTTTTAGTTCTTCCTTAAATGTTTGGTAGAATTCACCAGTGAAGCCATCAGATCCAGGGCTTTTATTTGTAGGGAGACTTTTGATGACTGGTTAAATCTCCTTGCTAGTTATAGGTCTACTCAGATTTTCTATCTGTGTTTTAGTCTTTATAGGGTTTGTGCTTCTAGGAATTTGTCCATTTTATCAAGGTTTTCCAATTTTTTTCTACATAATTGTTCATAGTACTCTCTTATTTTCCTTTTTATTATTGTAGAATTGGTAATAATGTCCTCACTTTCATTTTTTATTTTAGCAATTTGAACCTTCTCTCTTTTTTCCTTAGTTCATCCAGCTAAATGTTTGTCAATTTTGTTGATCTTTTCAGAGAGCCAACTTCTGGTTTCATTGATTTTTCTCTATTGTTTTTCTAGTCTCTAATTCTTTTATCTCTGTTCTAAGCTTTATTGTTTCCTTACTTCTGCCAGCCTTGTGTTTAGTTTGTTCTTGTTTTGTTTCTTAAGTTGTAAAGTTTGGTTGTTGATTTGAGATCTTTCTTGTTTTTTTTAATAATAAATAAATAAAGCTACAAGTTTCCCTCATAATACTGTTTTTGTTGTGCCCCATAAGTTTTGGTATGTTGTGTTTTTATTTTCATTTGTCTCTAAGTGTTTTCTAATTGTGTTTTTGATCCATTGGTTTTTTTAAAATGTGTTAATTTCCACAAATTTGTTAATTTTCCAGTTTTATTTCTGTTGTTCATTTTCGAACTTTATCCTATTTTGGTTGTAGAAGATGCTTTGTATAATATCTGTCTTTTTAAATCTATTGAGACTTAATGTGTGGCCTGACATATGGTCTATCCTGAAAAATCTCCCATGTGCACTTGAGAAGAATGTGTATGCTGTTGTTGTTGGGCAGAGTGTTCTGCACAGGCCTATTATATCTGGTGGGTTTATTGTGTTGCCCTCTGTTTCCTTACTTAATGTCTGTCTAGTTGTTCTATCCATTGTTGAGAATAGGGCACTGAAGTCTTTAACTGTTATTGTAGTGCTATTTCTCTCTTCAATTCTTTCAGCTTTTACTTCACGTATTTTGCTGGTGTGTTATTAGGTGAGCAAATGAATGTAATCATTATATCTTGTATAGAAACTTTTATTAATATATAATATCCTTCTTAGTCTCTTTTAAACTTTATTGATTTAAAATCTATTTTATCTGACATCAGTATAGCCACCCTTGCTCTCTTTTGCTTACTATTTGTGTGGAATGTCTTTTTCCATTCTCTCACTTTCAATCTGTTTGTGTCTTTGGATCTAAAGTGAGTCTCTTCTAGACAGCATACAGTTGGATCATGTGTTTTTATCCATTCTTCTAATCTCTATTTCTTTTATTGGAATGTTTAATCCATTTACATTTAAAGCAATTACTGATAAAGAGAACTTTACTTCTGTCATTTTGCTATTTGGTTTCTACATGACTTATAGCTTTTTTTGTTCCTCATTTCCTGCATTACCGTCTTCTTTTGGGTTTCGTTGATTTATTTTATGGTGAAACATTCAAATTCTTTTCTCATTTCCTTTTGTGTACATCCCATAGCTAGTTCCTTTTGGTTACCATGGAGATTACATTTAACATACTAAAGTTGTAACACTCCAATTTGAATTTATACCAGCTTACCTTCAATAGTATTTTTTAACATAGTAATAGCTTAACAGTTTTAAACATACAAAAACTCTGCTCTTTTATAGCTCTGTCTTCACTCTTTTCAGTTGTTGATGCAAAAAAATAATATTTTTAAACATTGTTTGCCCCAAAACATAGTTTAATGATGCTTTTAAATGCAATAATCTCTTAAATTATGTAGAGAACAACATGTGGGGTTATAAACCAAAGTTACAGTAATACTAGCTTTTACTCTAATAGCTTTTAAAAATGTTAGTCCCTTAAGTCATGTAGAAAACAAAAATGGAGTTAAAATTATTATTACAATAAATCTAGCTTATAATTGCCTGTGTATTTACCTTTATTGAGATCTTTTATCTTCACACGGTTTTGAGATACTGTCTAACGTCCTTTCATTTCACCATGCAGGACACCCTTGAACATTTCTCCCGGGGCAGGTCTAGTGGTAATGAACTCCATTAGCTTTTGTTGGTTCACATGATGCTATCCCACAGCTCCCTTAGGCTCTGTTAACTTTTCTTCAATCTTCTTTCTTTCTGTTCCTCAGACTTGACAATTTCCATTTTCCTATCTTCAGCTTTGCCGAATTTTTCTTCTGCCTGCTTAAATCTACCTTAGAATCCCTCTAATGAAATTTCATTTCACTTACTGTACTTTTCAGCTCCAGAATTTCTCTCTGGCATTTTTTTTTAAGTTTTCTGTCTCTTTATTGATATTACATTTTGTTCACACATTGTATTGTTGACTTTCTCTATATCTTCCTTTAGTTCTTTGAACGTCTTTAAGATAATTGTAAAATCTTTATCTAGTACAACTGCCATCAGATTTTTTCAAGGACAATTTCTGTTAACTTAATTTTTTCCTTTGAATGGGCCATACTTTCCTGTTCCTTTGTATGCCTTGTGATTTTTTTGTTGAAAACTGGACATTTGAATCTAATTAGGTGATAACTCTGGAAATCAGATTGTCTTCCTTCCATAGGGTATGCTGTTTTTTGTTACTGTTTTTGTTTATTAATTTTTCTTGTTGTTCTTGTTGTTGTAGGTGGTCTCTGTGCCAAAGATCAGTCTGAGGTGTAAACTTAAGGTCTTCTTAGGTCTTTTCTGAGCCTATGCCTTTCCCTGGACATGTATGGTTACTTTCTGATTTTCCCAGTATATGTAGATGTTTTTGAAACTCTTGGTCTTTAATGTGTGACTCCTAAAAGGGGGAAAAAGAGATAAAGGAAGGAGGGGAAAAGGAACCAGTCATTTAAATTTCCTGGAAGTCACTTCAGCCAGAGGAGGAGGGACTTGCAACAACAAAAGACATTTGCTGATCACCTTCTTGTCTGTATCTCTGTGATCAGAAGCAGCAAGAAACTATCAAAGTACAAATCCCTGATGTTTGGAGCACAAGGTCCTTTTTGCCCACCCTGACTCCTGCAAGTTGTGTGCAAGCTGCTCTAGGAACACATGCACAGCTGCCTGCAATGTGGCTGGGGGTAGGGGTTGGGTAGCTGCTACTGAAGTATGAGCTGAAATTGACTGAAATTAATGACAATTTACTGTCCAAGCCTTCTCCTGGAAGTTGCAAGCTTTCAATAAACTTCAGAGCTCCAAAATAGTTACATCAGACAGTTTCTGACAGAGTAATTGTTGTTTAGATGGGGAGACAGATTCCTGGTGCTGCCCACTCTGCCATCTTCCCCAAATCCTCTCCCACTGGTGAATTTTTAAACAGAGCTCCTCTGTGTCTGTGGATCACTCTGGACACAGCATTGAGAACTGACCCCAGGGAGGCCAGGGTGGCTGCAGGGAAACCCGATAGGAGGCTATGCCAATAATCCAGGTGAGATATAATCATGCTTGACCATCACAGGTTGTTGTGGTAACAAATATTGGAATCTGGATATATTTTGAAGATGGGGTACAAAGATCTACTGCTGAATGAGAGACTAATAGAAGTGAATATAGAAAATTTCTTTTATTTATTTATTATTTATTTTATTTTATTATTATTTTTATTTTTTGAGGAAGGTTAGCCCTGAGCTAGCATCTGCTGCCAATCCTCCTCTTTTTGCTGAGGAGGACTCACCCTGAGCTCACATCCGTGCCCATCTTCCCCTACTTTATATGTTGGATGCCTGCCACAGCATGGCTTGACAAGTGGTGCCATGTCTACACCCAGGATCCAAACTGGCAAACCCTGGGTCACCAAAGTGGAACATGTGAACTTACCTGCTGCGCCACCAGGCCAGCCCTGAAAATGTCTATTTTTTATAAGCTTCTTTTATTTATTTATTTATTTATGTATTTATTGCTGAGGAAGATTAGCCCTGAGCTACCATCTATGCCAATCCTCATCTACTTTCTATCTGTGAGATGCCACCACAGCATGGCTGATGAGCAGTGTAGGTCTGTGGCTAGGATCCAAACCTGTGAACCCAGGGCTGCCAAAACAGAGCGTGCCAAACCTTTAACCATTACATCACCGGGCCAGCCCCGAAAACGTCTATTTTTGAAATGAATAAAAATAGTCACTGAATTGTCCCAAGAAGCCAAAAGGAAACTTAGTTTTTGACCATTAGCTCTGACATTCCCTGTCTTCTTTATTTTGAGAATTCCTACCACTATTTTTGGCCACTGGTATTGCAGACCTTTTCATTGCCTTGGGCTGATTTGGTCTTACTGTGTTTTCTCGTGGGTAAAGCCTCTGACTATCCTTTTCAGTGGGCCTGAAAACATCCATTTTGACTTCAAAGATGAAAGCCATTTGCTGCTTCTCAACGGAGGGTCTCCGAGGAATGAGAGCTGATGTTTTGGCCACAATAGCTTTATCTGGACACACAGAAAACCACCTGGAAGAATAAATACAGCCGATCAATAGCTCTCCTGGACTGCTCTTCTAGCATTAGACCCTCCAAAATTTTAGCAAGTGTTTTAAATTGTGTTATTCTGAAATTAGTATGATTTGGCCTACACTCTTAAAGACTGTAATATGTGACAGTAAAATGCATCACTCATCTGCTTTTCCAATCTCTGGTGCTCCCTACCAGGGGGTAGTTAATCCTTGAGAACGAGAAAATATCTTTGAGATTCTTCAAATCAGTGCAAAGCATTGGGGGAGGGGGCAAATCCCTCACATATGACCGATATTTTAGGGGATGTAGTTATAATTAATCTTGTCTTCAGACTCCTAAAAATGAAGCTCAGTCAACAAGGTGAATCATGGAGTCCTCTCCAGGGTAAGCCCCCTTTCAAGGGTGTTAAATGTCTTGCTTGGCACTTTGTTTTATTTAGCTAACTTTTCAGCCTATTTTAACACATGGAACCTTCTGAAACATGAGCCAGAGAGCCTACGAATCGAGCTCCATTTCGTTCTGGTCTGTCACGTTAGTGTTAGCATTTTCCTCACTCTTGTTTCCAGTTTGAGTTATGAAACCATTTCAGTTCAGTTTTAATAACCTCCCTGGCATGGCAAGCTCTACAAGAGCTGCCAAACTTAATACGCTGACTCCCTGTGAAGAGGGCAGCAGCTGGGGGGGAGGGCGGGGAGGGGGAAGGGGGCTGGGAACGGGAGGTGGATTTTCTGTAAATGCATCCGTTTTCCATTACAGCCCTTTCTGATTTGGTAGCAGGCTGCCAGGTGCAGCTGGTTTCCTCTTCTATACACAATCACTTTTGACTTTGGTTTCTGAATTTCCTTGTCTCCTGACTCACCCACGATCCTCTGACTAAATAAACTACCTCGTGATCGATCTTCCTGCCTGAGGAGTAGGTCCCAGGGCTCAGCAGCTATGAAAGGGCTAGCTCCACTCTGCAGGACAAAACTCTGGTCGGTGACTTCCACGTGTGTTTGTGGAAGCTGCCATGACCACCATGAGGAGACAGCTGCTCTGGTGCAGAGAGAGAGCTGTCTTTGTGGAGTGAAAGCAGGATTCCGCTCTGCAAATGGGTTTCCACATGAGCTGCAGGCGTGCTGCTGAAGGTGTCAAAGCTCTCTGACTCTACACCACTGGGAGCGTTCCCCCTAGCCATTCCTTGCCACAAAACAAAGGTCAGGACAGGAGTCCAGGTCCCTATTGTTCAGTCTCATCCTTTCCTTAGAATTTTTGCTTATTTAAGACACAAACACTTTCATCTCTTTGGATAGAGGACATGAAAATTTTCATTTCTTACAAAATCGTCCATAGACCATAAATTTCGTGGGCTGATTTACAGTATAGAGATGCCCTGCTTTAAGACAAGCAAATGCCTGCAATTCCAAATTTATAAATAAATAGAATGGTTGAAGCAGTATACAATCCTTTGCTTTACAAGAGGAGTGGCCATAAGAAACTTTAAATATCTATACTCTATTGGGCAATAATATATTATCATTTCTTTATTTAGATAGGGTGAGCTATTCCTTTAACAAAAGTATTTAGTAGAAAAATAGGTCAGGGTTAGAACTCAAAACGCTGCCCCAAACAGGTGTTTAAATTTCCCTTTGGGAATGTGGCCACCTATAACTTCCTTTGGAACTTCAACTTAATCTTATTAAATTTCCACTAAAATTCTCTAGCGGAATTAAACGGTGGGGTTGGGAGTAAAGTTTCCTTGGGTTTCCACAGCTTCTTACTGCACAAGCATTTTAGCGTCTGAAGGTGGAGGCCTCAGAGCAGAAACCCCAGAGACCACAGGCTCACTGTGTGGAGGGAGGGCGGACATCTGGGTGCCTCATCACCTGGCAGTTCTAAGTCTTTTTTTCTGCTACCGCATGTGGTGGGTGATGCTCTCTGAGTGACTTAGCCCTGTGGGCGTAGATTGTAGGCTGCTGAGTGATACAATAGAGCACACGAGTGGGGCGCGCTTCTGCCACTGCTGGTTGAAACCCCACCACGCCTGCTTGCAAAAGCACCTTAGGATGCAAGTGAACAAGAAAGGAGTCATTATAGGGATAACTGGAAATGCACTCTTATTGTTTTTAAGTTTATTACCTAAAGACTTTGACATCCTCGGACTCTTTTTAGTAACAGTTTGCTTGTTATAAACCTCCCCCCTGAGGTCTGCTGGTACAACTTGCCATTTGTAAGCTAAGGAGGGGAGGCCACGGAGGAGTTCCCCTGTTCTCCAACCATCCGGAGTCCAACTGGGCAGGGGCAGCCTTCCCTCTGGACCCATCCCAGTCCCGGCAGATGTCCTAGGGGATGGAGCTACAGAAGCGGGTGTGAGGGGAAGACTCTTGCAGGACCTTGAAATGTCTCTCTCCTGCTTTTGGGCCAGATCCTCTTGTTTTGGGCTGCCCCATGCAGGTAGCCACCCACCACTCTGACCCTGCCAATTATTTTTATTTTGTTTTTCACTTTTCTGTGGCCAATGGTCTTCAAAACACAGGGCTTTTCATATTTCTGAAACCCTGCAGAACCTTCTAATTAGCAATCTCTGCTATCATCCATGAAGAGTTGCAGCTTGTTCTGTGTGCCCCAAAATAGCTAGGCTTTTGCAAGTTTTTAAAACCCAAAGTTTGATTCAGAGACATATCCTTAATGTATTTGTATCAAGTTAAATGAGCACAAATTCTTTTGTAATATTGAAAATTATCTTAAAATTCACCAAAAATATTCACTGAACTGTTTTTTTCCTGACAGGGAAAAGAAAACATTGCAGCAACAAAAAGGGGTCTTAAAAAAGTGAAAAATCTACTCTTATTCTAATGTTTTTTCCTTCCCATCCACAAATCCCTGGGGCCACCTCCAGAATTCCAGTTCCTGGAAGGGGAACTATTCTGGAACCTGGGGTTGGGGGGAGAGTGCATGCTTTGGTTCAGCAAGACTATGTGTCTGTTGAAACCAAGGGAAAAGGAGAATGACCTCATTCTCCAGGGATTGTCTTCAAGAAAGAAGAGTTGATGAGGAGGACAGGGCTTTCCCAATCTGGCATTGCAGAGTCCCTTGGCAGGCAGTGAAAAGTGGGGAGCAAGAAGAAAAGTGCTATGGTCTGAACGTTTGTGTCCCCCCAAAATTCAGGTGTTGAAGCCCTAACCCTCAATGGGATGGTATTTGGAGATGGGGCCTTTGGGAGATGGAGTTTGATGAGGTCATAAGGGTGGAGCACCCATGATGGGATTAGTGTCCTTAAAAGAAGAGAAAGAGACCAGAGCTCTCGCTCTCTCTCGCTCTCGCTCTCTCTTGTTCTCTCCACCAGATACAGCAAGAAGGCAGTCATGTGAGAACCAGGAAGCAGGTCCTCACCAGACACCAAATCTGCTGGCACCTTGATCTTGATCTTGATCTTGATCTACCCAGCCTCCAGAACTGTGAGAAATAAATGTTTGTTGTTTAAACCACAGCCTATGGTAATTTGTTACAGGAGGCTGGGCTGACTAAGACAGGAGGAGAAAAGGCTGAGTGGGGCAAATTTCAGGTTCCTTCCCCCAACTAGAGAAGCTCCACTTTCAGGAAAAGAGGAATTATGTCCTTTTATTCAAACAACTGTGTGTGTACGTGTATAGACATTCTCCAGGCTTATTATTTGATATCAAAACTCTATTGTCATTTGATGCCAAGTGCAACTTAAAATTTTAGGGGAAAAATGATTATATTCTGAGAAGTTGCCAAAATTTCTTGTCTCCTAATATTACTGTTATTGCAGAGGAGGGAATAGAGAAAACACTAGACTAAAAAAGATTATAAGTAATGAAAAAAGATAATTCTATCTTTTTTTTTTTCTTGTATGGGCAACTGCACTTGCTATTGTGAAATCAAATGATATATACCTCCAGGAACTCTTCCAAAAAGAGCTACTCACTAAGGAGAATTTCATCATTAGTGTATTCAGAAATTACAGCTCTGGTAGGTTTTTTTTTGGATGACCAGATGCAAAGGATCATCTGTAGTCTTGAAAACTCAAGAAGAGAGAAGACAATGAGTGTATTTAGAAATGTGTATTCCTCTCCCGCCAAAGACTCTCCTTGTACACGAATATCAGCTATGGCCTTGATTTGAGTTACTACTTCTCCTGACCAAACACAACTTGGGCTAACAGACCTGTGTATCTTTTCAGTACAGACCATCCTGTAATAGAATGAGAAGAGGTGGTTTTGACCACTTGATTGTTAGTGATGCCCGTTAGTGTCTTTTGAGTAGATAAACAGTATAGCATGTGATCATAAATACTGATTACGATGGCATGTGCTACCATCATTTTGAAAAGTGGGAATTAGGCTAGAGAACTCCCTTCTCTATTCTAGACACTGTTCCAAGCAAAGACTCTCATGGGCTGAGTCCTTCAAATTGCCTATAGTCTACTAATTGAGGAAATCTGGCTTTTATAATAAAAAAAGGTACCATGTAATACAAAACCTGTGCCCAATAGCCTGTTGTTTCTGGTGATTATGAGAGATGCCAGAAGTAAGAGGCTCAGAGATGGGGTGGTGGAAGGAACATGGGCTTCAGAATTTGACTGGCGCAGACTCAAATCTCAACTCTTAACAAGGTTATCTGGGCAAGTTATGAAGCCACTCTGAGTCTTGTTTTCCTCCTTTGTAAAATGAGAACAGAACTACCCACCTCGCAAGGTCAAATGAGATATGGAAATCGTCTAGCATAACCACACCTTGCCCATGGCAGGTACTCACATAAACTGGGACTCTTCTTTCCTTCTTTCCTTACAGGCTATTCAAGAAAGGCTGAGTTAATTTAGGGGGTTAAGGAAAGGGATCTTGAGGGATTCAGTCAGGTTTCTCCTTTGATGTTTTTCTGCACTGTCTAGAATGCAAGGCCAGTACCTGGAGAAATGCTTGGGCGCGTTGATGATAGGGGCTGCAAGGCAGTGGTTCTGAATAGCTCCCATTCACCATCAACAATTTGGGCTTCCCATCTTCAGGTTCTGCTGAAGCGCGCATGGTGCCTGGGAGTCAACCTGCCTGGCGATGGCACTGCCCATCAGCGGTGAAGAGACCTTTAGTTGAAGAAACTTGTAGAAGGCCTTTGAGTTCCATTTCTTTTGGAGACGAAGTAGGGGAAAATCAGGTTTCCTGGAAGTTCTTACAATCTGGGAAGTATTTTGAAAATTGATGAAAATCTTGAGATTGGCTTGGAATTATTGAGCAGCTCTACTCTGTTTTAAATATTAGGCTTCCTGTGGAGATTTCATTGAAGAAAGATTTCTGTGGCTTCAAAGAATTTCTAAACCACTGGCCTAGTACAAGAGAGCCATAGTCTGAGAATGAAGAACCACATACTAGACTGAATTCTGTCACCCTTTTGCTGTGGGTCACTCTACAACTGTGTGTCACTTTCTTCAGAGTTAGAACAGAGAAATAATAATATATTCACGGGGCATGATAGGAGATTTTTAAAAGCCTAAAGCCGTGTATACATCACAGAGTTCATCTGAATACCCCAAGTTCACTTTGTCCTCATCAGAAGCTTTGCTGTTGTTTAAATTATCTCAATATCATAATTCCCTTGAGGGCCCACCTCAAAACACAGCTGAAATTAATTAACTCAGTGTGGAAGCAGAAGAACATCTTTTTTTTCGGTTTATGCTTTTTGAACATTAGGCATTAAGAAGTTCCCTCGTTCTTTCAGTTAAAAAAAAGACATCTATTTTTATATAAATTTGTTTTCCTGCGAATTCCAAAAACTATTTTCATGGACCAAATTCCAAGAAAAACTAGAAACAAATTTCCCCCAGTTCTAGCTAATCAGTTTCCTGTGAGCTCATCAATCCGGTTCAAGCGAAGGTGGATGCCACCTCTGTTCAGTTAGAGTGCACGGGACACCATCTCTATCTGCACCTGCTTTTCCAGAACACACAACATGCAAATGTTAGTCAAGACAGGCACTGCAAACTTCCACTGTGAACACGTGTATCTACACAGTCTCACAACAAGACATCTTTGCCATTTATAATTAATCAGGATGCTTGTGACTATTCATAGGAACACTGTGCAATCAACAGAAATATTTGACTACTTAATAAATGTAAACATAACATGAAATGTAAGTAACAAACACTTATTTAAAACCTGGCATTAATTGCCAATGGAAACTTAATCATGAGCTATTAATTTACTATAATGTCTGGAATTCCTAATTAAAATTCCAATAATCCAAAGAATTGTAACCTATTACACTCCATTTAGGAAAAGCAAATAGTGGCCATTCTAATTTTAAGTTTTGATCGTGCTCACAAGCACAGCTCTTACCAAATGCAACCATAGCATGAGATCCTTTCCTATTTTTGAAAGATGAGAGGTAGAATACACTGCAGGTTTCTACAGAAGCTGGATTTGGAGCTGAAAGAAGTGTGGGAAGTTTCAATTATATGTTTGTTATAAAGGTACAATTTGTGACATTTATATTTTTATAGAAAGGAGGATTTGGTTCAGGAAATTTTTAACCACTTGGGCTGAAGAATAGTCATGGGGGACTCTAAAATGGGTTTCCATTTTTGCTGGGACGAGGAGATAAGGAGAAAGGAAAGCCACTTTCCTCCGTCCTTCACCTCTCACCTTTCTGCCACGGCCCCTAAAAGGGCCCTCACTGTCTGCCCACTTGGGGACCTCCTTAACGCTCTCCAGTGCAGACGGAGTCGCTAATCTGATTGGTCAGAGTTTGAAACTGATCAGACTACATTCTCAGGTGGCAGGGTCTTCAAATGGGCCACCCTCCTCCTGGTCTACCCATGCCCAGGTGGGTCCTTAGCCTCTAAGATTGCCCTGCAGGAGCAGGCCTAGATCCTTTCTATAGGCTACCTCACCACACAGAATCCAAGATGCAGATTCAAGATGGGAAGCCTCACATTGGCTTCGGTTCTAAGTCACGTTTTCTCATCCACTTCACCTGAAGTCTTGCCTTTTCTAGTTTTCAGCTAGTTACCTCTATTAAAACGTTGATATTTCATGTTCCATTTGTCTAGTTATCACTATTTGCTCTGTTAGAACCTGAGAGCAGAAGAGAGGCAAGTGCAGGGAGTATTTTAGGGGAGAAAGGACATGGAGGTACTTCAAGGAGCCGTCTTTAGTTCTCAGAAGAAAGAACACAAGGAAGACAAGGCCAAAGCATTCCAAGGAGGGCATCCTGGAAGGGTATTTTCTCTTTCTGCATCCTATCTTTCGTGCTCTCGCCACCTGCCGCAGTCCAGATGCAGACTTCGGAGGAGACGACTGACAGAGTCGGAGCTGTGTCTAGTTCCTGGGCCACTGTGTGCTCACAGACGAAAGCAAGTCACCGGGGAATGAACAACTGGCGAAGATAAAGTGAATGCAACATTTTGTTTTCAAAATAACAGTTTTTACAATTTGATGTGTAAATATATATTCATGTGTGGAAAATAGAGAAAAGCATAAAAGGGAAAGCAAACATCGTCTGCAACCTACCGACCAGGAACAGGGGCTTCTCTTTCTGGTTTCGAGCTCCCTTCGGCCACCTCTAAGCTGTTGGCTGCCCCACCTGGTTCTGCTTAGACTCAGCTGCTGGTCAGAGTACAGGTGTTAAAGACCTCATTAGCACAGTTTTGCTACTCACTTGGAGAACTAAATACTCTCAAGTGACTCTTAAGTTCTCCCAGCTCAATTCGTTCCTCCAGCTGGCGAGTGCAGAGTTTTAGAAGTTCGTGTGTCTCGGCTGCCTTCCTCTTGAGCTGTTCTGATTTGTCTCTCAGAAAGGACATGTGTAACCGCGCTGTGTTAGGCCCAGCTGTTCCTGATTTCCTTGCTCCAGGTTGCTTTCGCACAGCGTATTACCTGTTTCATATTAGTTGTGGGGCGGGGAACGACTATCATTCTTAGTTCTTTCCATAACTGAATGTAGAAACAAAACGAACAAGAAGCAATGGGTTAAACCCATTTCTTCACAACTCCATCCTAAATTGTCCAAGGAAATTAGGTCCCCACACGATAGAGAGTTGTTCGACTTCTTATGTCATACCGCTGGCTGAAATGCTAGTAGACAACACCACCCTTCTCATGGTTGAACAGTAGGACGTGGAAAAGCCAGAATCCCAAGCATGGCATTGGGCCCAATGTGCTCCAACATGCATGTGCCCACAGGTGTGGCGACCATGCTGTTTCTCTTATAAAATGAGTGAAGTCTGAAGAACACAGTTCAACTAACAGAGAGTAAAGTGACTTTTTTACACAAATGTATTTTCTCCCAACATTTTAAGCAATAGATGGCGGTCAGTTACATAGTTTCTTTCTGACAGTTCCTTTTCTGTTTTCTTGATAGCCTCTTCTTTCTCCTCCTAAGTAATAAGGTCTCCAGGAGTCTATTCTTGATTCTTTGTCTTTCTCTTTTTCAAATTCCCTCTCAAGGATGTTCTAGCTCACCTTGGCTTCAGTTACCATTGCCCTGCTAAGGATTCCCAGACCCTCCCTGAACTTTCCTGAAAGGCAGTCTAGCAAAGCAAAGAGCATGCATTTCCAAGTCCCAGAGCTACAGCTCATTGCTGTGTGCCTTTGGGAAAGTTCTTCAGTCTCTGGGTCAGTTTCTTCATTCACAGAGTTGTGAGCAATGCATGAGATAATACCTGAAGGCATTCCACTATTGGGGAAGGTGTGCTAGTGGTAAATTATCTCAGCAGTGTTTTCTTGTTTTTTTACTTAAAAACGTCTTTATTTCATTTTGATTAAAATCAATTTAGGTTTTCTTTATTTTTTGAACAAGTAATATAGGCACATGTAAAATTTCAAAATGTGCAACAGGGTATGCATGAAAAGTAAGTCTGTCTAACTCTTTATCCCTTAACCACCCTTCCAGAAGCAAATGCATTTTTGTGCTTCACTTTTTCTAGCTGCCTAGAATATTCTCTTGTATGCATATACAGAAATTTATTATTCATTATCTGACTTACAGATTTTAGGTTAATTCCAATTTTATTTTTAAAATCAATGGTGGACATGTTTGAATATAAGCAAGGATAGATTCCTGGAATTAGTACTGATGGGACAAAGGACATATGCATATTTTTTGGTTGGGTTTTCTGAGCTATAATTTGCATCCAGTAGAATTCACCTTTTTAAGTGTACAGATCTATAAGTTTTAACAGATGCATACAGTTTTATAACACCACTAAAATCAAGATATGGGACATTTCTGTCACCTCACAAACTTCCTTTGTTCTTAGTAATGTGTTGGAGCCAGCCTGTACCGGCTTGTGAGAGCCAATTGTTAAAGTTTAAGGAAGTTTTCAAGCCAATTATTAAAAATATCTATTATTTAAAATTAAATTACATAAACTTACAATTCAATATATTATATTTAAAATGTAATAAGTACTAACTCATTACTTTGTATTTATTTTGCACTATAATGTTATCCCCGGTCGAGAGGTTATTTTTATCTACTGTATCTGCATGGTGGAAATACTACACAGCACTCTGCTGCTGTGCATCTCTTCGCAGCTCCATGTTCACTGTCATCACGTTGATAGCTTAAAATTGGCCGTGTTGGGAATATTTATACTAGGGTAATTGGCATGAGCTATACATTAGAGAGTTTTATTTGAAGAATTTGTTGTTAAATACTTAACAGCGTGCTATTGTTCACAGACTTTATAGTCAACCCTTTCCCCCATTCTCAGCCCCTGGTGATGACTGTTCTGTTTTCTGTTCCTAGAATGTTGCATTCACCAGAATAAAAGAAATCATACAGAATGTAGCCTTTTAAGCTTGACACCTTTCACTTAACATAACGCATTTGAGATCCATCCATGCTGTTGTAAGGATCAGTAGTTGTTCCTTTTGATTGCTGAGTAATATTCTATTGTATGGATGGACTTACCACAGTTTGTTTATCCATTCACCTGTTGATTGACTTTTGAGTTGTTGCCAGTTATTGGTGATTATGAATAAAGCCATTATAAATATTAACATATGGGTTTTTATGTGAATATTAGTTTTTGTTTGTCTTCTGTAAATACCTCGAAGTGAGATTGTTGGTTTGTATGATAAGTGTATGTATAACTTTATAAGAAACTGTCAAGCTGTTTTCCAAAGTGGTTGTACCATTTTGCATTCTGACAAGTAATGTATAAGAGTTCTAGTTGCTCTGCATCCTTGCTAACACTCATTTTGGTCAGTTTTCAAATTTTAGACATTCTAATAGCTGTGTAGTGGTATCTCATTGTTGCAGCAGGAGCATCGGTCTGATATAACCTATTACAAACTTCTTAAAAGTGGAATCCTGGGGGCTGGCCCAGTGGCATAATGGTTAAGTTTGTGCACTCTGCTTCAGCAGCCCATGGTTCACAGGTTCAGATCCCAGGCACAGACCTACACAGTACTCTCAAGCCACACTGTGGCAGCATCCCACATATAAAATAGAGGAAGACTGGCACAGTTGTTAGCTCAGGGACAATCTTCCTCAGCCAAAAGAGGAAGATTGGCAACAGATGTTAGCTTGGGCCAATCTTCCTCACCAAAAAATAGATTAAAAAATAGTAGAATCCTTTACCTTAGTTTTTGAAGAATATTTTCATAAAATATATAATTTATAAGTTGGCTGTTATTTTCTTTAAGCATTTTGAAGATATTATTCCATTGGTTTTTGGCTTTCAATTTTTCTGTTGAGAAGTCAACAACCAGTCTTATTATTGCTCCTTTGAGAGTAATATGTCTTTTTTTCTGTATCTATCTAAGATTTTGCTCTTGTCTTTGGTTTTCAGAAGCACTATCATGTGCTTATGTGTGATTTTTGTGTGTTTATCCTGTTTGGGATTTGTTGAACTTCTTGTACCAATGGCTTGGTCTCTTTCATCATTAAAAAGAAATTCACAGCCATTATTCCTTCAAATATTACTCCTTCCAGACTCTTTCTTTTTTTTTTTTTAAAGATTTTATTTTTTTCTTTTTCTGCCCAAAGCCCCCCAGTACATAGTTGTATATTCTTTGTTGTGGGTCCTTCTAGTTGTGGCATGTGGGATGCTGCCTCCGCGTGGTTTGATGAGCAGTAGTGCCATGTCCACGCCCAGGATTCGAACCAACGAAACACTGGGCCGCCTGCAGCAGAGCACGCGAACTCAACCACTCAGCCACGGGGCCAGCCCCCCCTTCCAGACTCCTTCTTTGCTACTTCTGAGACTCCAACTACCCGAATTTTAGACCTGTTAATCTTTTTTATTAGGTTATTTTCTCTCTTTTATCTGCTTCCCTCTGTCTATACCTCCATATAGATATTTCCCTTTATTTTTTACTGTGTTTTGACTCAGCTGTTAAACCTATCCATTGATTTCTTAATTGTAGTTTTTGTATTTTTGCGTCGTATTATTTCCATTTTCATATTTCTTATAATTTCCATTCTTTCTGAAATTCTCCTTCTCATTATTTAATTCCTCAAATATATTAACTATAATTATTAAAAGTCTATGTCTGATAATTCCAGATGTGGACTTTATTAAAACTATTCTATGGGTCTGTTTATATTATCTGATTTTTTTCTTGATTTTCAGCCAAGATTTGTACTTTTTGTATGCCTCATTAGTTTTGATTGAGTGTTGGACATAGCATGTGGAACATTGTAGAGATAATCTAAATCTCTGGATGATATTATATTTTTTCACCAGAGGGAGTTCACTTTTGCTTCTGAAAGGCAGCTAGAATAAGGTCACCTGAATCCAATCAGGGAATGAAATAAATCTAGGCTCCAGTTCTTATGAAGTCTGGTTTATTTTCAGGCCATCCTCACTCCTAGTGTGTAAATTTTGGGGGTCCCCAATTAAATCCAGGGGTATATGCCAGGCCCACTCCACTTTGGTGGGCTTTGAACTCCAATTTTCACCACCTTCTATCCTTAGTCCTGTAAAACTACTGAAAACTCATCCGCTTCTCAATCTCTCAGGCACTGGTTTGGAAACCAGCAGTCACGCCTCTTAAGGGAGAAAGTTGCCCCCAAATATCACATCACGACTCTTGGCTTTCCCCCTCTTCTAGATCTTGGCCCTTCAAATTCTTACTCTCTTGGTAGCTCTCAGATGCTCAAATGGATTTTTAAAATATATTTTGTCTGCTTTTCTATTTTCTCAGTGGGAAGGTGGACCCAAACAGTCTAGATGGTTGCTTCAGATTTCAGTACTCCAACAGTAGTTCTAAAAAACTTCCTGGGTGCTTTTAATGGGCAGCCAAAATAACAAACCACAGACAGATAGTGTAAAGGGTGTGGAAGATTCTTCAAAAATTGTCTCCTTCAAACCTGTGTCTCCTGTTTTGGCATAGCTCTTTCTCCACCCACTTTCCCATGCTTTCCAGCCCTGTGGAACTACTTGCTATTTCTATGTGCCAGGCTACAGTGCTCTCTCTTATCTTCAACCCTTTGCATCTACCACACTTCTCTGCCCAGCCCACCTCTTTTAAAGTGTTACCTCTTTACTTACTACACTGAACTATTGTGTGCCTTTTCCATCAGTTTGTGAAGCAGGGTTCCTAGCTCACCGGAGGCTGTTGGCTGCTTTAAAGGCGAGACCAGGTCTGCTGAGATGTTCTGTAACTCTGAAGTCCTATTCGTTGTTTTTCAAGATGCCTCCTGTTTCTCTTCCTCTTCTGTCCTCCTGACACCACCCTATATTCAATCATTAAGACTGTGAGCTCCTGGAAGGAAGGAACAGATGCAGGTGCTTGAATAATGGTTATTGAGTGGAATTAAATGAAACATTTTTCAAAAATAATAAAATTTCATGACAGTAAGACTGTCTCAGAAATACGTAGTCTGTGTTTAACCACAGTCTTAGTTGAATTCAGTCCATATCTACCTGAACTAATATGGAGAAAAATAAAATTCCATTTTTCTCACTTTATGTGAAAATGGTGCTCAATTATTAGTTAAGTAATTAATTATTTACTCTGTGCTGACTTTCCTGGAGATGTCATAATATTAGCTAACTTTACTTAGTGCTTGATATGTGCCAGGCCTTATGCTGTCTTTTCCCGTGTGTTTTCCTATTTAATCTTCACAAGAATCCTATGTAGTAGATTCTGTTATTATTAAGGCTAAGTAAGAGTTGTTAAGTAATCTTACCAAGATGATATATCTGGGATCATCAGAGAGTGAGTGGCTGAACCAGGACACAAATCAAGGTATAGCTGACCCTAAAACTCATGCTTGTATAACTCTACACTGGACACTGGCCGGACAGACATGAGCCAGGGCCAGGTACACCCAGGCTCAGACATCGGTTCCATTACTAATTAACGATGTCTCATAGGACAAGCCGCCTAACCTTTCAGATCCTCAGTTTTCTCATCTATAAGAACTGAATTCAATATTTCCCTGAAAATTTCCGAGGAAAGGGTCTGGCACAATGTCAGATGTGTTATGGGTGCTTGACAAATTTGATCCCACACACACATGTTTTGTCCATGTCTTTATTTCTCTGATGATTGCCTTTTTCATACCATCTGTTATTTGACTATCTCTCCTTTAGTTGTTTATGCATTCTTTTTCTATGCTCTAGGCGGTGCTAGCATGGTTTTAACTCTCTCCATATGAATTAATTACTTAGTAGTGACATATTTATTATCAATTGCACAATTGCTTTATGTAGTTCTAGTAAAACATTACTTCAAGTGTAAAATATGTCTAGTTAAGAACAAATTACCCATGCTAATAAACAAATTTGACACAAGCCATTATTTACTGAGCTTAAAGCTGCTATTTGCTGAAAAGACTCAAGTCATTTCATTTTTGCCGGACTCATGTTTAAGTAATTGTGTAATATAGTCATTCATTACTGTCAAGCTACACTTTTCCCTGTCTTTACACCAAAGAAAAGAGCCTAGTATTTAATACATGTTGCACAGAGTTATTTCTCACTGGGGAAAAAAAGCCAAAGAGATTTCTACAAGTCTTGGACGAAAGGAAAAAGTTAATAGATTAGCACTGCACAATATATTATTCATAAACTGGTCGTATTTTAGCATGCTTAATTTTAGTCTGTCCACCTAGCTTTATCTCAGCACCTTGATTAAAAAAAAAGACCACACTGATATTAGTTCCCTAGTTAGTCTGAATAGCAAGGTCTGTCTAATAGCTACCTTCTGCACATTCAATTGGTTCACCTGTGCAGGGGGTCCATCTGTGACAGTGAACAGGATGAAGACACCTGAAGGCCATTTATAAGACTTTTTGTTTGTCATATGATACTGGCCAGAGAGAGGGCTATAGCAAAGGGCTTGGTTTCCTAAGCTTTTCTGATAAGAACCACCTTGGGCACTTGTTAAATGCGCAGCTTCCCAGGCCTTGCTCCTGGAGACTCTGATTCAATGGGCCGGGCATTTAGAGATCTACCAAGAAGCCCGGGTCACTTTTCAAACTTATCCTCAAGGAAGTTAGGAAAACACAGTTATAAAGGTTATGTGAGCTTTAAAAAACTACCATTTTATTTGAGAAAATGGATGCAATTTATCCTTTCGTGCTCCAGCATAGACACAAGACTTTGCAGGCTCTATCTTCAAATGCGTGCATCTCCATAAATCACCTTCTCCACAAAGCATATTACATCGAGTGTATCTGAGGCCATTGATGAAAAGAGATGGATTGATACAAAGGGCTCTGGAGAAGGGGAGGGAAGCAGAAGCTCACTTTGATACAACATTTGGGGCCCAAATTCTCACAAGCCATTTTTGGGAGGATGCAGCACTCGAATGGCTGTATTAGGTCTGTGCAAAAACCCACTTAGCTGCCCCAAAACAGTTGCTACATTTTAAAGCAAAGTAGCATTCTGCTTTGTCCATGAGTATTACGACGACTGTTGCTACCCTGGCTCCAGCTGGCTGAACCAGGGATCTGGGGAAACCAAGAGCAGCCTTATGTGTGCAAGACACGTGAGAAGACTTCGCAAAGGCTTGACAAGAAATTTTGGCCAATAGTAACAGTTCCTGTGGATGGAGGTATACCAATCCAACGAAATCCCCTTTTGGAAAAGAGTAAATGCTCAGGCATAAAGAGAAGGCAAGCTTTCGAATTTAGACTGCGTATTGAATGACGCTGAGACCTTGAGCAACCATACAGCTACTCGGATGCATCTCTTATACCACAGTTCCATGAAATCTTAAAATAGAGGCTTTTCCCCAAAGTAATCTGTCCATGTCCCTTTCTTGCAAGCCTAAATAGCCACGTAATGTAGGTACACACTCTCCAAAACTGGGCACTGACCCCATGTCAATCAACAACCTGAGTACTATGGGTCCTGGGAAGTTCAATGGATAGCGTAAATTGACTACTTTGCTTTTAATCCAGAAACCGGCTGCACTGGTGAAGGTTTATGTAATATTCAATTTATATAATGACCCATACGTCATGGCATCATCTAACCAGAACACATGATAGCCATCAAACAGCAATTTTTTTCAAGGTTCTTAGTTGAGACAACAGAATCTACTCTAACGAGTTTAAGCAGGAAAGGATTTATTTAGAGGTGCTGAAACCTCACATAATCATTGTGAGGGCTAAAGAAATAGACTCTGACCTAATTTTACAGGATATGTCTCAAAATAATGCTGCAGAACTAGAAAGTCAAGGGAGCTGCCACCTCTGACATCATCAAAAGCTGGAGTCAGGGAACTGCTGCCATAGCTCCTGGCTCCAGAACCACAGCCCTCACCACGGTCCACATAGGCAGAGGAGATGCTTGTGAGCTACATCTCTTCCCACATGGAGTGTGTACTGTAGTGTGTCACTCGGAAACTCCTTTTAGGTCCAAGGTGTGGTCCTGAAGCATGGTTCCTTAGATGCCAGGAGTGTTGGCTGCATTCAGCCACAAGAAATTGCCCTTGGCCATAGGAGGCTGCCTAGCAAAGTATGTATTCCACATCATTGTCTGGTTGCTGCACGGGTACAAAGACCCAACCTTCTTGCCTCAATTAGGGACAACTCTGAAGAGCCATCCTAGCTACAGAGCATTGCACAGAATCAGTTGAGGCCTCTGTTGCTATTGTATCTCAGTTTAGCTGCTTCTTCTTCCCATCAGAAGCAAGTGGGTGAAATTATTGTGATGAGAAACAATGTCAGAGAGGCTTCCATGCAGCCTGACTCATAGAGAATTATGTAGATGATTAATAGAATATGGTGTTCCTAGGGGCAAGAGAGATAGGCAGCTAAAAAGGGTATTGCTCAGTCTATATAATCAGAAGAAATCAAGAATGGATGGTTAGGAGACCAAGGGAAGCAGCCCCAAGAAGTACAAATGAACCCTTGCTCAGTTCCTAGACTTAAGCTGATTCTCAAACCTGGAATCTATTGACTATAGGAGAAGCTGGGTCACCAGGAAGAAGGATCCCACAGCATCATGGGAAGTGTATATGGTAACGATTCCCTCATCCATCCTCAAAGGGACTTACCTACTTCAATAACTATACACTGGGGAAAGGAAAATAGGCGTATTGAGAACTAGTGGACACAGACCCCAAGTTGATTTTCATGGCTAGGCACCTAAAGAAATATGACCCCTCTGTTAGACAAGGAAGCTAGTAATAAATGGAGTTCTGGCCCAAGTCTGACTCACAGTGGATCCACTGGGTCCACAGACCCACCCAATGATTATTTCAATGGTCCCTGAGTAGATATTTTGAATGAACATACTTCGTAGTTGGCAAATCTCCCACACCGATTTCTTGGCCTATGAGGTTAGAGCTGTCCTAGCAGGGAAGGACAATTGGAAGCCTCTGAAATTGCCTCCCTCTCCCTGCTAAGATCATAAATCTAAAATAATATCACATCCTGGGGCCAGTGACCGACAAGCCATCCTTGGCCAAATACCAAGACAAATACTTGGGGCTTTGGTAAGTCTGTGAGCTCCAGAGGATAGAAGTTAACCATATGAAGTTCAGAGGCCCCACATCAATACAGCATTTAGGGTCCTGGGCATGCCAGGGCATCTATTCCAAAGTAATGGACAGTTATTGCATCGTGTACTTCCATCTGCTAAGAAGGAAGCAGAAAGCCTGATAGCCCTCTTTGGGTTTGAGCTGTAGCAAATTCCACACTTGGGAATACTTCTCCGATCCATTTATCAGGTGACAAGAATGCTTCCACGCGTATGTGGGGAAGTAGAGGTGGAGCAGGGATGGCAGAGCTGTAGGAGGCTATGCAACAAGATTAGGCTTCTGTACAAGCAGCCGGGCCTCTTGGGCAATACTATGCTACTAGGATAGAGATATCTGTGGTGAGAAAAGATGCCCTGTGGAATTTATGGCGAGTTTATTCCTATAGGGGAATCACAACACAGATACCTAGCAAGGCAATTGATATCTTCAGCAGAAAATTATATTGCCTTTGAAAAGAGTTCCTAGTATGCCACTGGGCCATGACCACGGGGCATTAAGTAGCCATCTGTTCAGAGCTGCCCATCTGTCAGATCCAACAAGTCATATGGTTGGTGGCCTAGCAGCAATCTATTGTAAGATGGAAATGGTGCATCTGGGATTGGCACAAATAAGCTGCACAAGCAGGTGACCCCAATCCCCATGTCATCCCCACTCTTTCACTGGTATCTCTCAGTGCACACATGGCCACATGGTAAGTCCCCTATTGCCAGCTGATAGAAGAGGAAAAAGGCTAAGCTTCATTCACAGATGGAATGCTATCCTTTAGGACAAAATACACTTGAAACCAACTAACATTATGTGGTGCTATGACCCAATAAGTAGAAGACATGTGCATCAGAACTAAGGGGTAGAAGTAGGAGTGGCCCAAATTACCATCACTCCCACTGACCGATGTGGGGGAATTTGTTCTTCCTCCCTCTGCAACTTTAGGCTCTATGGCTAAGGCCAGAAGTCTAGCATTCAAAGAAAGGAAATACTATACAGGTACGAATAATTGGCCTTGATCTCCAGGAGGAGGTAGAGAGCTGTTACATGAAAGATGCAGCAAACTACAAGTGTGGCATTCTGATGATCCATTGGGATTGGCATTTTTGGTATGACCTTGTGCACTTCTGACAATAAATGGACAAGTGCAGTAGCCACAGCCTGAGAAGAGCATGCCGACCAAGGATTCAGACCTTTAGGGATGAGGATTTGGCTACCCCGCCAGTGAGCCATCTAGATCAGCAGAGGTAATAGCAAAGAGTGAAAGGAATCTAGAATGAGCAGTGGAGAAGGGAGAGGAGTATTAGTTGTGGCCTTAAGACCAGCTGCATCAGTGGGGACTATAGTTCATTTGACTAAGCTTTCTTTTATGAACTTTGCTAGGAAATGAGGCCAACCAGAAGCCTGGAGAAGCTGTTTGTAGATGGGGTGAATACAGTATGTATAAGCAAGTGGGTCTGAGCAGCACAGTGGATGCCCAGTAGTGGGCTCCGGGGACTGTGGTAGGCCATCCACATCCTCCCTTCAGGACCCAGACACTCATTCTCCCAGCTGCCAGGAGAGCTGACTGCTGATGGTTGTGTCCGTCTCTGAGAATTGCTCTTGACTGATAGGAACTGCCTTGTCCTTGGGGATAGCCTTCGTCCAATGACCTATAGATGCAAGGTATGATATACTGGTCACCTCCGCCTCGATTGTGGACCCCTCTGAATGGGCCTTCCCAGCTCAGAGCACCCCAGGGGGATTGGTTGAGGTCTCTTTTGCAACTACATTGCAGTTCAACTTTTCCAAACTGTCTGGTCCTGCTTCCCTCTTTTCCTTTTGGTGTCATTCCCGAGGGCAGTTCCTAATAAATCTTCTGTAGGAAAATCTTTGCCTGGGAGTCTGTTTCCTGGGAACCCAATCTAAGATACCATGTAACTTGATTTCAAATCCAAGTCTCATGTGGTGCATCTGATTACTGCAATCTACATCACATAAGAAACGCTAACCATAAGGGGTGTGGGAAATGTAGCAGTTAGCCTTGCAAACTCTGAATTATGGTAAAGCACACACGAATGGGGGTAGATTGTGTCCAAAGGGGGTCAACCCATAAAGGTACATTTAAGAAGCTTGTCCTGCATGCTGAGCTGCCTTCAAAATTAGGAAATTGCGACTGACAATTATTATTTCTTGGAGCAGGGAGAAAGCTTGCTTCCACCTCAATGTCTTTGTTCCCCCTAATTATTGTCACAGAGTAGTGATAGCTAACCCTTGGGAGTTAGCTAATCACCACCAATAGGCCAAGTAGCAAATTGTTCAAATCTGTGTCTAGGATGATTCTATCATGTGCACCTGAGGGGTTTGTGAAGCCCACTGATATTCACTGATGATTTACTTTGTGCCTGGCGTGATGTGAGGTGACTTTCTGGTGGATTCTCACAGCGACTCAATGTTTTCAATATTACCACCTAGAAAACTGGAAACAGAGACTCAGGAGTTAAGTCAGTTTTTTGTTTGGTTTTTGTATCATACTGGCAGTTGTGGGATTTGAACTTTCCTCTGACTCCTAAGCCCATTCTCTTTCCACACTACTGTGATGTCTCTTGAAAAGCAAAGAGCAAGTCTTCCTTTTCAACCAAAGTCCAGTTGAGCTGCTTACTCCACAGGGCTGATGAAACAAAGGGTCCTGGTTTTATATTTCCCCAGAAAATGCTTCTGTCGTGTGCGGTCTCATTGCCATGGAGCAGATCCTGGGCAGCAGTCCACCCCATGTACCACTGGACACAATGAGAAGCAGTCCAGATAGGTTTGGGAGGCTGGACACAGCTCCAACAGCATCCCCATGAAAACAGCTTGGCGGTCAAGGCATGCTGAATGCAGGGCAGAAGGAGTGCTTTTGTGTCTTAAAAGCAGCGCACAGTCATTCGAGTGTTCCATGGAGAAGATGAGCTTAAAGCCAACACGTGCAGCTGTAACATCTTAGGCAACTCCATCACGCCAAAGGACAGAAGGTCAAAACCCCTGGTGGCAAATTAGAAGGCAATATGAACCTTGTTAATTATTTACCTGAACATATGGAAAGAATTTTCCCATCTCTGTTTAACCTGGTCTGAGAATTGCAATTATGGGTGGGAAACCAACATTTACTTCATAGACACTGGGCCCTGCGCACTGAGCGAAGCAACTCTACAAATGAATTCTCTCAGTCACACGGGGAGTTGGGCACTGCTATCCAACATAAATGAGTAAGGAAACCGGGATTTAGGGAAATTTAGTAAATCACCCAACGTCCCCACACTGAGGAATACCAGGCTGAAATTCTAACCCAATCTGTCTGTCCTGGAGCCCATGCTTTGTCTAATATACTATTTAGGCAGAAAAGCAAGACAGGGTGAGTATTGCTGAGCTAGTTTCATCATCCGTGGACCTAGTACTTCCTCGGAACTCCTTTGCTGAAATGCATTTCCTCGTCTATCTTAGGAATCCAAGGTGGTTTTGCAGCATCCCTCTGGAAGGGATGTGTTCACAGATGGTGAATAGATTCCTCAGCCAAGAGCTCTTAAATATTACATGAATATATTCTCCTGAGGAATTCACGGAGCACACTGGGTCTTCATGCCTTAGACGACACAACACCTGCACACACAAAACTCACACTCTGCCCTCCACCTTCTCACACACAGATGCACATTTTCTTCCATTCTCTCGCACGCGCTCACTCTCTCACAACACACCTGTTACTGCCTCTCAACAAAGGCAGTTTTGTCCTGTGAAAGCACCAATTCAGAAGGAAAACATAAACCATATGGAGGGAATGGCAGAAGGGAAGTTCTTAAGCAAATAAATAACATAACTTGTCTCATGAATTTTCCCATTTTCCCTTGGGGTGAAGATGAAGTAAAGGGAAGTGGTGCCCACCTGCCCCAGTGTTCTTGCCAACTGCAGTTTGTTTCCAATTTTAATGGAGAAAAATAGTCTTTCCTAGGACTGTCCACTCAGTGACAGAGGGAGGTAGAGCCTGAAATGGCAGTTGCTAGAGGAACTGAATATGATGCAACAGATTCCAGAATATTGAGGGAGATTAGGGTGTTCCTTTGCTGAGATTAACTTTAAGTCCCAGATAACCAAGAGAAGATGTAAATTTAGTACCAATGCATGTAATTTTCCAATTGTAATCCTAGCTAAACTATATGTATCTCTAAATGTACAAGGTGGCAGATCAATAAAATATTTTGTAAAACTATCGCACTGAGTAGAAAACGCCATGATGAACCCTGCAGGAAGCTTCCTAGTTGTTCTTCATAAAAATGTCCTGAAAAATCCAAGTGCTTGAGTTGAGCTTCAGTTCAAAACTGAACAGTTACAGAATTTTACTTCCATCTTCTTTTGTCTATCCTTCTCATAGAGAAGAGAGAAAACCTTAGCAAAACAAATAAACGCAGATAAGGGGTCTGTGAAGAAGTGAGAACCATGGAGTTGCTGGAAATGAGTTTTTAGTGATTATTTTCCCAGTTCCCTCATTCTACAAATAAAGATGCAAGAGGCCCAGAAAAGGTGCCCAAGATGGCTCTCTGGGATCAACAGCTGGCAAGGGAGGAGCAGAGCTGGGTTAAGACTCCACGTCCAGCATATGTTCCACTACCTCACCCTTCCCAGAGGGAGAATGTTAAAGAGGGTAAAAGAGAAGCTTGGAACTTTCCTCACGGGAGTAATCTATCCATAAGACAACAGTAAAAACAATCATGAAGTTGTCACCATCTTCCAAATGAGCCCTGTTTCCTGAGATTCAAGTAATTGTGACCACTTTGGAGTAAATTTGGAGAAACATTAATTCACTCCCTCCAAGGCACCGAAATAGATCGGAGGGTGCAGTACTTGGCATTGCATGGCTTCTAAGACAATTCCAGGGTGTGTCTTGGGCACTGGGGGGGCTGGAAGCCAACATTTAATATTTCTGTCTCAAATTACACTTGCAGGGGCCATGAACATCTCGCTTTCTAATTCCATTTCTCACAAAACAAGCCAACATCTGCCTTTTGTTATTTCTAACCCTCATTGTTTTTGAAGCACTCGTAGTACATTTGAGTAAAACTGCCTTGACAGAAACTGCCTGCCAGGGCCCAGGCACAGTCATCCCGTTGGCAGAAGGCTCACACTCTGCCTCTCCCTTCGTCCCCAACACAACCAGGGGTTTGTAAGCACTCAAGGGGCAGGATGCCACCTGAGGCTACTTGTGGGGTTTGCCCAAAAGGGAGGACTTCAAGCTCTCTGGGAATGGTGAAAAAGAAAGAGTGAACTGGGCAGGTTGTGGTGAGGGGCTCTTGTGGGATTGGGTGGGGACAAAGGCGAGAACCTCTTCCCCTTTCCTTTCACACATGACCAGTTTTGTTATCTCTCTCTTCCTTCCGTTTTACATAAAGGAACTGTAAGAAGAGACAAAAAGACTCTTAAGATATGTTTGGGGCTAGGGCAGAAATGGAAAAGTCCTTCAAAGATGATCTGGAATGAGTTCTCTCACATCCCACTGCTCCAAGGAGGACAGAAGGGAATGCTTAAAAGAAGGAGGGAAGGGCGGACTTGTTCTGCTTTGGTCACATGGAGATGGAAGAGGGTGGGGCCAGCCCCATGGCTGAGTGGTTGAGTTCATGCACTCCGTTGCAGCAGCCTAGGGTTTAGCTGGTTTGGAGCCTGGGTGTGAACATGGCACTGCTCATCAGGCCACGCTGAGGAGGTGTCCCACATAGCACAACCAGAAGGACCTACAACTAGAATATACAACTATGTACTGGGGGGCTTTGGGGAGAAGAAGAAAAAAGAAGGTTGGCAACAGATATCAGCTCAGGTGCCAATCTTTAAAAAAAGAAAAAATGAAAGAGGGATTTAGGAGATGGGAGGAGGGCCTTCAGGGAGCAGGGCTTCAAATCATGACTCCTCACCAAGAGTTTGGTGAATCTTTCTAAGATATAACACAGCGGCCCCTTTATGAAGGAGATCATTTAGGTCACATTTTAAATCTATCTTTTATTCACCCACATCAATCCACGTTCCTTTGAAACAAGTGAGTCATAGTTGCTGGCTGGAGTCACAGGGAAACTGAGGCTTTGGGGTACCACTGACATAAATAAGCATACACCCCTCCCCGCCAGACGCACAAGGAGTTGTAGAAAGTTCCTTCTTGAAATTCTTATGTCAACTTCACAAATCCAATCTCATTCAGGACACATGGGGACAAAGGGTAATGCAGATAATAGCAAATAAGAAATCAAAGTTGGAATATTAGAATTAAAATTGTGTGTCTGTTGATTTCTCACTCCATGACCTTCGTTGAGTGGCCTGAGCTCTCCAAGGCTCAGTTTCCTCACCCATACATTAGAGAATTTGTGGAATTTAGTTGGGAATCAAATAACCTTAGATGAAAGCACTGTGAGGATGCTTAATAACTAGAAAAGACGATTCAAACAAGAGGGTCGTCGTCAATGCCCCGCCAGTTGCTGACCACTCCTCAGGGGTCAGTTCTCTCCCAGGAAAGAACAGGGAGTCTTTGCACTGATTTTTTAAATTCTATGAAACATGACCTCATTGTGAAATCTTGAACAAACAGAAGCTTTTCCACTCTTTTAATTGAAAACATTGCGAAAATGTTCACTTGGCCCGTTTCCTTGCCTTATTAAGTAGCATACAAAGGACAGAACAGGGTCTTGATTTCAGCACTTTCAGAACCCCCAATGTCACTGCCTGGCACTAGAGATGTGAATGTGGAAGAGGAGATTTCACTGGGAAAGAAGCAGAGAACATCCTGGTGCCCAGGGAGGCCAGGGTACATCCTCCAGTTCATCAGTCTGTCTGGAATGGAGGCTGTACCAGCTAAGACTGTGCCGAGAGCTTTTTACCATCCAGACCTGCTCCTCTGGCAGTCCGCTCACACTCAGTTGATGGCAACGCATTCTTCTGTTTGCTCAGGTCTGAGCCTCTGGGTCCTCTTTGATTTCTCTCTCACGCATTCACTCCACCAGCAAATCCCACAGGCTTTGCCATCACCTTATCCAAGAATCCCGCTTCTCTCCCCCACTTCACTGCCGCCACTCTGCTCTAAACTGCCCTCATTTCTCCACAGATTATTTCAGAAGCCTCCTTGCTTCTGCCCCCATCTCAGCATGGCAGCCAGAGAGAGCCTGTTGAAGCATAAGTCAGATCCCGTCACTCCTCTGTTCAAACTCCAGTGGCTCACCACTTTACCCAGAATAGAAGCCAAAGTCCTTACGAGGATCTACAAGATCCTACACATTGTGGCTCCTCATTTTTTCTCTGTCTCATCTCAATACTCTTACTCTTTCCCAAACTCTTCATTGTTCCTTAAACAAACCAAGTACTCTCCTGTCTCAGGGTCTTTGTACTTGCTGCTCCTTTTCTTGGAATGCTCTTCTCCGGGACACCTGCAAGCTTGGCTCCCTCATCTCCTTTTGGTCTGTATTCAAATGTCATTTTCTCAATGAAACCTTTCCTGGCTACCCTGTCTAAAACAGTAACTTCTTCTCCACTCCAACCCTTCCTGCCACAAACTTCCTATAACTCTTTTTTTGCTTTATTTTTCTATTAGCATTTATGATTATCTAATATATTATACACTTGGCTTATTGTTTTGACTTTCTCCCCTACTAGAACATAAGCTCCACAAGGGTAGGGAGATTACATTTTGTCTGGAGTAGTGCCTAGCAGAAAGTAAGTACTCCATAAATAATTTTTGAATGGATGAATGAAGTGACCTCAAAAAACCCCTGACCACAGTGTTTGAACAGAGAGTTGATTAGAAGTTCTGATCAGGCAGGCTAGAGTTCTATAACAGAGCCATCAGGGACCTAGTTTCATTCCATGTTTCCATTTCACCATCCTTAACCCATAGCTCTTCATCTACAACCTTTTTGCCTCACGGTTGCAAAATGGCTGCTGCGCCGCCAGACAACACTGGTGGTGTTCTGCTTTTATCTTTCCAAATCAGAAAGGAAATGGCGTAGAAATAGGAAATGGCAGGGTTAGGAAAGCAAAAACATTCCCAGAAACCCTAAGTTATATATCATTAACCAGAACTTTGTTTCATGGCCATCCCTAGCTGCAACACCAAATGAACACTGGGGTTTTCAGTGAGGAAGAAAGAGGAATGGACGCAGGGCAGGCAGATTGGAGCATCAGCCGTAGAGCTTAAGACTCTGTCATGCTTCAATATCAGCTCATGCTTCTTTGCTCAGACAGGATGGGAAGGGGCTTATGGGAAGGGCTCAAGCCAAGCTGAAGCATGTGGAGGAGGCCTTAGATCAGACTGTTGCTAGAAATTCAGTCCTAATCTGGGAGAGGACCTATGGAGTGGAACATTAAAACACCCCAGCAGCATGTTCCCACCTTGGGGATGAAGCTGACCAGAGAGGATAATGGAAATGTACAGAAAGAAAAAGATGCATGCAGTCGAGGAGAAAGTCCCAGAAGTTTTCAAGTCTTTGCTTCCAGGTGTTATGGGGGTCTCGCTACAAGGTTTTCTAGCCATGGTGATGGTGATACTTTTATTGCATGCCTTGACATAAATAAGAGACCTGTGAGTCCACTCTTGGCTCACTGTCCCATCTAAACCAGAGGTTCTCAATGAGGAAGAGTCAGCAGGGGAGGTTTGGCAACTTAATGCTGTGTGCTTCTTCAAACGCCTCCACCACAATTGCACAGAGAGGGCCCATGGAACCTCCGGCGCAAACCCTCTCCCTTTTCCCTCAAGCCCTGAATATTTTTAAACATCTCAGCAGGTGATTCTGTTACCCAACCCCCTTGCGTCCCTCTGTTCTAAACCCAAAGGCAAAAGATTTGGTGCAGAGGGGAAAGGCCATCCGCGTGAATAACAAAATGGGATCACTGCACCCGGAGTGATGCAGAGTCCCTGTGTGAGGAGCTATGTAGAAAACAGATGCTGCTGTGTCTGAGCATCCTCATATTCTCGCATTCAAATACCCCCAACACCGTGCGGTTGTCAGAGGGGTGAGGAAGGTGAGAAGGGAGAGATCTGTCCTGCTCCTTTTTCTCAGAAAGCCAGCCTCAGGAACCTGGGGTGTGGCTGCCTTACAGTGTGACTGTTCACGCCCAGCTCGCCACCAGCCGTCCTCCTGCCCCAGCTCCCAGGCAAAGCCCTTGTTCTGCAGCTGTGCGCTGCTTGCCAGCCGGAGGGTCCGCCAGGGAATGGGCTGTGCGCAGACGCAGAGCGTTGCTATCAGAGGGCCTGAACACTAACGCGAGCTGCAGACCTTGGGATACCAAAGCAGTCTTTGGACTTATTTATTCAGCTCCTTTTTCTTTTCTGGACGGACTGCGAAACAGGATCTGATCCCTTCAGCACTCTGGTACGAAAGTCCACAGCTCTTCTGGAGAGAAAGAGAGATCTATGCTGTTCCTCTGCTATAATTATGACATCATGAAGCCCGGAGAACCTCAGGCTCCTTTCCCCAAGTGTCCTGGAAATGCTGAGAATGGAGATGGAACCCCAATTTCTCCGCCAACTCAGAGGCCATTGCTTAGGCTGCCCTGGGAGACTTGCTCGTCTTTGAAACCATGAGCCTCTTATGGACAAGAGAAGCCCTGTGTTTGTGTTGGTTTGGTGGGAGGGGAAGATGGTGGGAACCCACACATGTGGCTGAAAAGTGCTGTGACATCTGAAAACCTTGAGAAAGCTCTCAAAATCTGTTACAAAAGGGGTGGTGGAAAGTTCTGGAAGTTTGACTTAAGAGAAAAGATCTGGGGCATCTGATAGGGTATTTCAAATATTTGAGGGATAAATTAGGCATGTTCTTCAAAGTATCGGCAGGAAGAGCAAGGGAGAAGTTGTAAAAAGTTACATAATTTTTTCCTGTTTTTCTTTTAATCAGCACGAGCTTTAACACAATGGAACCAGCTTATTCTTGAGGTAGTGAGTTTCCTGTCTCTGGATGTATTTAAGCAAAGACTGAACAGTCACCTAGCAGGCATGTTGTTGACTGGACTTTTCATGGGGTGGAGGCATAGACTCGATGGCCTCTTCCAACTTTGAGAGTCCTTAAACCTATGATATCCCCTTTGCTTGTATGAGTCAGTGCCTAAATGTCCACCACTGCAGAAGGCTAATCTCTCTCTTTCTCAAATTACTCTTGAGGGAGCAAATGCTAACCATTCTCACTGGAGTGTTAATGCCTCAAAAGGTTTTCTCTTCTGAAAGTGGCCATGATTAGGGGAGCTTGGCTGGGCTTCAGCTCACTCCTAGCTCAGTCAACTCTTCCAAATTAGCTAACCGTCTCAGTGAAGCCAGTGTGGTTACTCTGCAGGCCAGCTTTAAGACAAATTCTCTAGTTCTGAAAAACAGATTCCCAAGGCCTCTGATGCAATACTGATTCAATAGGTCTGAGGTAGGATTATAAAAATGTTTCCAGGTGATTCTGAGGGTCAGTCTGATTTGGGAACACTTTGCTAAGCTTTGCCTCAACCCAATGCCCAAGGAGCAAGTGGGAGGATTATTTTGACCTCAGTCTGTCAAGCTTGTAGATTTCCATGGGATGCTCTTGTTCTGATCCAGGTATTTGCTCATCCCTGGAGAGCTGCCTCTGTCTTCTGCTCCAATGAGTCCCAGACCCACTGGCCACTGGCATCTTACCTTTCTCATGGTGTTTGATGGCCAGCACTCTTCCATCCTGACTACATTCCTCCTCCACCTTCCTCACCCAGGCTGTACCTTTTTGGACTCCTCATTTCAATAGGTGCTATAACCCCCATGAGGAGGGCTAAACTTTTTCAACTATTTATGCATAATTTTCACCTGGGATTTGAACCCAATGTTCGTGTTTCACTATATGGTCCTGGTTTGTTTGTGTATCCTCCCACCAGACCCTACCGTCCTTTATTTCCTCAGGGGCCGGAACTGTACCTTTCTTCTTGGGATTTTCCACATCTAGCACAAAACTAGGTACAAACCATGTACCTAGGAAAGAAGGAAGGAGGGAGGGTGGATATGCTTGTCCCACGGATTATATCTAGTTTCAACAAAGATTGCTTGAGTATTGTGCAGAAATGCAAGTGACAGACACAGTTGGGAGTGGGGCTGGACATGTGTGTGAAATGTGTAGGGAGTAGGGACTCTGAGCGTTACTAATTTTTTCTGTCTTATCAGGGTTAAGGCACCATTGTGCTGAGAGCACAACTCACCACTGTCGCCTGCCCTCAGCCTCTCCCAACGTAAGTTTTCAAGTTTTTCTACTGCTCCTCATAAAGATAGCCAGCTATCCTGCCTGCACAGTTTTCTAAAGTCATTCACTGACACTTTTTTTTTTTAGCAAAAACCACGAGTACCTCGAGACAAATACATTATGGAGACAACTGTCATCACAACCACATGTGGTATTATTTACTCACGTCAGTTTGAATGATTAATGTGGAAAAGTGGCTGGGCAGCTAATGAGATTGAGGGCCGTGTAGAACAATTTCTATGTGATTTTAAACAATGCCCACTCTGTCCGTGGAGAGTCACAGAAACATGAATAGCTGGCGCGGCTGCCTCCTCTCTCTGCTGACTCCCTGTCTCAGCTGGGTCCTCCCAGCACACTCCCTACTCCCAGAGACTCCAAATTTTCCATCTGCAGCCAAGGAAGAGAAAGCAAGGACCCTTTCTATTTCAGCAGCCTGGAGCTGTGGGCAGTGGCGGCCATCTGGCTGACGTCATTGGTGACTCCTCAGACAGCCAGAGGACAGATGAGACTTAGGGGGCCTTGCGAGAGAGTGAGGATTGTTGGCCGCTCTTTGCCTTCTTTAATGAGTGGCTGCGTAGACAAGGTTATAAACCAAATGATGCTTCATTCTTCAGAGAAACAGCATGGAAGCGGAAGAGTTTGAAAAAGAACAAGGTGCTACAAACAAGTCAGGAATTTGTTCTGCAGGCCTGTCAAGTCTATAAATATCTAGAATCCTGCTTACCAAGTATTGGTGTGAGGTATGTCTCCAGGTAATAAGAATTTTCTGTGTTCTTTTCTTTGTGGAAATCCTGAGAGACCACACAATAAAACAGTTTATCAGCATCCTTTGTTAGTACTCGTCCTATGATTATTACTGTTATCTCCATGTTACTGAGAGCGTGGCATTGAGAACTTGCTAGAGCTGTCCTAAATGTCTTGAATGTATTGTCTTGTTTAAATCTCAGGGTTGATGATGAAACCGATGCTCACAGAGTTGAAATAAGCTGCTGAAGGTCATGCAGTGGTAAGTGACCAGTTGGACTGGAATCCAGGGCTGTCTGACTCCAGAACCGGAGTTCGTCCGTCACACATCCGCCTTGAGTATTACCTCCTTTCATTCCATTCTTTTGGTTTTGTGGTGTGCGTGGGAGGATGGGGCTTAGTGTTAGGAGAGGAAAGTAGAGGAAGGAGGAAGTGGCAGAGGCCAGCCTCCTTTAGACTGCCTACCACAGGGTGACGAGCAGGCCCAGGAGTGGGGCTGGTGGGGCTGGGGGTGGGGCAATGGGCAGGCTGGCCAGCAAACAGATGAGAAAATGAAAAGAAACTGTGGCTTTCTCCTTCTGGGTTATGAATCATGGCGCCAATCTCAGCAGCTTTGGTTGGGGAGTATTCTTTTCCATGACGTCACCTCAGCTTGGAGGCATGAGTTGTCTAGCATATAAGATACAAGGTAGAGTCAGAAAAGCTGAGAACTGTGAATGTCTCCTGGAAATGTCACTACCCTGATCCCTGTTGAGAAGTTCTCTAACACTTTAAAAGAGATCTCGTGCAAACATGAGTCACATAATGTGCGCATTTGGCCATGGCTGGGATCCTCCTGGGGTCCTCATCCAGTCACAGTATTCAGATGGCTGTCAAGCTTCTCATCACTCCTGCAGGATAAGCCTTGTGAATAATGAGAGGCCGTCTGAGGAGTGCTGACACCACTGGCCCTTGTGTGTGTGGTTTGTGATACTAATGTCAGACAAGACCCGAAATCAGATTCAGTACCTTATTTGCCTGTTATACAAAAAAAGCTATGTTTTTCCTGCCAGGAGCCAGCAAGAAACAAACAGACTATCACTCTGTTTGAGATGTTCATAAAAATGTTCAAGCAGAAATGAAAAAGAAAAGCAGAATGAAGCAGCAATGTTAAATCTAAACATGTAATCTCTTTATTACTTGAGACACTAATTCATACTATTAATTTCTTTTATTTTAGACTCTTTTTGTAAATTCCTGTTTCCTTCTTGTTTTGACTTCTTAGTCATGTTTGACCCAGAACACTCTCATACCACTGTTACATCAATATTTTGCTATCTTTGTCCTGCTTTAGGAGATAGGTGTGGGAATAAATATACCTTATAAAAAGAGAAATTATTTTGCGATTATTCCTTTTCACTAAAATGTCTGGCTAGAGCTACCTGATTTAACTTCATTATTTTTTACATCACCTGACTTGAAGAGAGCCCCGGTGACAGGATCTAGATGGTAAGAAATGGAAGCATAAGTGTACACTGGAATCTCCAAAGTACCAGCCATAACATCAGTTGAGCCGGCTTCCCAGACTCTTTACTCTTGGTAAAGTTTTTAACAAAATTTTAATTAATAATGTGGCCACATGTATTAATGTCAATGATCCATTTCAATTGATAGTGAAGCTCCTTTCAAACTAACTCTGCCACAATATCTTGTACCCATAACTTGGATACCATGTTTCTCAAAAGATATTCTTGCAAGAGAATCGCCCAGAGTGCTGATCACAATGCACATGCCCGGTGCCCAGTCTAAAGCTGTTCAGTAAGACTCTGGAGATGGGCCCAGGGATACACACTTTTAAAATAAACTCTGTAGGTGATTCTTGGGCATACTGAAATTGAAAACCACTGGTTTAGAGTTCAGGTAACTTGAGCAACACATTTGTAGTCTGCATAGTCAACGTTAGTGATTAGGAAAGGTTCAGAAGTCCTGAGAACTGGTGTTCGTCTGTTCACTGAGTCAGCGAGCCTTTATTGAATACATCTGATAGTCAGTGTTGGCCTGGGAAGACCAGGGTGGGTTCTCTAAAGGCCCTATTTCCTATTTCTTTGGAATGGGGACACATGTCTGGGGCAGTGGTCCTCAAACCAGCGTGTCCATCAACATCATGCGGAGCTGGAGAAGAATGGATAGTCTCTCCCTACACACACACATAAGCACACATATGCATACACATGCACACACATGCCTACACATAGAAACACATACGCACATACCCATCTGGGATGAAGATCGGGCCCCTAAATCTTTGAAATAGTGATTCTGACACCCAGCCAGCATTGAAGAACCACTTTATTAGAGAAACTCTGTGAACCAAAACACCGAACGGACAGATTTTTATGGGGAAAGACTTTTCAACAATTGTGGCAAAAACTTACTGCCATAGCTTCCTTTTGAGCATGACCATTCATATATCCTTTGAAGGTAGTATTGGTCTTAAACAAAACCAAGTAAGACTGGTGGGAGAGTCCTTTCAGGAGAGGTCACTATAAGCCACAGGCCATCGAAGCACTGATCAGGGCATGTTTGAAAGATAATTAAAATTGAGTATCTGTTCAGCTGGATGCAAGAGATAGAGATTGTCACATTTTGGTTGGCATAAAAATACTACCATCGTCATGATTTAACTGAATATCCCTCATGCCCCTGGCACTACACTTGGAATTATCCACATTCACAAAATGGAAATAATTGCATCATATATAGTAGTAAATTTTAATCAAACTTCTTAATAGAATTATCGGTTCAGTGAAGTATAAAGTTTTCAAGCTTTTTTTTGCCCCTGGAAACTTTGGAAAACATAGGGAAAAAAATCATAGAGTCTTAACATCCAGAAATGATCAAAATGAGTATCTTCAGAGATAACTATTTTTCTCTCATTAACGTTATGATCATTTTTCATTTTATTAAAATTTATGCCTGACAATTACGCTCAAATGGTTTATCAGGGAGTGAGGGAGAGAGAATGAGATAAAGCCTAGGTGAAGAGTATGCTGGCGTTCATGATACTGTTCTTTCAGCGTCTTGGTAGTTTGGAAATTTTCCAAAATAAAAAGTTAGGAGAAAATGCCACTTTAAGAAGTAAGAGGCTAAAGGGTGAATTATTCTAAACATCATGTAGTTAAGGTCTAAAACTGAAGATCATTGTTAAATACTTAGTTAACTACCAAATCAAAAAGTTCTAATCTATTAGGACTTAGTGGAAAAAATTAACTGTAGGAATTATGATTCTAAATTTTTATCAGTATAAGAGCTGTGGAGGGTCTTCTTATTTGTGTCTACCATCCACTGACATTTACAATGAATTAAAAGATAGCCATGCTTTCAAATGTATGTCACCAAATAATGGTGCCTAGCACTGGGATCAAAATAGGGCAGGCCAAAATGCTTTTAAATACAAGGCTCACCTGGGTGCATGCTTAATAAAGCCAGTGGGGCGCATGCGTGAGCAGGTGCACACACATGCGCACACACATTCGATAGAAATATGTTTTTTTCCCAATAGTTACACTTTAAATCCTTTCTGGAATTAGACAAAATGTACATAGATAGCTCACATTTTAATTAATCATCCTACTATTGTTGTTCAAGTTGATGGGGTACGATTCTTGGTTTCATAAGGAATACCATGTTGATTTTTTTCTGATTTTGGCATTTCCTTAGCACACACATCTAGAAATGAATACTTCATGCAGTAATTTCTCTGAAAGTTGAGTCTGAAAGTATTGCTTTGCCCACTCTCAATGACAAAGACAAAGAGGGAGTCACTGGGAAAGCGTGTATGGGTCTTTAAGCAAGACTCTGACCCCAACCCATGGGATTGTTGGTCGGCATAGAGGTAAGCCGCTATGACAAAGGGACCCCGCAATACCGTGGTTTAAATCAGATGGAAATTTACTTCTCTCTCACTTTACCTCTCAGAAAGGAATGATTCAGAGTTGATGGGCAGGCTCTGACATTCTTAACACATGGCTTCCATTTCTGGATTCAAGGTGACTACTCCATTCTCTTTGCTTTACAGACAATGGGAAGGAGGAAATAACCTGAGAGAGTGCACACCAATCATTTCAACGGCAAAATCCAAAAGTGGCACACATCGTTTCAGATCCCATCCCATTGGTTGGGACATAGTCACTGGTTTCACCTAGCTGCAAGAAAGGATGGAAAATGAAGTCGTTACCTGGACAGCTGAGCCATGTGCTCAGCTAAAACTGAGAAAAGGGATTTGGGGGCACAGTTAGCAATCTGCCACAGCTTCCAACGAAGGTCTTGGAATCCAGAAGGTTGGCAATCCAGAAGAGCATTGTACAGCTGCCCCTTCATTCTATAATTCCTGTCTCACTCAACTTTGAGCCTTTGAGATGTAAGCATTGGAAACAAAGTCAGATAGTGAAAGCTTTGCTAATTTGACAAGGAATGAAGTTTCATTAAACTTCTAAATGTGGCATTTTTATAGGTTATGGCCAAACTGAAGTTGGCCAAGCGTGAATGTCATTAGCTGCAGTTTTGTTTGTACTCCATAGTATGTTGTTCCTCTCTCTCTCTCTTCCTCCCTCTCCTTCTCTACATTTTCTTTCTGTTTTTGGGACTCTCCTTTTTGCATCGATAGGTACTCAAGAAAAAAATTCAGGGTTTCAGTTGGAAAAAACAAGTTTTAAAGTAGAATTTTCAACAAGACGCCTAATGAACAGTGGTCTATTCGCACAGCTGAACACCCTACTCACAAATCTCTTTCTCTTATAGATTTGTGAGGAACAGGAGGTTATATTCTCTGCATGGGATTTTGCTTCTGGGCTAGGGTTGACTGCAAGTTTATTGGAATGAGCACTACATTTTGTTTTGTTTTCACCATAAGGGACTTCTGCAAGGAGCTGCAGTGCTCATCACGTGCTGTGAGGAAAATGGAGAGAGTTTGCAGAACAGTTCTCTCCCTTCATTCAAAATTAGGTTCAAGCTGAGAACCGCTGGTGATTTTTCAAGTCCTGTTTTGGATGAAATAAGCAGACATGTTTGAATTAATTAATGTTGTAAGGCGACTCTTAGCACTGAGACTGAGCTAGTGCCTGATAGAAGGAGCGCTGAGCCAGGAATCACAAAACCCCTGTCCTAGCTTTGGCATCGCCACCAACTCCTTGTAGGACTATGAACAAATCGCCAACATTTCTGTGCCTTCGTTCCCCACTTACATAAATACAGAGATATTTGCACTTCTAGAAGAAGAATGGTTGTGTCGATACTCTGGTGTGACTTTGTTATGATAACACAGGAAGACTGAGGTGCAGTGGGCCCTTGCGAATCATCCTCCCCTCCATGAACCAGGTGGAATAGACCATTCCCTTCTCAGAGACCCCTGGACCCTACATCCTAGTACCCTATACTATAAGTCCTGCAATATTTGGTGGCTTATATTTTATTTATGGGTCTGCTTCCCCATGGGCTTCTTAAAGAGTGTGCATTTCTCATTTGATCGCTACAGTGCCTACTACTGTGGTTGGCACTTGATATTGGATAAATGAATGAAATAAAGCACACCCAAAGTTAGATGGCTGGTCAGGGGCTGGTTAGTGGCTGGTTAGGGCTGGGTCAAGTCTGGTTACGCCCAGACCAGTCTTTTGCATATTTGACCTCTCCCTACTCTCAAGAATAAGGGTGAAATAGGATATCAAACGTAAGAAGTGCTCACGTTCTGGAGATTCCGGTGCAGGAGAGGAGTGGTTTCCTCTGCTCAGGCTTGTTCTGCTATTTCAGCCTCTTGGTCCTTAATGACGGTTTATTCTCATAGCACACTTCTCTCTCTCGTTTACCTCAAGAATCTCTGCTTGGGATAGAGGTGAGCAGAGGTTGGGCAGAGGTGCCTCAAGCCAAACCAAGGAGGAAGATATTGCACTGGGGCTCAGAGTACTTCAGAGGAGCTTTTGATGTCGAAATCGGAAGCGCACGATATCTGCTCTCCGGGGTGAGGGCTAACATCAGCTCTCCAAGATGAGGCTTGCAGCAGCTGCCCTAAGAAGGCAGAATGTCTCACACCCTCAGAATTAGACACGAGACACCAAGAGGCCTATGCCTGGGGCTGTCTCTCAGGTCTTCACCTGACACTGCTCTGTCTGCTTAAGAATGGGCTCCATGGGGGCCGGCCCGTGGCTGCGTGGTTAAAGTTCCTCACACTCTGCTTCTGCAGCCCAGGTTCCTGGGTTCAGATCCCAGGTGCAGACCTACTCCACTCATCAGCCATGCTGTGGATGCATCCCACATACAAAAAGTAGAGGAAGATTGGTGCAGATGTTATCTCAGGGCCAATCCTCCTCACCAACAAAACAAAAAGATGAAGAAGAAGAAGAAGAAAAAGAAGAAGAAGAAGAAGAAGAATGGGGTTCATGCTCTGGTAGTCAAAATAAGCATGCAAGGCAGGGAAGGACAGAGGCCAGAGCCTCAAGAGGTCCTGAAAGGGGCTGCTCTTAGCACATGGAAGGGAATGAGAACCAAAGCCACAGCAACAGGCATAGGAGGAAGGAAGGCTGCTGTGGGGTCACTGGGAGAAAGGCTTCCTGCCATTGTCTGGCCACACGGGGTGGGTTGCAAATAAAAATAGGTGGGATTTGAAGACTGCTTATGTGCATCTGGAGTCAGCTCCACGCAGAGAATCCATTTGTGCTGTGATTGGGGGCTGTGCAGAAATGACTCAGGGCATTTTAGCCCTGCGGATATGGGATTCGGAGGTCGGCAGAGACCCACGGAGAGAGATTGATAAACTCCAACCACACTCTGAGCCGTTGAAAGAAGAGTTGCTCAGCCTGTGAGTCCTAGCCAGCGATGTTTGATAGAACAGAGAACCATGCAATACAAAACACTAGAGTCTGACACAACACCGAGGGCCAGGCACGGAGGCCTCAATGTGCTGTTTCATCCATGCTGCACAGGGGCGGAAAGCCAGGTTCTGAAGGATTCTTAGGTTCTCACTCTTCTTGCCTAAGATTTATTGATAGTTTAGAGATGGCTATTTGGGGATCTTGTATTCCCTGGCACCTTTTTTCTCTTCATTTAAAAATTTTTTTTATTTTATATTATGGAAAATGTCAACTATGTATACAAAAATAAACATCATAATCTAATGGACCCCTATGTTCCCATCAACCACCTTCAACAATTATCAACCCATGGCCACACTTGTTTCATCGGTACCCCCATCTACTTTCTCCCTATCACTTGGAAAAAAAATTAAGACATCATATAATTTCATCTAAAATATTTCATGTTGTATTCCTAAAACATAAGGATTCTTTATAAAAAAACATAACTATTTCATTATGATGCCTAAAAAAAATTAGGATTCTGTAATGTCATCAAATATACAGTAAGTGTTCAAATTTCCAATTCCTTACGTCTAACCATGTCTTCCTCATAGTTCCCCTTAGACTCACTCCATCCCCCATCCAGAGAGAAAATCAAGGCAGACTTATCATGCAAAGAAAGAAGCTCTGATGCCCTGGCCCTTTTGTTTCCACCCTATAGTAATGGAACAAACACGTGGTGTGCCAGGAACAGAGAAGGCAACCCCCAAATTGGAAGCAAGCACATTGGCAACATAAAGAGAAAGTAACTGACAAATCCCTAATTCTGGAAGATGCCCAGAGAGGCTGGGCCTGGAGCCAGGAGCTTAACAAGTTTCCATTGTTATTGGCAGCCGACAAATTTAGAAGCAGACAGGGGACCTTCTTATCACGGGGAATTTTGTTAGCTGAGGCTGTATGCATTTAAAAAGCACAATCAACCTGTAGTGAGCTAAGGGATTAAACATGATTTTTCTCAACTTGAATGACCCCTCTCCCTAAATTAAGCTGCCTATTTAGCG
Source organism: Equus quagga (assembly GCF_021613505.1). Classification (NCBI taxonomy): domain Eukaryota; kingdom Metazoa; phylum Chordata; class Mammalia; order Perissodactyla; family Equidae; genus Equus; species Equus quagga. Next base: position 61,887,093 of record NC_060272.1, read on the forward strand.
CCCTTAATAAATACATAGATAATTTAAACCATGTGGCAGCAAATTGAAAACACGGGCTTTTTGAACTATGTATTTTCTTTCTCATGTTGGAACATTTCCCTTGAGAAAATCTCAGGTCTCATGATTATGGAAAAGAAAAGATCTGTATATCTTTCTGATTAAGTGTTTCATGATACACACATACACGTTGATCAAGTTTTTTCTTCTTTCTTGGCTAAAGTGAAGCATATGCTTCTGACAAAAGTGTTCCATCGACACTTCTTTGGCGGCTGCACGGTGTATTTGTCAACAAAACAAAATGTGAAAGGACTATATTTCTGTAAAAGTAATTACATTTCAAAGTGGTTTGTTATGATATACCGTGTGGCATTACGTTGACCCAAGATGATGTTTTCTGCCCAGTTGTTAGAAGTAATGATCTGTACTTACAAGTCGGTAAAATATTCAACTATGTATCTTCTCTGATGCTTGATTGGGGACAATAATATTCCTTGCTGGACTACCTGGAGGTTTGAACTGAATGCTCTGACATGCCCATTTTCAGATATTTATACTCACCTACTAATTTAAAATACAGTCTACACACACACACACACACACACACAAATATTTACTTTAACATTAGGAATCTTGATTTGGATCAAAAAACATTCATAAGGTGACAAAGATATTCTTTATAATTTCTGTATGATTTCCCCCTCTCCTTGAATTAATGAGTCGCATCAAAGAGTGTCTCAACTTTTAGAAGCTTTGTTACAATTTGGTTTGACCTCTTTTATGTGTGTCCAAAAAAAAGGCCCATAAGCAGTTTTCCATGCTCACGGGCCCATGGGATTTATCTGGTCTCTTCATCTTCTCTGTGGTCAGAGTATTTTCTGAGACAGTCTTCACCACAAATTCTCTAGAGATAAAGTCTGCAGCTTCCCTTCCGATTCCCAGCTTGTGACCCTGCCCATTATCAAGCAACGAGTCTGAGACAAAATTAGATAGTAAGTCAAATCTTGAAATTCCAATTTTAAACTGCATTGACTTTCTCCTGCTACAGATGTGACAAATGAAAGTATCCTATCAGTAGACCATTCTCGGCTTCTGCTAAGACACCCAAGATATTTCAAGAAGAGGAGATTCCGCCACCCAAAGGTTGGGTGGGGTGGGGAATATTCACATAGGCAAATTTCATCTGGTTAAAACTTTTTGTTTTCTCTTGAAAGATGAACATCGAAAAACAAGTCTTCAAGGCCAGACTTTATCAGGACACAAAAGCCTAATTGTCTGATAAAGCATATGCAGACACAAGAACGCTGGCCTTTGAGTCCATTAAATAGTAACATGCCATGGGGCTGGCACCCCCATTTGAATTAGTTCTCTGAGTGTCCACTGCCTGACTTCTCTGCGCTGACTGTCTGATGTCGGGAATCAATGGTATCATTTGAAGGAGCCAGTCTTTCAGATGGAAGCATGAAAGCTTCTTAGTAAGCCTTTATACTGTATTAGTTTGTAAATCTAAATATTGCATGCAGTTCTTGGTTCAACAATGCTCCTCTTTCTCTATAATTTACTGAAACTAATTGGATACAGGACGCAGATAGCTGGTGGGCAAGTTGAGATGTTTCAGCTAGCTTCTGAGGCAGTACATGGCAGAAGAAAGCAAAACTCCTTGGCCTAATTTCTTAACGATGCGATTAGTGCGTATCTCTGCAAGGAGTTATTTAACTGAAACGGGCATAGAGATTGGTCTTTACAAATTATTCAGAGGTTATTTAGAAAGAAGTAATCTGTAAAGTATTCATTTTAGAGATTATCTGAACAGTTGAAAAATAAGAGGCTATGTATAACTACTATACTGTCTCATGTTTTTACTTTACCAGGATTACAGAAAAGATAGATTTATTAGAAGCAAAATGACTGTTTGTGATGATTTTGGTGTTGGATCTAGTGTTACTTATATAATCACAAATGCAGATGTTTATTCTCTTCATTTTCTCATATTGAGCTCCTGGTATTTATAAAACGTGTATAATGCAGAGCCATGACAAGGGGGACATTTTGGTGGTTTTGCATGACCAAATCCTAGTGGAGGATGGTACACCAAGCCCAGTGTAGTATATCTAGACCAGCCCTCTAAAGCTGCGCTGTCCAATATGGTATCCACCAGCCACCTGTGCCTGTTAAAATTAAAATTGAAAACTCAATTCTTCAGCCACGTTTCAAGAGCTTAATGGCTATCGTGTTACACACTTCCATCATTGCAGCAAGGTTTTTTGGAAAGTGCTGCCCTAAAGAATCCTGAATTCACTGGGAAATTGTCCCAGCTGTCCACACTTGATCTCTGCATTTTCACCCAGGAAATAGGGTTCTGGGGTTACATAGTCTCTAGGGTCTTCCCGTTTCTGAGATTCTCATCTCAGGCACTTTTGCTCATACCTGGGGCCACATCTGCATGACAACTCTCAGAAAGGCTATATGGTGAGAAAGGCCGCGGTGTTGTGGAGGAAATATCTCGGAACCTATAGAACCTGAATTGAGTCCCAGCACCATCGGTGCAAGTTCCATAACCCAGGAAAAGTCACTCAATTACTTTGAGTCTCTTTACTCATTTATCAGAAAAAGGCACTGAGCTGAGTGATCTCCAAGGCCTGCTTTACTCTAAAAGGTTACTGACTTTTAGAAAGACCCCTTGATGCTGAGGTTGAATCAACCAGATTTTGGTATTGTGTAGTCTATGCTGTTTTCTTTGAAAACATTCTGAATTCTCACAACACCCATTCAAGGAAGGTGAAACTTATTACCATTTTCCTTTCCATGAAAGATTTGCAGGAATGGAGTCTGCCCTGCACCCATTTGGAAGACATGTGAAAAATTGCCAGGCAAGCAGCTGTTTTCAATATAAAGATTCTTAGCGTCTGTGTGCAGGGTATCAGAATGATCAAAGTTTTCACTTTTATTCCAGAAATTTGGGTGTTTTCTTGACTTACCATGTGAAAAATACTTAGTTCAGTATTTGAGTTTGATCTTTAGCTTGTACACTGTGGCCTTTACTTTTAAACAAGATAAAACAAAATTGTTTTAGTCATTTCATTTGGAGGTTTTGGCATAAATGTACCCATCAGTGTGGTCTTTGTTCAATTGACATTAAATGATCAATTGTGGAATATTTTCATTTGGGGAGTTTATCTAGAACTTTAGAAGACCAGTGCTGAAATTCAGCAGAAGGGTCTATATACTCATTCAAATGATATCTAACGACCACTTTCTATATGTCAGGCACTATTCTAAAGGGTGAACACTCAGCAATGAACAAGAGAAACAAAAAGCTCTCTTCTAAAGGAGCTTCTAGTCTATGGTAGACTCTCTAGTAGAGTTTCCAAAGCATATTTGATGGAACTAGATTTTCCAAGATGTTAACAGAGATTACGTAGGCAAACAAAGATTGAGCTCAAATAAGGTTAAGAAATTGTGTACAAAGAAAATTAAAATTTTGTTTGTGTATTGTTGTGGGATTTCAGTTTTTTCTTTGCTGAGTGCATTGTGAATTTCCAAAATTAGAATATAGTAGGCAATGTAAAATAAACTCTTTGATCACTGAACACTTCCCCCCGCAGAATACTTCATGAAAATGATTAAAGCTCTGCTGAAAAGAAGCACCTTGGTAGAAAGTCTTCATAGCTGGTTGATGGGCTAAGTCATTAAGACAGAGACCTATTACATTCCTTAGATAGGGTCCAACTTTCTATTCGCTAGTCTCTCCAGGTTGGGGTCTAGTTCTGGACACCGTTCCAGGCATATGAATAGTTGGGCAGGCCACCGAATGCACAGCTGGTGCTTGATCATCCTCAACAACCAAAAGATACCTGAGAAGGATCACAGGGGATGAGGGCGAGTTTGCTTTGTTAAACCAGAGCTGTACGCCAACATTGCCGGCATCCAAAGTTCTTGGGCTTTAGACTCAGAAGGCCTGGGTTGGAATCCGAATTCTATCTCATATTTTCTGATCATCCTCAGATGAATTGCTTACTTCTCTGAGCCCGTCGCCCTGCCTGTGAGAAAGAAGAGATGATAGCCACTCCCCAGGCTCATTGTGAGCCTCAAATGAGAGCTTGTGTGTGAACACACTTTGTACTCTTGGCTCTGACTACACAGCAGGCTACCCGGGCATAAGCCACGTGGCCACGCCTCTCATCCAAATGGGTATGTTGGCAGTTCAGGGAACTGGGATCCACACTGTCTTATTACATCTAAATGAAGGAACATGGCCTTTCTCCTACTTACAAAGGATTCTTGCTCCAGCCAAAACACTCAGCATTGAAAACTCAATAATAGATACAAATCATGTTCAAATTTATATAATCTGAGTACAAAAAAGTAAGCTTATATTTCCAGGAACTGTCAAACATGGTATTGTATGTATGTTATTCTTTTTAAAAAAGGGAACATGCTTATTTTTGTATTAATTATGCTAGCAAGTTGATTGTTCTCATATAGACCAGATGCAAAGCAGAGATGATTACAGAATTTTTTTTTTTTTTACCAAAGTTGTCATTTGATTATTGTAAAAACTGGACTTTTCTTGGATTATTCTTTGGAACTTACCGTCTTCCAACTGCTATTGCAATTCTGTGGTCAGCAGCCTGTCTCCTCAGCAGAGAGGCCAAGAAGGAACTTGAGTAAAATTCTCTTATCAGCCCCAAGTGGTCAGGGCTGAAATGCAGGGTCCTCTGTAAAGAAGTAGTTTTCCCCCATCAACAGCTTTGAGACGCAAAGGAACGAAGGCGTGCTGTCTCTGAAAACGGCATTCGTGACAGACAGAGGGCCGAAGGGGAGAGACTTGCTGACTTGACAAACCGTAATTACTTTTTACAGCTCATGAAACTGTCTTCTTAAGAGACATACTCTATGGCCTTAAGTTTATTACACTCACCATTTTAGAGAAGTCATCTTTTGAAAAGATGAGAAGCCTCAATGAGAAGGGATGAGATTAATAGCCTAGCTTTGCCCCGTGCTAAGCGTCTTAGCGTTTGTTGTCAAACAGAGAAGAGAATGGAGAATAAGTCTTCAGAGGCCCTTGGGCTGGGGAGCTGTGCCATCCCTCAGCACAGATAACCCCCAACCCCACTTGGTTCCTTAACGACACGGTCTGTTAGTCTGCTCTATTTTATAAACTGATAGTTAACAGCCTGGATTGAATCACGGCTTTGCTCCTTAATAGATGGTGACCCGCAGCACATCACTTATTAACCTCCGTGAGTCTTGATTCCTTCTTCTTCTTGTGTAAAAGGAGGGTGGTAACAGGCTTCTCTTTGCATGTTGGGTTAATCGGCAGCTACAGAGACCCTGTTGAAATGTAAGCCACGTAATATCACTACTCTACTTGAAATCTTCCAAAGACTGTCATGTCATTCTGAGTAAAAGCTAAAATCCTCACAGTGGCCCACAAGAAAGATCCCACAGGATCTGCTGCCTCATCCTCCTTTCTGACCTCTTTTGCTGTTAAGCTCCCCTCTAGCCGTGCTAGTCTCCTTGTTATTGCTTGAACAGGCCAGACTCATGCCTGCCTCAGGGCCTTGGCACAGGCTGTACCTCTGCCTGGAGTGCTCTTTCCCAGATGTCGGCATGGCTGGGAACCTTAACTCTTAGGATCTTTACTCAAGTGTCTCCTTATCAGGGATGCTATTGATCTTATGCAAAATTGCAAACTCTCTTCCTTTCCAGACCTGATCCCTTTTCTCCTTCCCACTATATTTTTTTCCATAGGACTTATTACCACTTAACATAGATATTTTACTCATTTCTTATATTTGTTTTCTGCCTTTTTCCTCCTGAATGAAGTTTACATGAGAGTAGAGATTTTTTCTGCTCACTGCTGTATCCCAAGCCCCTGGATCAGTGTCTGGCACATAAATAAATATTTGTTAGATGAATGGATATTAAATTACAGCACAATTAAAGCACCTAACACTGTATCTTTGGCTTGGAAAAAAAATAGGAAGAAGTAGGAGGAAAGACGCTGACTTGAATGTATAGCATGCTCAAAATTTTATTCCACCGACTTGTGGCAAATGTCAAAAAATCAGCCTATACATCACTTGGTAGTGACAAAGGGAACATATGTTAAAAATAACATTAAAAAAATTTTTTTTTTTTTTTACAAAAGAATACCATCAAATAAATGTTGAAGGAATGATAGGATTAAAGACTCACCATCGTACAGTCCCTAGTGAAATAATTGATTCTGGCCTGGCTCACCAATGGGTATTAAAACTGTGAGTGATGGATGGGGAAGTGGGTAGATGAGTGAGGCTAAGATATCAACCCACAGATTTCTTGCTAGTCATAGAGCTAGAAATATTTTTAGAAACCCAGTTATCCAACTGCATCGTTTGCTGTGTCAGGACTCTCACAAGACAAGAGGAATGCAAAGAGGAGATGTACGCTCCTGTGTCCCACCCCGGAGCCCCGAACCCAGGGCCCCAAAACTTCCTCAGGACAGGCGTGTGACGCACGGTATACAACCAGTGTTCTCCCACTGGTGTGTGTAGCAGCCTCCAACCTTTAACCTTACCAACTGAGCTTATAAGTGAGTTATATTACTACTGAAAACAGCTTTATACAGAGCTTTCTTTTCCTCACTTACCCTATTTCTACTTCTTCTATGCCTCTTTTCGCTCCTAGATAATTTGATTCAAATTCTATTTATGTTACAAAAAAAAAAAAAAAAGCGCAACCAACGTCAAGGATCTCTTCTCATCCCCGCTGTTCCTTGTCACTGTCATCGTAAAGTGGATCAAAGAGTCTGGGCTCTGCAGAAGCCACTGGTGAGGAGAGAATTCGCAAGTCCGATCTGTCTCCCCGTCCTCTCTGTGAACTGTCCACAGGGCGAGCCTAGAGCATGGATTGATGTCACTGTCGGTTGTAAAACCATCCGGTGCCTAAGTTTCTGCAAGGAGGAAGAAGAGATTTCTGTTGTAAAGTGACTCCGGAGGAAACCAGGAATTAGGAGTCTGTAATGGAGTCATCGGCCTCTAGGAATCCTGATGATTAAGCACTCTGCAAGGAGGGCCCTCTAAGGCAGGGCTTTCCTTTCCTCTTCTCCTTTGTTCTGTTTATTCCTTTTGAAAGGGAAAGCAAAAATACCTTTCCATCCCTGGCGGAGAGTTTATCATGGGGAATAAGATGTCAACAAGTCTTGAGAGTAGCTGGACCCTAGACTGCGTGGGGACTTGCTTGTAAGCAATACCGTTTTAAAAACCAATATGAAACTTCACAGGAAAGCAATATAGCATCCAAGAGCACAGCGAGAGGGGCCGCGAGGCCCTAGGACAGAGGGGCTCTCAAACCACATTCCATCTGCCTCAGGTCAGCCTCCGTGATTCCCTATCCTGGCTTTGGCAGCCTGGCTTTTGATTAGGAAGTTTACATAGAACTTAAAATACAGAGGAATACAATTGCTTTATAGACTTGAGTTTGCAGGTGTTAGAAAAGATGGAACAAGTGTAGGGTTGGTGTTTCTAATTGTGTCACAGCCAGGGGACAATTTTGCAGTGGTCCTGATTGATCCCCCAGCTTCCAGCTCATTTTCTTCTTTTGCTCTTTGAGAGTGGGGCTCCCACTTTTTTCTCCACAGACTCCATACTTTAAAAGTTGATTTTTAAGCATACACCATATCTGAAGTAATAGTCCAGATGGCCTTAGAGTTTTCATTGAGCTTTATAAGATAGTCTTGTCTAATATTCCTCATAGATTGATGAATTGGGAAGTCCAGTTGGTGAGGTCCTGGAGGGCTAGTGTGAGCTTAGTTAGAGTTGAAGCAAAAGGATCTCTCAGGTTCCACTATCAGAATCAGACTTAGGAGATGAGGTATCTGACCTCAGTAGGGCAGTCCAAGAGGATCCGCCCAGAATGGGGAGCCATGAGGTCAAAGCTTAAATTGTAGTCAGAGTGGAAGACTGAGACCTGGAGAAATTCCCTGGACCATGGTGTGTCTTCCAGAGGGATTTAATGTGGTACCCCTTGCCAAGCCTGAATAATGACAGGAGCTAATGGAAATGGACATCTCCAGGCACCCAATACCAGTTTTGGACACTGCTCCAGCCCAGGAGAATATGCAGGTGGACAATGGCCAACTCATTCATGCCCATAGAGCTCTGGCCTACAAGCTCTGCAGCAATCGGCTCAGAATGGTCAGGATCTGGTCGAAGACTGTCAGCTTCCCTATTTTTTGTCCTCCATTTCCAACTCAGGACCAGTCAGAAAATGTAAAATATGCTCCCCAAACCAATCACATAAAATGCGCTGCTTTTAGTTAGCACACCTCCAGGTTCCCCAATAACCTCCAATCAGGACATACACGAGGCATTCTCTTTCTTCCCTCAGAAGCTCTCCCACTCCTCTGCCTGCCTACTAGTCTCTGCCAGACACAAATGATGAGGACTGATCCCCCACTACAACAAACTGAATAAATAGCCTGTGTGTTCCCCTTTGGGTAGTCTTTGTTTATTTCCACAGATCTATACTAGACATATAAAGACTCATTATTTAAACAAACATCCCAGAACCTACACATCTAAATAGTGTTGCCCTCTTCAATTAGTGTTTTTGGAGAATTAGGATCTATTTCGATGATACCATCATTACTGAAAATATTTTTGGCACTCCTGTTTTTAGCACTGAACTTAGAAGCAAGGTAGGGTCATAGGGTTGTTTAGCGGGATCACTTTCTCTCCCTCTCATCATGTTTCATGATTTCATTCTCTCTCCCCCATAAACACACACACACACACACCCGTCCCAGTACGTCTCCTCTCTGGCCTAGAATACGCCCTCTGCCATTGTTAATGTTAATCTTATTCACCAGCCCTGTCTCCAAAAGGATTTTTAATTATTTCCCTAATTGGCCTGCTCCCTACAAGAGTTTGTTGTTTACCAAAATGATATTCCAAAGAGTGACTCAAGGTTTAGTCAGCTATTTAAAAAGAGATTTGTCACTGACTCTTCCTGTCTTCGCATTTTGCAGTTCCAGAGGATGAGGGAAAATATGTAATAAATTTTGCTTTGCCCCAAATACTCCCTAAGTCCACTCTCCACCACGTCTTTCCTCAGACAGGAGACGTCGCCAGTGTGCAGGCCAGAGTGAGGGTAGACCCTCTCTCTCTGGCAAAGCATACAATGTGTTCCCATTACGTGGACACACACGGGACAGGCTCTTTGTGTTTGCTCTTGTCTTGCCCTGGAAACAGTACACCAGCGTCTGCAGCAGAGATCAGTTTTGGAAAATTGTGAAATATGTGAACAAATGTAGATTTCAGGCTCTTTTTCATTTTGGCTTTCATTCTCATTGTGAATTCCTATGATAAAATGGCACTTGTCCCTATACATCGCTGTTTTTGTTCACAAGGTTCAAACATCAGAATTCTGCCAAGTGGCTCCTTCAGTCTGAGTGAGCTTACAATGACTCTGGCTCTCATAAAGGATCTGAACAAAGCCACCCTGGGTCAGCAATGTTCATGTCGTTGAAGTCTGGAGTGTACAGACACAAACGTTAGGAACACGCTGGAGTGTTTACGATGTACTCAGGCTGTAATGCTGAGAGCCCACTGAAGGACAATTGCTGGAAACGGTCTATAAACAATTCATAATAAGCATATTCAACATGGGCACTTTGCTTTGAAATGATAAAATCATTGAATTGTTTGGAATGCCCATGTTGATCTTTTGAAATTCTTCAGAAATTCCCCTCTCATGGAATGCTATGGAGTTGGGGGTGACTGGAAAGATATTGAGCAGTTTCATTCTAATTTTTCACCCTATACCAGCTGTTGGGGATGGGTGGTTGGGGAGGAAGTCTCCCCGATCCTTCTCTTCTCATTCTTGTAGCTCAAGAAATTTCCTGTCCTTGTCAGTCCTTCTAAAACATTAATTACTACTCAGGGACATGTATATTGGTGCTCCCTTCCTGTCTGCACAAATGACCTTGGGAGCTGACAGGAAAATCAAGGGGACTCAGAGTCTGGTTGTTACCTCTCTGCACATTATCTCCTTACTGGGACACCAAGGTAATGAGGAAAGGATGCTTCTCCACCGATGTCCCCTCACTCGGGAATGGCAGCCATTTTTCAAGAGCCCAGGCAGCTCTGGGGAAGAGGTCATCCCCTCAGTCTGCTGCCCTTTGTCACTCCCCTGCCCCTAACCAGTATTAGACACCTCTCCTATCTCTTCCCAGAGTGCTCTGGGCTGCTCTCCCTCATAACACATAACTCTAATTGCTCATTTATGCATTGGTCCCCTAAGAGACTGCACATTATCCTTAGGCCAGGAATTGTATCTTAGTGTCCTTGAATTACCTGCTGAATCAATTAGGCACTAGTGAGAAGCAGCCAAAATCAAAACTTGGTGATGAGCATTTCAGGGAATCAGGATGTAAAAAATATAAGTCCATATATGTATATATGTATATGTACATACATATACATGTTTGAATGACACGGTTTCTGTCCTCTGGGAATTATTTGTAGAGGTAAGAAATAAATCTATTTAAAAGAAATCACAATGAAATTGTGTCATAAGACTATACAATCATTTTCAATTGGCTTCTTGTGAGACCCAAAGCACTTAACAGATATAAAATCACTTTAAATACTTAACACTTTTAAGCCAAAGATAATATTATGAATACAGTAATTAATATGACTTTTAAAAACCTCATCCTATTTTTCTCACAGACAGCAGATTTCAGGCACCAGATATCCTGGGGAATTTAGTAGTCGAACTTTCTATTGCTTCAGAAGACCTAATATTTGGAAAAAATGTAATTTGACTAACCGTATTTAGGCTGTTTTGCCGATCTGTCGACTTGATCCTGACCACTTCAACCTTTAACTCACTTGATTTCTTCATATATCATTTGGATTAGACCTCTAAGTTTCCTTGTTGCTTTGAAATATTATAACCTTTATTTTTATTTGCTTTATTTCTGTTGCATATAGAGGTACAGAGATAGAGATATAGAGTAAATATCATGACATGTCACTCATAAATACTTCAGCATGCATTTCCTAAGAAAAAGGGCATTCTACTACTTAATGACATTTTATCACAGCCAAGAAACATTAACATATATCATATAATTTATACACCCTATTTAAATTTCTCAATTTTCCCAAAATTGAGTTTCATATGTTTTTTCTCGGATCTAGGATCTAATAAAAATTCACACGTTGTGTTTGGTTGTTATATCTTCTGGGTTTTTTTTACTATAGTACAGCTCTCAGTTCTCTTGCCTTTTTTTTTTTTAATGACATATATCTTTCTGAAGAGTTCAAATTGTCTTATAGACCGTTCCACTGTCTTGTTTTATATGATTGTTTCTTCATGATTGGATTCAGGTTAAACTATTTGGTAAGAACGCCATATAAGAATACTACATAAGTGATGTTGTCATACGTGAAATAATTTTCATTTATTTTTAAGTATTTTAATCATAAACACAATATAATACTAAAGCATAAAATCTTTAAAATGGAAAGGAAAGGAAGCCACCAATAATCCCACTGTCCTAACTCACACAATAACATTTTGATGCATTTCCAACATTTTCTCTATTCTTTTTCAGTACAGATTTAATTATACTGCAGATTTAACTTTGCATTCTGGTTGTTTTTGACATAATATCACATCATAAGCATTTTCACTAGAAATAATGGCAACAATACTAACAATTCTACCCACCATTTATTGAGTACTTATCCAGTTGCAGACAGCATCAAGTATACTCTCTATATACTATTTCTTTTAAAGTTTATTACAACCCGTTAAGGTAGTTCCTTTTATTATCCCCATTCTGGAGTTGGGGAAACTGAGACTCTGTCTCACAGCTGGTAAGGGGTAAAGAAGAGATTTGAACCCAAGTGTGCGTGACTCCATCACACTACCTGTCTCCTAACATTTTTGTTGAATGTGCTTTGATTTATTCATTTCATGTAAATACATTAGGAGATGTTATCCACTAGATCTGACCTGCTTTTCAGAATATTTCACAAACCCTGACTTTTTTGACCAACCTCCTTTGCTTTATGAGCATAGCCCCAGACTGGCTTCAGAGACTTGTGCTTTCTACTTTTCCCCTAAGAACTTAACCTAAACCAAATTTGGTTTTCCCAAAGTCTATTTTCATTCAACAAGGAGGCAAGGTAATTTATAGGTAAATGACAAAGTCATCAAGGAGTCTGGCTACAGATGAGTGAGCAAAATTAACCAAATGAGACAACTGCCAAGGACCAAAGTCCCAGATCCTCCAGGCCACATTGGGCTTTCCTAAAGATGGGCAGTCCATGGCAGGCTCCTGTCCTGGGCCCCAGAGGCTCCTCTTACAGGGGTATTGCCCTTGACTGCAGCGTGGCTATGGGGCATCTGTCTTCTCTTTGACTCCACTAGGAGACTCTGGAATTTAAGCTGTGCAAAATCACCCTGTTGTTAAGGGCATCTGATCTAAACACACCCCACTGATCAGAAATGTATCCAGTGTCCAAGCCCTGAGAGACACAAATTCTAATACCTCTAAATGCACTTTAATGTGGGTTAAATGCCTCCATTTGTCTCGTAGCCTGCGGTGCCAGCCGGGGAAGAAGCAATAGTAGCAGTAACCTTTGCCAGACCAGCCTCTGGGAGGGCCCCGAGAACAGCAGGAAGGAGCCGAATGCATTTCAACTGCAGCCAAGTTAGCGGTTTAAACTTCATAAACATGTCTTAATGTTAGGACTCTTATCTTTATGCCACGGCATTCCTACCTCAAAGAATAGCCATAAAACACACACAGATAACACACAATTCAGCAAATAGTTCTAAGAGCTTTGATCAAATAAAAAAAGTTGATTAATCATTTTTGGTTGTTTGTCTTTCTTTTGACCTTTTCCTCTAGATCCATCCCCCTAACACAATAAGGATGCTCAATCATTTACCAAAAGGGTTAAGACAATGTAACTTCCTTGTGATTAAAAATAAAAATGAAGTGAAATGGAGTTCGTAGTTTTACAGTTAGATTTAGGGACTGGAAGTGGTGATCAGGACTTAGCAGCGTTTCTCTTACGATAATCTTCTTTCTTTAGTACTTGGTATTGAGAATGAAAGAAAAAATCAAGAGACATGATTAACCCATAAAACTAGCTACATTTGGCTAAAGAATGCCTTAACCCTGGTAAGTTATTATATAATGATGCTTTTTAAGAGTTTAAAGAGCCTTACTCAGACATACCAGTTTTCTATTGCTACGATGACGCTGCAAAAGAAACAAACACAAAATTTCAATGGCAAACAATAATAAGCATTTGTAGCTCCTGCGTTTGGAGTGGTTGGCTAGACAGTGGTTGGTTATACTGATCTCGGCTATGTATGTTCACATATCTGGGGGTCAGTTGGCTGTTAGCTGATCTGGGCTGCCCTTTGCTGGGATGACTGGGGCAACTTGGTTTTGCTTCATATGCTTCTCATTCTCTAGCAGGCATATTCTCAAGGCAGTGGCAAAGACATGAGAAAGCAAGACCCAATGTACAAGATCACTTCAAGTCTTTGTGTCACCTCTGCTAAATTCTGTGGGACAAAGCTAGTCACACGGTTGAGCCTAGTTTCAATGAATGGAGGAGGTTACCCTATCCACTGTAGGAGGGCACTTAAAAGTTACATGGCAAAGACATGGTTAAAGGGAGGTACACAAACTTAGACCCGTAATTTCAATGTATCATAGCAGGTGATTCTATACTCTGTAGGGTTAAAGTTAGTACGAATTGTCTGATGATAGCTAATATCCAGTGCAGATCCACTCATGCGGCCAAATTGTGAAAGAAAAGCATTCACCTGGGTTGCTGGTCTTGTATTCCAATGTGGAAGAAAGGATTTGTCATCAAAAGGTGGCAAGAAAGACTCCATATTATGAAGATGTCAATCCTTCCCAAATTGCTGTGTAGATTCAATGTAATCCCAATCAAAATCCCAGCAAACCGTTTTTATAGAAATCACCAAGCTGATTCTAAAATTTTTGTGTGAAAACAAAGGAAACAGAAGTGAAAACAATTTTGAAAAAGAACAAAGTTTATTTCAAGACTTAATATAAAGCTACAGTAATCAAGAGTGTGTGTATCCTCCCATGTTCATAGCAGCATTATTGACAACAGCCAAGACATGGAAACAGCCTAAGGGTCCGTAGATGGATGAATGGAGAAAGTCATATATATATATACACACATATAGACACACACAGTGAATATTATTCAGCTATAAAAAATGAGGAAATCCTACCGTTTGCAACAACATGGATGGACCTTGAAAGCATTTTGCTAAGTGTAATAAGTCAGAGAGAGAAAGACAAATACTGTAAGATCTCACTTACATGTGGACTCTAACAAAAATCCAAACTCAGAAAAAGAAATCAGACTTGTGGTTACCAGAAGTGGAGGGTGAGGGGAGGGTGAATTCAAAGAAGGTGGTCAAAAGATACAAACTTCCAGGAATAAGATAAAAAAATACTTGAGATATAATGTGCAACATGATGACTATAGTCAACACTGCTGTTTGAGATATAGCAAAGTCATTAAGAGAAGAAATTCTAAGAGTTCTCATCAGAAGGAAAAAATATTGTTTTCTTTTTTCTTTTCTTTTTATTGTGTCTATAAGAGATGATGGATGTTAGCCGAAACTATTGTGGTAATCATTTCACAATATTTGTGAATCAAAGCATCATGCTGTATACCTTAAACTTATACAGCGATGTTTGTCAATTATTTCTCAATAAAACTGTAAAAAACTGTGTGTATTGATGAAAGGATAACATACAAACCAATGGGGTAGAATAGAATCCAAAGAGGAGGCACAAATATAAGGCAACTTTATTCATAACCTCCAAAAACTAAGGTATCAAGGAAATTAAATAGAGAAAGATCGTTTTTCAACAGATTGTGCTGGAATCTGGACATTCCTATATAAAATCGTGGGCATTGACCCACACCTTGCATTCTAATAATATGAAATTTCTAGAGGAAATATAGGAAAAATGTCTTTTTTTTTTAAGATTTTATTTTTTTCCTTTTTCTCCCCAAAGCCCCCTGGTACATAGTTGTGTATTCTCCGTTGTGGGTTCTTCTAGTTGTGGCATGTGGGACGCTGCTTCAGCGTGGTCTGACGAGCAGTGCCATGTCCGCACCCAGGATTCGAACCAAAGAAACACTGGGCCGCCTGCAGTGGAGCGCGTGAACTTAACCACTCGGACACGGGGCCAGCCTCCAGAAAAAATGTCTTTTTAACGGTAGATAAGGCAAGGATTTCTTACCTGGGGCACAAAAATGATGAATTATAAAAAAAATAATGAGCAAGACTTCAAAATTACAAAGTTCTGCTCTTTGAACGGCACTGTTAAGAAAATGAAAATGAATAGGCAAGCCACAGACTGGGGAAAAATATTTGCAAAACACGTTTATTATAAAAGACTGTATCCAGAACATATAAAGAATTCTGGCAAATATTAATAAAAATAAACAACTCGGTAAAAATAGGCAAAAGGTTTGGATACTTCCCCAGAGAAGATATATGGATGGCTAATGAACAAATGAAAAGATACGTGACACTATTAGTCATGGGAAATGCAAATTAAAACCACAATAAAATACTAATACACATCTATTTGATTACTAAAATTTAAAAACTGACAAGATCAAGAGGTGATGAGAATGTGGAGCAACTGGAATTCTCACACATGCCTGGTGGCAATGCAGAATGGTACAGCCACTTTGCAAAATAGTTTGACAGTTTCTTATAAAGTTAAATGTCACCTATATAACTAAGCATTTGGATATTCACCCAAGAGAAATGACAACACATGTCTACACAAAAAGCTGTACGTCAATGTTCATAGCTGCTTTATTCATGATCTCCAAAAACTAGAAACGATCCAAATCACCACTACCTGGTGAATGGATAAACACACTCTGGTAGATCGACGCAATGGAATATGACTAAGAAATGAAAAGGAATGAACTGGTGATAAGGTAACAACATGGATGAACTCAATTGCATTATGCTAAGTGAAAAAAAGTAAGACTTAAAAGGTTACCTGCTCTATCATTCTGCTTAAATAACATGCCAGAAAAGGAAGAACTCTGGGGATGGAGGAGTGGTTACCAGGGTCTGGGAGTGAGAAGAGGGGATTGATTTCAAAGGTGCATGAGAGAACTTCCTGGGTGATGGCAATGTTCTATATCTTGATTGTGGCGATGCTTACACAACTGTATGTGGTTTTCAGAATTCATAGGACTGTACACCAAAATAAGGTGAATTTTACCGTATGGAAATGATATGTCAAAAAACCTGACTTAAAAAAGGGCGGAGCTGGAGAAACAAAAGGCAGAGCCATTTACGTTACACATCAATAAGTGTATAGTTGAAGCCTCAGACCCAGCCATTAAGAGAGGCCGGTGTATTCTCTCTTTTTAGTCAGCAACTATGTCAGAAAAGACATCTTGAACCAAAAGCTTAAAAAATTTTAGTACTCCTTGACCCGGGTTCCATTTCTAGGAATTTATCCAAGGAAAGAATCTTAAACAAATTTTCCTAAAAGGGAATTATTGACCACAAGTTTCAAAGTTCTAAAAACTTGGAAATAAGCTTAATGCTAGCAGTGGAAGAATCGAGGGTAGAAATATTAAATAAGCTTTGGTGCATCCACGCAATGGAACAGAATATTTAATGATATGGAAATGTGATTGCCATCTAGTAAGTAAAAAATCAGATAAAAGAGTATTTATGGTATGATCCCTCTTTTGAAATGTACAGTGAGGGAGATAGAAAGACTGGAAGGATCAATCTGCCAAAATGCTAATGATTATTCTCTCTCATAGTGGGATGGCGTATTACTTTGTTCTTATGTATTCCAAATCTTCTATGATGAATATGTATTTATTTGATACAAAGAAGCAAAATAACCTCCTAACTTATTTTTTTAAAAGACATCCATAGATTTTTAAGCCAAGGAGTCAATCCCGTTACACTTGGTTATCATGGATGTTCTAAAATCTGTGTATCCTTCCTTGAGTCCAAATTGTCAAAAAGCTGAACCCTAAGGGCCAGCTCCTAAGAGGAAGGAGGCATTCGACTCCTTTAAGAACCTTTGAGCCCTGCCGTATATCTGCTCCTGTCCACAAAGAATGTGAAGTCCTACTGAAAAAAACAAGCACAAAGAGACGGATTCATGAACCAACAAGACTGCTATTGTGGTAGGCAGCTGATAAACTAGCTTTTAAAAATCTGATATGGAGATGTTGCGGAAGTGTTGTGTTTGTGAGCATTAAACAAGGAGTCAAGAGATGTGTGACCACAGGCAAGATGCTCACCTGTCTGGTTTTTTTCTGAAAGATTAGGCTATATCAAGTCACATGCTAAACAGAGGAGAGTGGTTAACTTTTAGAAATTACTGAAACAAATCCTTCTTATTGAATAAAAGCCACCCAGTGTGGTTGCTAACTCACCACGCAAGAATGTTCTGGAAGAAGCCGTGATCCCTTCTAGACTCCCAAGGAGAGAGGTCAAGGTGTCTAGTCTATCTGACTCCCATGCCCACCTTAACCATCAAGAATTTACCATTAGTTGAAACTTGGCTTTATGGAAGATAATCGGTGATAGTACTAGGTACGTATGTGTGCGCGCGTGTGTGTGTGTGGTGAGGATTGCTTCATTTCTTAAAGTTTCAGCCCCATTGGATGGTGAAGCAACTATGGCTCTACACATCATGAATGCCCCCTCACTCTAAAGGAAGGTCAAAGTTTGTGATTTTTGTTTTCTGAGGACCCCTTAGAGGTTTGGGGAATCAGGAAATCATACACTATTTAGGGAAGAAAGAAAATGAGAAGATGATTGGTCCAACAACCTCCTTTCATAGATGAGTAAATGAGCCCTCTATCCCAGCTTTTTTCAGGGCTATAAAGCTACGTGATGCCACTAATTAAGCCTCCTGATACCCAGTTATGTACAGCATACCCCCAGCCAGCTCCAGACCAAACCAACCTTTTGCTTAAGAATTTGTCTAAGAAACACAGATACAACACGCTCGCGCACACACACACGTACACAGAGAGAAAAATACGACACATCCCAATATTAAGCAATTCAAATCAACCTTTCTTCTATTGGGTTGTCGTTGGAAGTAAATAGTAGAAAAGAAAGAAGTCTTAACAGCATAAGATCTGGAGTGAGACGACTGGGATGCTAAGTAATCTAAAGCTCTCTGTGCCTCAGTTTCCTCATTTGTACGACAGTGACAATAGTAATACCTATATCATGAGATTGTTGTAAGTATTTAATTGGTTACTAAATGTAAAACACTTAGAATAAAGCCTGGCACATGGTAAGCAATCAACAGAAATTCACTGTGACCCTCCCTCCATTGGCCTGAGCTGGCAGCATTGCAATTTGCAGCTGTCCTCGTCCCACACTCCCCCTTACTCCTTACGCTTTCTTTTGACTCTGTCCCTTGAGGTCAAAGTGGCATCAAATAATGCTGTAGAAGATGATGGTCGTGTCGAAAGAAACTGGCCCTTTACCTCAAGTAGCTTCCCTTCTCTTCTGTGTAAAATTGACACAATAATTTTTCAAAATGTCTGCAAATTTCATTAAGAATAATGATGTTTGATTTTTCTGAGGTAAATGCGATGGTAGTTCTGGAATGAGATTTAGCATTCTGTTAGTTTGGGTCCTTGGGCATGGTTCACAGCTTCTGCACAGCTGCACTCAAACATGAGGCATCGACCCCGCCTAAGCTGGTTCTCCCAGACGTGGCCTTGGGAGAGCCCTCTCACCTTAGGCACTTGAAATTCAGCTTCCATCTATCCTCTCCAAGGGTGCCAAGGGCTCACTTCAGGTTGTTGCTGGAAAGTCAGAAGATTGGATCATTCCCACAGCTGCATTGGCTGAGTGACTGATGGGCTGCAGCCCTTGGGGAAGCCAATCTTTACCATTCCCTTGGGTTTACATCTGACCCCATGGGCTTGAGCCAAGTTGTCAGCCGGGTCTCAGTGGTAAGTATTTGCATTTGCGACCTCTGTATAGGCTAAAAACTACAGCAGCCAGAGCTCAGGTTGAGCAAATGGGAAAACTATAATCTGTTTATGGTTTCTCTCTGGCAGTGCCTTAGGACTGGAGTGTGGTGAATTCTGGAAGGTGCTAGATGTTGGACCAGCAAGGACTGTGGGAACATGAATGAGGTACTGACAGCATCTGCTATAGTTTATCCTGGCTCTACTCAAATCCACTCACATCCCATTTAAGTTCAATCTGTCTCATCCCTCATTCTTAAGGGGGTGGTTGTTGAAAATTTTAAAAAGGAAGGGAATTACAACAGAAGGGTTAGTGGGCCAAGCTATAGTTCCTAATAGAAACTAGTCCCTAGGTAATAATTGATATTAAAAATCCCAGACATTTCTATCTGAGGGGTCTGAGACCCACGAGTAACTTTGCTTCAAGCACCCAAAGAGACAAGCTGAATCTCATTCCAGAACAACTACCACATGGTTTCTGCAGTTGCCCATTCAGTTATTACCAGGTATGCAAGCACCTAGAGACATCTCAGTAAATCCCCCTAAGATCCAGGCATGCTTCCTTTTTCCTCCATAATATAGCCACAAGCCTATCTCTCTCTCTTTTTTTCTTTAAAGACTGGCCCTAAGCTAACATCTGTTGCCAACCTTTTTTTTTTTCACTCCCTAAAGCTCCCCTATATAGGATATGTACATATCCTATATGTAGGATATACGTAGTTGTATATCCTAGTTGCAGGTCCTTCCAGGTCTGCTACATTGGATGCCACCTCAACATGGCTTGATGAGCGGTGTTAGGTCCGCACCCAGGGTCCGAACCGGTAAAACCCTGGGCCACCAAAGCAGAGTGCACGAACTTAACCACTCAGCCACAGAGCCGGCCTCCAGCCACAAATCTATCCCTTCATGATTGTAAGGTAACTTCTTTCTTTGCTTGCTGTTTGACTGGCATGAGGAACCCAAAATGACAGATGACAGCCACCACCTTAGGACTAATGTAATGCCCTAAAAAAGTACTCTGTTCCCTGGCACAAGATCTTTTCATGTCCCAACTGGAAACAAGAACCTTGAATCCAGCAAATGCTAATGTTGTAGGGCAGAAAGCAAAATTCCCCAAGTCGATCATTGGAAGTGATGGTGTCAGGAGCCACTCCTACTTCAACCCCTTGAATTCTTCTTATGGAGGGCATTCCATGCCCTCCATGGCTGTTGATTCAGACTATGTATTACATTTTGAATGACAGTACTCAAACCATGCCTATGTCACCCTCAGGCTGGCACCTTAGTTGCAGCTTTAACAAAATCATTCCAACTTTCTATCAAACTGGCGGCTTTGGAGTGATGTGGTATACAATAGGACTAATGGATTCCATGGCCATGTGCCAATTGTTATACTTCCTTCACTGGGAAGTGATTCTCTTGGTCCAGGAACGTTATGTTGGACCCCAAAAAAGTAAATCAGATACTCTGTGAGTGTCAAATATCTTTCAAAAGTTAGTAATACTACATAAGCCAATCCACCTACATCCCATCCAAATCTGTCATTAATGCTACAGTGAACCAGGGTTATCACCTTTCATCTATATCCCATCCAAATGTATCACTAATGCTACAGTATGCTGGGGATTATGCCTATACCACTTATCACCAGCAAGGGGATTTATTTCCATTTGGAAAGCAATTGATGTGGTTCCAGAATCCACTCTAATGATCTGCTTCCTAGGATCACTTTTGGTACCAATTATCTTGGTTTGTGTTCCCCAGAAGCAGATGCTGAGATAAGTTTTTGAGAGGAAATAGTTTGTTGAGTCGACCCCAGGAAATATTGCTAAGGGGGTGGAGAAATGAGATGGGGACAGCAAGGCTGTCAATAAAGGTTACAATGTCAAACAAGTTATGACAACTATGGGCACTTGGAGCTAAATCCACTAAAGAAACTCTGGTAGACCATGTAGGGCATACTCCATGAGTTATCCCTTCTGAAATGTGAGGGAGCTGGGGTATTGACCCATCAACTCCCATCTGTCCTTGGTAGAGAGAAGGGTTGTTAACTCTGCAACACTTCCAGGTTGCCGTGAGTGTATAGGGAAAAAAATTGGGTGTCAGAGAAAACTAGGCAAGAATCACAAGTGCTGGCAGTTGAAAGTTGCTCTAGAATACACAGGTGTGGGAGAGGCCATAGAGCCATGGGAATAGTCTGCTACAATGTAGAGGAACGATATATGAGAAGCAATTCATAGTTAACATTTATTGAGTGATTAATATGAACCAGGGACTACTCTATGCCCTTTATGTACGTTATCTCATGTGTTCCTCACAACACTCCTGTAAGGCACAAGCTACCTATTACTATCCTCATTTTCCAGATGGAGAAACTGAGACTTAGAGATGTTAAGTAAGATTCCCAGGGTCATTCAGCTAGTTATTGGAGATGTTGGGATTCAAAATCAGGCTCTCCTTCTCTTTCCAGAATATGGAGGATTATGATGCAATTGACATTAAGACAACAACAGACACTGTCTGACAATAAAAGTTTTCTTTAATAGAAAGAAATTGGACATATTGGAGGCAACTAAACAGAGCAGAAAACCACACGGCATGCTCTTGGTTGTAGGTACTGGGTTCTTCCGTACATGAGTCCTCTTGAGGATTTGCAGCGGCAAATAAGAACAACTACCTGGAATTAGGTCTTCAGCAGGCATGGAAAGCTATACTTTGCATTCTCTCATGCTTTTTTATAACCTCTTCCATCCACACCCCACCCTTACCCTATCTAAGTGATTTGAAAGTCTCTAGCTACATGTTTACCTCAGCACATTACTGAGGATTAATTGTGAGACCGGATAAATAAAATGTCAATTTCCCATATGTACCATCACTCAGCAGATCTAGGTTTCAGGTATGCCTGAGGTTGACCCTAAAACAGGGAAAAAGAGGGAACTGAGGATAAATCTCCTGAAGCAAAGAAGCCTTATGGAGGACACAAAAGGAACTATAAATACAAATGTCTCAGAGGCCAGTCAAGTATCATAAAATGAGGAAAGCAGGCCCAGTGCAAGGCAACAGGGAGTAGTGAGGACTATGGTGCACAGGCAAGCACATTCCCTGTCTAAAAACAGCATCTGCTGCTCAACTCAATCAACTATTACCTTTTGGGAATGTGGGCCTATTGCTTCCAGAGCTTTCAAAGTTTCAAGAAAGTTGAAAATACGGATTTTTATGGGTAATTTTCCAGTTTTTAAATGTGAGTAGCTAATTCATAATTATTCAAAATTACGATGTAGGCTAATTTTTGACCCGTGCCTTGATGTTTGTAAGATTAATTGCCACTGGAAGTGGGGTTCTGACTGGGGGTGACCCTGAATGATAGAAATATGACAAATAAGTGGAAATTACAGAGAAACAGGCCTTGATCCAAAGTGAGGGAACATTTTCTAACAATATTATCCAAAGATGGAATAGCCTGCTCTAAAGGGGTGAGTTGCTCACTTCTAGAGACAGTCAAGCATCAATTGGATGATCTTTCTGGAAGAACAGTGTAAGGAGATCAAGGCACAGATAGATGGAATGTTAGACTTCGTATCTCCCTTCCAACTCTGTGCTTCTTCAAGTCAAACCACTGTTTCCTTCATTAAGGTTTCAGCACAAGCTGGATTTGACATTCAGAGTGAGCCTGTTGGTTTTACTTACGGTGTCGTACATAGAACATATGAGTGTCTCTTCTCATCTATTAATGTAGGATGTTATTGGGATGTCTTTTCCAAAGGAAAATGTTCTTAAGGCTACTTATTATTAGTTTATACTTCCTATCTCATGGGCTTGCCTTACCCTGAGTTGGCCTCTGTTTCTTCAAAACCACCCAGCGAGACTCAACTTGGCTTAGCTGTGTCTCTGCTGGTATTATTTTTTTGTGGAAATAAATGCACATAGACTCTGATAATTTACACATGTTCAGAAGTAATTATAAAGAGAACCCAACACTTTACAATCTATTTAAAAATTGCTATAAATCCGGGGTCTGGAAATGAAAAATTTCTCTTCCTTTGAACACACATCGTTGTCACTATTGGCATTTTCTGTTCTCTTGAAAACATTGACTGTATCAGCACAACACTGAAACATGTGAACATTTTAGCAAAAATAATTTGGCCAGATACACCAATTAATTCAATGACAAAAATGAGTCAAACACTTAGCTTTGGCCTCACATGAAGGCAGTCAAGACACCGTCTGTTTTCTTTCTGACAGCAGCGTCTGGTCCTCATATATTCCATCTAACACTTTAAGGGATCTTGATTTCAGTATGAAACTTGCCCACGTCTTCAGAGCCACAAAGAACAGATTTTACCTATTATTCTGAAAATGCTTTCCCTTACAGAAGAAAATGAAGAAGAAGGAAAAAAGAAAGAAAGGAAAACTGCTTTACATTAAAGACGGCTCATTTTAGCCATGAAGGTAAGCCTAGCCATTCTGAGATGCTGAAATATTCTGGCTTGGAACATCTTTACTGCTTGGTTCTTGGCCTAGAGCCTCATCACGCTAAAGAATTGATTTAAATGTTCTGTTTTTCAAATTGTTTGTTTGCAAAGTCTAATCTGGGAGGGCAGCTAATATTATTATTAAGGATCTTTTATGTGTAAGGCTTGTACCAAGCCTTCAATATGTATTATCTCATTGAATCCTGGGGGGTGGGCATTATTACTCACAGGAGAAAGTGGGCTCGAAAGGTAAAAGGATCAAACCGGGGCCTAGGGTTCAGGTCACTTAACTCCAAGATTTATACATTTTCTTCAGCATAACAGAAAAATGATGGAGGAAAGGAGAAGAGAAATCCATTATAAAATTAGGTAATCTAAAGTTAAACTTCAGGAAATCTTTTATGGAACCATCTCCTTGAATCATAATTCCAGTTGCACATTAAGTTCAGCTGTAGGGAGACCTGAGTATAAACATCTGTTGATTAGCCTCGCAGTAAATCTGTGAGATAGAAAGTCAGTAAATCCTCATGTTACAGATTGCCCTCGCTACTGACTTTGACTCTCAGCTGTTAGATTGATCATTAGCAAATAACTTATGGGCTGTGTGCCCTCATCAGCTCTAAGTAAACTTTGGGATTTTTCTTTTCCGCTGACTTACAAAACCTGTGTGTGTCTTCCCTGGTAACCCCCGTAAGCGATCAGTCCGCCCACCCTAAGGTCAATATCCTCATTCTGTATTTATTTTCTCCTTGATGGTTAAGTGGTATGTTGAATCAACATTTCCTCAAGAGCTTTCTTAGCACTTACAACTAAAAAGTTCTTAGTGAGAGCTGCGTTCAGTTCAACTTTCTCTGTGTTCCTTTCCCTTCTCTGGTTTAGTGTGTCGAAAAATCCTTTTGCATCAGCATTTGTGCAGCATATAATTTTTTTTACTCTCATCCAACAAGCACATTTGGATTTACTATTTCACTTGAACAGTTGGTGTTTACTGGCAGCAACAAGAACAAAATTTATAGCAGCAAATGGAAGCTGAACTTGCATGCTGGCTTTGCAGAGAAGAACTTCGTGTTTGCCATTTCCTAATTGTGAAAACAATATGTCCAAGATTTTGCAGTCATCAGCATTCTAATGTAACGATTTCCATCTGGTCAAAGGAAGAAATTCAGAACCTCTATCTCCTTGAATTTAATTTCACTCCAATGCAAAGGTAACTGGCTTAGGAAAATGTTGGAAGACGGGAGAAATTCAGACTAAATACGTTCTGAAAAGTGTCTGTAACTTTCACTTATCCAGAGGATAATTTTCCTGAAGAGCCAACAGGTAGAGAGAGAATTTGCCACAATCTTCTTAATGGAAGTGGCTCTAACTGGAGCAAGATGACAGGATTACTTTGAGGTGAGAGAGGATAAAGAACGCAGGATGATTTGTGGGGCGTTCCAATTGGAGGTAATAAGGAGTCAGAGATCCACAGAGACGAAGCAATCGGAGAATAATACCGAGGCAATCGAGGCCAACAACGTGGTAATAAGAAGCGGTTTAACATCCCATCTCGTCCCATCTGGCATTAAGAATTTGGCACTGGTTGTTGAAATAGAAAACTCATGATGGCCCTCACACTGCTCCAGTGACCTCCCTTGCTCATTAGCGTGGAGTTCAAGCCGAAAGAAATGTAGCATAATATTTCAAGTGCTTGGTTTGCATTTTTCCATATTCATTGATTCAACAAATATTTATTAGGCACTACATTGTATGTCAGGAATGGCATAGGTGCTGGGGGTATGGGTGATAAGCGTTTCTTGGATGTCTGTGATAGATAATTAAATGAGAAACATAAAATGCGCATAGAGTGGTCCTAATTTTGAGATGTTGTTTGCAGCTCAAACAACCTGTAAAGAAGACTTTTCTATATATTTATTGTTTTCTTTATACTTTATATTTGTCTTTTTCTTCTTGAAATGAGTACGGAAAGGAAACAGAATTCTAGAAATTACCTTATAGCTGGCCTTCACTTTATGGAGTTAAGTGAGCTCTGGTCAGGAAGAGGACTCTATCCATCATCTCACAATTCCTGAAAAGCAACAGCATTGTGAACACATCAGCCTCCAGAGTGCAGGCTGTAGCCCTGCACGTGGTAGGCATTCAATCAAGAGATCTTGAATGACCAAACAGAGGAAGCTGGACTAGATTGTTAGAGGCTGTGGAATCGTGGTTCCAAAATAATGTTTAAGGGCAGCAACATGAGACAGAAACAGTGGAGAAGTTGCCTCTTGCTTGCCTCCCCCCTCGGATACACATCAGTCTGCATAGGTGGAAATGACCCAGATTCTGCCCAGCATGTGGCCTCCATTACTGGGCAGTAGGGTCCTGCCCACACGCAGACCATGGGTTCTGTCACAGAGCTGCCTCTCGAGCCCCCACTTCCCTCATCTCCATGCTCTGTTGGAAATCCAAGCTGTGAAATCATAAAACTCAGAGAGCAAAGGGTCAGCTCTTGTATGCACTCTAACTACATCTTCACAGTTCATTCCATTCCTGCGGAGACTCTTGTAGAAAGACATAAGCATCACGTTTACCTGTGAGCCATTCTTCACCCAGAACCACCAAACACCAGCTCCCTTCTCATGCTGCAGTCTCTGCCTTTGGCCCCACCAAGCCCAAGTCTATGGCTAGAAGCCTTGTTTCATCTATGTTAGCTAAGTCTTGGGTAACTTTCTTTTTGTCTGAATTGTCTCCCTTCCCATCCTGGTGGTGAATTCTGTCTCTGGGATCTCATCTACCTCTCCTTCTTTATCAGAGCAATCCCAATCTATCCAACATATCTTAAGAACATTAAACTTTAATGTTTAATGTTTCCCTAAAGAAAGGGCAGGCAGGGGCCAGCCGGTGGCGTAGCAGTTAAGTTCACATACCCTGCTTCGGCAGCCTGGGGTTCGCCAGTTTGGATCCCAGGTGTAGACTTATGCACCGCTTATCAAGCCATGCTGTGGCAGGTGTCCCACATATAAAATTGAGGAAGATAGGCACGGATGTTAGCTCAGGGTTAATCTTCCTCAAAAAAAAAAAAGGAAAGAGGAGGCAACTCTGCTGATCTGTACATGTAACAGGACATTAAAATAAGACTTTCCTTTTGTCTCAGTGTTACCTCAGCCCTAGAGCTGAGAATAAATATTGTTAAATACCCATCTATTCTAAAGAAATGTAACTTGTTAAGGAGTGACCAAAAAATAGTCCAGAGACTCTTAGCCCTTCTCCCAATGGCAGGTGTACAACAAGAGTTCTGTGAATTGATGAAGAGAGCCAGGAATTTATCAGAGACGATTTTTAGGCTGCTGAAATGTTTCTTCTCCCCTTGCCCATGCTTTTCCCTCATCCTAAGGAAGCGAGAGGGGGCTTCAGAGACCCACTTGAAAAGCTGACCTGTGTAGAATGTGTAAGTTTCCGATTGCTGCCATAACAAATGAGCACAAATTTAACAACCTAAAACAACAAATTCATTGTCTTACGGTTCTGTAGGTTAGCATTCGGGTGGGCTCAGCTGGTTTCTCTGCTTCAAGCCTCACAAGGCTGAGATCAAGGTGTTGTCAGGGCTGTCTTGCTTCAGGAGGCTGTGGGGCAGGATCTGTTCCAGGGTCATTCAGGTCGTTGGCAGAATTCAGTTCCATTCGCTGTTGGACTGAGGTCCCTGTTTCCTTGCTGGTTGTCAGCTGGGGACCACCCTTGGCTCCTAGGACCTCTCTCTGGTTTGTGCACAAGGTCCCTACATCTCAGAGCAGGCCAGAGCACGCAGAATCCTTCTCACGCTGTTGCATCTTTCTGCTTCAGCCAGGAAATGTTCTCTGCTTTTAAAGCTCGTGTAATTATATTGAGCCCACCCCGATAATCCAGGATAATCTCCTCATCTCAAAATCCATAACCTTAATCACATCTGCAAAACCCCTTTTTGCCATGTAATATAAAGTGTTCACAGGTTCTGGGGATTAGGGCGTGGACATTACTCAGTCTACCACATATATATTGGTACCTGAAAAAGACAAGGTGAGAAGCTACCGGAAGCCAGGCTCAGGGGAAGGGATAGCAGCCAGCTGGAGGAGACACCTGTGTGAGGAAACTGCAGTGGGAGCTCCCAGTGCCCAGTGGAGGTGTCTCTGAGGAACTCTAAGGGTGCCTCATGAGAGAAAACATCAGCCTCAAGAGAGCTCCACACCCAGAAAATTCTCTCAAATTACAGCCTTGCCTTTCCTCCCTACTGCTGTCCCAATGCTGGAGGACCAAAGGCAACATGAGAATCCAAGAATAGTAGGAAAGCAAGGTAGGAGAGGAGAAGCTACCCCTGCCTGGCAGCCCCCTGCACGTCCCGCTCTGAGCAGGTCTGAGCTGGGGGAGGGAGGAAGCTGAATTGAGTGAGCAATTGAAACTTCCATATTAGACTGAACTGGACTTTCAAGGTCTAAAACACAACGTGTTTGTTAATATCTGAGAGTGGCTTAAAAGTTATGACTCTGCCCAGGATCCCAAAATGGGAAAACAAGTTCATCAGTCAGTTGTAGTGAAGAATAATGTCACTTTCTGCTTCTCTTTGTGGTTTAATAGCCCAGATACGTAAGTTACTCAGCCCTTCTCTAGCAACCTCTAAGTTCTGATTACCCACAGCCACCTCAGGGGAAGGGCCGCACATCTCCATCAACAGGAAC
Organism: Equus quagga; assembly: GCF_021613505.1. Taxonomy (NCBI): domain Eukaryota; kingdom Metazoa; phylum Chordata; class Mammalia; order Perissodactyla; family Equidae; genus Equus; species Equus quagga. The sequence goes on from NC_060272.1 coordinate 61,915,326, forward strand.
TCAGACCCTTGTTGAGTTAAAATGCTGGATAACAGCTTAATGATTGAGATTGCAAAGCCAGAATATTGAGTTTTCATGTGATATATTATTTATGTGAAATAATACCTTGTTGCTACCATGTTAAGCACAGTAAATTCTCTGAGAACTGACTTTATAAAGAATATTTTAACTGGTCAAGAAGGGCTAACATTTTTTGATCTATGATCCTTGGGCTACCTTTTCTGTGATGTCATGGAAAGAACATTAGACTAATTGTTCTAGAACTGAGTCTTCAGATCGTTTCACCTCTTTGAGCCTCAGCTTCTTCATGTGTAAAATGGCTAACAGGAATGTCTGTCCTGCCCGTCTCGTAGTTTTATAGGGAAAATCAAATGTCATAATAGTCATGAAAACATATTTCTAAATTGTAATCTGTATCTATAGTAAGGTATTATTAGTAATTGAGCATTTCTATATATTCCACAAGAGGTTATAAATTTGTAAAGAAATCTAAGTTTGTTTAATGGACTATTAATAGTCCATGCTTAACAGACTACTTCTGGAAGGACACATAAGAAACTAGTAACAACAGTCCCCTCCAGAGAGAGACTTGATGAGAGTGATGGGGAGGAGAGAGACTTATTTTTCACTCTATTCCTTTTTGTGTCCTTTGAATTAATACCATATGTATACAGTGTGCATTCAAACAAATAAAATTTAACAATAATTTGAGGAATTGAAGAAAGAAGATGTGTTTATTCTTAATAATAATCTAAACATAATCTAGTCTTTCTGTAAAAGTACTTCTTAGGATCTTTAATGCTTCAGAATTAAATGAGATGATTTAGTTGATGCAACTAGCACAGAACTTGGCACATGGTAGGTGTTGAGAAAGGGGTAGTGCCTTTTCTCTTAAGGTCAGTGTTATGACTATCAACTCCCAGTGAATTAGCTTTATACAAGCATATAGCTAATGGGATGCTGGATATTAGAAAGTTTATTGGATTTTACTGGGATGTTGGACACAGATGGTAAGTGGGAATGCCAGAAAGTTGATGAATCATCTGGTAAACTAGTGGAAAAGGTGAGTGGAGCCAGAAACAGGCCGGAGAGGGCAAGAAAACATGCAGGTCTGGAGAAAAGCAGCTACACTCATTATATCATGTAACCTGCTTTTCAGTTGCTGATGTTTCTAGAATGTTAAGAGCATTTTGCAAATTGGAGTTATTCTGATCTTCGTGGTATTAAATGCTCATTAAATAAAAAATATCTTGAAATCTCATTAGCTAGACTGTGGAAAATTTTTTTTTCAAGTTTATGATTTCTCCTCATTTTATGGTGAGGAGCAGTGAGTCCATAAATCAGAACACTTTGTGGGAAGCTGTAACACCTAGCCCTAATGCCAAGACTGAGAACCTGATAACATGGTTATTAAAAATTAAGATCCCTGAAAGACTGCGCTTACTGCTAATAGGAATGCCCAAAGCAGCCAGATATGATGTCTGTCTTTTTGTTTTAATGTAGTTGCATCAATTCTGCTATTCTGTTATAAAGCAAGCACCCAGAAGGACTCTTAGAAAGCGAGCAAAATGAAAACAAAACAAAACTGGGAAGAACTAGCCCATGCAGAAATCACCACTGATGTTACGGCATTGTTGGTGTTGTTGAGATGGTATGGGACAATGTAGAATCTTGCTGCTCCTGGTGTGGTTCCCAAACAGCTTGTTCCCAACACAGAATCTCAGGCCCTCCCCCAAGACCTACCGAATCAGAACCTCTAGTTTCACAAAAGCCCAGGGTGATTTCTATGAACATTTAAATGTATCAATGTGCCTTAGGCAAAAAACATCCTAATTGAAGGGCAGCATCCATTTTATCTCAGTAAGGAGAAATGGTCAGCTTTGGATTGTTCTTTGAGAATAAATAATTAGTAAATAAATTCAGCCAAAGAGATAACATGGAGGCACTTTTCTAAAGAAAAGGCTTTGGGACAGTGGAATCATTTGAGGGGTATGGGAATTGAAAGAAGGAAATAGATGGGAAAAGAATAAGCTTAAAGGTGTGAGGCTTGAAGTCTTGGCAACTGATCAAATGGAGACTCAAAGATCCCCATTCTGGTGACTAAGAGAATGAGGAGGCTGTTAGCTGAAGAAGGAAATCTACTAACTAGTGAGAGGCCAGTGAAACGAAGGCCCCATTTACAACCTAGGACATTTAAAACCTAGGACCTTTTCCTTATGGGATCGTCTGTTCTTCAAATCAGTGATTCTTCTTGACATCAAGAGTTGCTTTTGGTGCTTTCTCCCCATGGACCCTTGGTTTAAAAGACTTCATCTTTCACTCTTTATTTGTTAAGAATATTTTTCCATTTTTAGCCATAAAAGTGCTATTGACCAGTGTGAAATCATGTGTGTTACAACTGGGTTGCCATAATTCCAGCTAAAAGCAAATAAACTTGATAATTTAGTTGGTATATGAAGTTTCCCAACATGATTTTGATGAGAAAATAATTCAAGGACTTCCCCTAAGTGTGAACATGAGAAAGATTCCACTGGTAACCTGAGTGAAAGTTCCCAGGGTTGCAGGGGAAGAAGAAGAACTGAGGACAACAATGGGGGTAAAATTAAGAAAAGCTTTTCCTGTTTCTGCCATGAGCGCCTTCCATTAAAGGGCTCAGCTAAAGGAAACGGGAATGAACATATATGCCCGGGAGTGCTCAGAGGTGTCCCACTTGGAAACAAATCGCAGAAAAGGTAGACATCAGCAACCAGCTGGAGACTCTTTATTTTGACTCCTGGTAATAATAAATTAATGAAAAAAAATTCTGAAATATCACTTCCAATGTGGAAGACCTTCATCATTCTAATTGTAGGGGACCAAGTGATAATCCATTACAATGAATAATCTCCCTTGGAAAGTCCCTACATAATAAACCAGACTATCAGGACACCAGCCAGCTTTATGTTACATTTTTGGTGACTCAAGGAATTTGTTACAACAGATGACGTTCCTGATAGTGGAAAGTTACTTACATAGAAGCAAAGTCTTAACCTCTTAAGTAATTTTCAGTTGGCAGAGATAGAAAGTCTTCTCTAGCATTCAACTACACAGATTTTTAGTGATGGTTTCAATTAATGAAAATTAAGAAACTCTTTCTTAAGGTGGTAACTTTTATAGGTATGTAAACTAGATAAAAGAGAGTTCTGCGTTGGCAAGTTTGAAGGACAATGTAGCAGATGTTATTGTGGTTGATTACTTAGGTCCCAGCTTGAACAGACAGAGACAACTCTTTTTAAATCTCTGTTCTATGCATCCGTCTAGGTGCAATCATCACAGCTTTGAGTCATGCTTGTGGGTTTCCATGTGTTCCAACGACTGGGTGAATAAGCTACCATGTTTCAGTGTTAATAGGAATTAATATGTGGTTTAGTTAGCAAGTTAGAACTGTTTCACATTAGACACGACTTTGCAGCAGACAGTTTTATAAGGAGAATGGAATGAATTGAATACCGTCACTTGAATTAGAATATCTTTTATATTCTCTGTGTTCCCTGGGAGCTGACGACAAATCTACAGCAGCATGCTAGAACAAGCAGACCAGAAAATTAAATTCTTCTCATTCTCCCTTTGCGCAGGAGGCACGATTCAAAGTGTTAGCTTCAAATATCTTTCTGTGTGTTTTCTGTCTTCTTTTCTTCCTTTCCTTCTTTACAAGTCAGCCAGACTTGGTAAGATCATTAAAAAAAATGGGACTTTTGCAAACCTAATGACTAAATCAGGGAAAAATTGGGCTGGAAAGATTTTTTGAGTGAGTCAGGTCTGGTGCTTTGTCTCCTGCTGCCCAACGTCTCAGGACTTGTGGGAATCAAATGCGATGATGTGTGTGAGGGCACCAACAAAATGGAGCAGGCGAGTTTGTGTGAAGATATACATTGGTATTTTTATGAGTATGGCACTGGACCTTCCCAGATTATTGGAAAGTTTTGTTGTTTATTTTTTATTTTTCTTTCTCATAGAAAGGAGCTATTTAGTTTACTTAGTGGCTTAACACGTTTTTAAAACAAATTCTATCCCCATGTCCACCCTAATTCATCCCCTAAATATATCGGACCATTTTCCCATTCATTTCTTAGCATTGTGGGAGAAGAGCTGGTCACAATCCTCTCTCTAGAGTGAAAACTACTTAATTTGACACAAGGAACCTTTTAAGATGAAGAAAACTGACTCCCTAAAAAAGAAAAGAACTAGAAAAAATGAGCAAAGAATTGCCTGAACCAGCGTAAGGAAACCCTTTCTAAGTAACATAATGCCAAAGGCAGGAACTCTAAAAAAAAGATTGATAGGTTGGTGATATATAAATTTTAAACATTTGTATATTAAAGACTACCATAGAAGAAAAAAATGCAAATTATAAACCGGGAAATAATATTTGTAACTCATATGACAGACAAAAATGTATGTTATTTGTTATGTTTATTTTATGTTTTTTGTGTTACTACCAAAACGTCACTAACATGATGTTAAAGAGATAAAAATAATACAAAATGACAGAGAGAACAGAAGAAGAGACAAAGGCAGATAAGAGAAGAATGAATTTTTGAGAGATGGAGAGCAGATGGAAAAAGCAGCAGAACTGACAAGTGTGAGCATCAAGTATCTGTGAAGGAAATGCCAGTGGGAAGTGAGCTAATCCCTGCAAAGCAACAGCAGAGAGTTCAGGAATGGGAAGTACCAACTAGGGTGAAAGGCAGACTATTTTACAGCAAGAAAACAGCAATAGCCAATAGTATGATCAATGTTTTCAAAATCACTAAAAAGAAATACAAATTAAAAAAGAGATCAATATCAGACTGCAAATACTTAAAAAATAATATTTGGCGTTTGTTCATTCATTCACCAAATATATACCAGGAGCCTAAACTACACGCACGATACTCTTCTGGGTCTTCCAGATAAAGTAACAAATAAAACAGAGTCCCACCACGAGAACGAAGACCCACACTACAGGGGGATCAGTGAGGGGCCTGGACCCGCAGGCCTCTCTGCGGGGTGTGGGGGAAAGATCAGCAGACCTAGGCTTTCCTTTCTCCTTCATTCTTGGCTTCTGGGAGTTTCCCCTTTCAGCAGTAAAGTGTATCACTTGTCCCTTTACTGCTTGACAATGTGAATATGTCCCAATGGAGGTTCAGTCAGATGGGACTGACCTGGAACAGCAACAGAGACCCAAAATAATAGTGACACAGGGTGCCATGATTGGGCGTTTTGAGTACAGTATGGGTGAGCTTATTCGAGAGCGGGCTTTCATTACAGAGAAAAAGATAAGAAGATAGAACTTACACTCACCACAGTGGGAGGAGACAGAAAACAAACAAATATATCATGTCAGGTGGTTATAGACACTAATTAAGGAAAGGGAGCAGGATCGCTATTTTCTGTGCTGTGGTCACAGATGGCTTCTTCCTTCGAGCAGAAGAGACCTGAGGAAGTGAGGAGATTACCCCTCAGCTCTCTGGAAGAAGGGCGCTCCAGGCAGAAGGAATAGCAGGTGCAAAGACTCTGAGCAGGGAGAGTACTTGGCTTGTCCAAGAACAGGAAGCAAGCCTGCTCACAGGAACCACAAGATGTGGGAGAACGTGGTAGGAAATAAAATCAGAGCAGCGTTCCAGGGGCCAGGTCATGTGCAGCCTTGTAGGCCATGATAAAGACTTTGGCTTTATTCTGAGTGAGACTAGAAACATTCAGAGTGTTTTAAGGAGGGAAATGATGGAATCTGATTTGTCTTTGACAAGGATCCCTGACTTCTTTGTGGAACATGGATTTGGGGCACAGCAAGGACAAGAGAAGGGAGATCACTTCAGAGACTGCTGTGATAATCCAGGCAAGACACCAAGAGGTATGAAGTGGTGGAGGGGTGAAGGCGGTAAGAAGTGGTCAGATTCCAGATATAGTTTAAAGGTTGAGCCAATAGTACTTGCAGATGGATTGGATGTGGTGCGGGAGAGAAAGACTGGAGTCAAGGAGAACGATAAGATTTTGGGCCTGAGCAACTGGAAGAATGGATTTGCCACATGTTGAGATAGGAGGACTGTGGGAGGAGTTTCTAGGCTTTGTGTAGCTGTGGTTACGGTTGCAGTTGGGAGACGCAGAATCAAGAGTTTGGCTTTGGGCTTATCGAGTTTGAGACGCCTATTAGACATCTAAGACAGATGTTAGGTGGCAGTCTGGGATTCGGAAGAAAGATCAGGACTAGACAAATCAAATTGCTCATCACCAGCAGAAGATGCTTACTCTGAGCCTGGGTGCTTGATAAGCTTACTCGAGAGTGAGGACAAATCGAGGTCTGAACTCGTGGGCAGTCAAACACTTAGAGTTCCCACAAGTTAGGAATATGAGGAAGATGTATCTGAGAAGACTGGAAAGGACCAGCCAATAGAACAAAAAGCGAAGGTAGAGCCAGCCAGAGAAGGAAAACCAAGAGAGGATGGCATTCCAAAGACAAAATAAAGAGTGTTTTGAGACAGAAGGAGTGAGCAACTGTATCAAGAGCTGCTGATAGCTCAGATAAGATGAGGACCAGGACTTGACCACTGGATAGGGCAATGTGGAGGTCTTTGCAAGAGTAGATTTAGTGCAGTGATGGAGAAAGAAGCCTAATCGCAGTTCAGGAAAAATGTGAAGGGAAGAAGTAGAGATAGCAGGTAAAGACAACTGGTTGGAGGAGTTTTGCTGTAAAGGCCCATTTACATTTCTTTCACAGAGAAACGTGATGATAACTGGAGAAGAACATGGGATTGTGGTAATGGTTCCATTTCTTTACTAGTCCCTACGTCTATGCCCTTTGCTGTGTGACTTTGCATTGTCCTCTCAACATGGGTGGGGTGACCTGCCCCACCCTTGATTCTTGGCTTGCCTTGTGACAAACTTTGGCTCAAAGAAAAAAGAGAAAGAATGAGGTGGAAGTGATGATGTACCAGTTCTGAGCCTAGACCTGGGCTGTTCTCTTGCATCTTTGCTGTCACTGTGACAACATGCCAGGAGGAGGAGCCAATGAGAACATTCAGATAGCCACAAAAATGTTATCAATTGCACCATACCATTTTACAGTCTTCTGTTTTTTAACTTTGTTAACAAATCCCTAAGTCAATAAATATTCTTCTACAATATATTCTTTTTTGGAGATTCTTATATATACATAGATAGATAGATGTATCACCATACTTCCGTGAAACAAATGAACAAATTACAAGTACATTTTCTCTGTGTGATTTTTCTGTTTATTTACATTAAATAAGAGAATATCTTTTCGCGAATTAAGGATTGCTCTAATGCAGAATGGATTAGATGGTGGAATTAATTTCCAAAATACGATTTCATCTACTCAAAGTATACTCATCACTATTCTTGGCCACCTTCACAGAATGCTTTACAATAACGGTGATCCATAACTTTAGAATTTCAGAATAAGAGCTCATCTCCAAGTATCATTATCCTTCATAAACCAATCCCACTAATTTTTTTCATTTTTTAAAATTAAACTTATTTTGAGATAATTGTAGATTTGCTTGCAGTTGTAAGAAGGAATACAGAGAGATTCTGTGTACCCTTAACCCAGTTTCCCCCAATGGTAACATCTTGTAAAACTATGGTACCACATGGCACCAGGATATTTACATTGATCTGATCTGCTGATCTTGCTCACATCTTCTCAGTTTATATACTGGAAGTCTCTACCATCATGTAACAAAATATTGAATGGCTGATTATCTGGGTGGCAGATTATAGGAAATTCTAGAATTTTTTCCTTCTATTTCTCTGTGTTTTCCAGTTTTTATTCACTGAGCATGAACTATACTTGTGTTTACAAAATATACAATTTTCAAAAGAAAGGAATGTTTTAAATTATGAGATACAGATGATCAATCGACATGTTTAATAACAAAAGTTTGGGTGGCACATAGCCAATCACTAATTGAAGAAATAGCTTTGAATCATACATTCTTTTAAACAAACTAATATAAAACTAATGAAATTCTACTGTATATGATGATAGACACTATCACTCTCCATCTACTCTTTTTCAAAATAATTATCAAAATTTATAATCTGTTTTCCACCAGTGTCTTATTTACTAATTTATATTGTAAAAATATTTTTGCTCTTTTCTGAATACATGCCATCCTTTATGTTTTATCCCTGGGACTTCTAGGTGAACTCAGAATGGTACACTTCCAATAATCTCCTTAATATTAAGAAGCCATTGGAGGGACAATGGGAGCTCACAATGTCACAGCTCCTCTACCGGAGAAATCTGGTAGAAAAAAAAAAAAGCAACAAAAACTTCGATGACTACCCGAATGGGGCAAGAGTACATTGAAGGGAAAGTTGGTATAGTGTAAGGGAAGAGAGATACAGAGAATGAGTTGATTGCCTTGGAAATGATATTGGAGTTTCTTTTAACCAAGATGTGTTAGGCTTTGCTGCAGTAACGAATAACCTCCCAAACGTAGTAGTTTATTCCACACTCACTCATGCTATATGCCCATCGTATAGAGGTGGGTTCTGCTCATCATAATCACTCAGGAACCCAAACTGCAGGAGCAACCACCATGTCGAATGTTGCTGGTTGCCAGGCCAGAGGGAGATAGAGATTCTCCAGTAATTAAATGCTCTGGTATAAAAGTGGCATACATCATTTCTACTTGTAACCTATTGACTAGAACTATTTATATGACCCTACTCACCCCACTCAACAACAAGGGGGCACAAGGTCATCCTACCACAAGCCTAAAAAGGAGAAGACCTGGAAATATTTTCCAAACAGTGCTAATATCTACAACAGGTATGGTCTGTGCTGACTGGATGCATATAAGCCTAAGTCTGTTTAACACAATTCTCAAATCCCCCACTTGCTATGCTCTTGAGTCTCTGCCTGGTGCCAGCAATGGGTGACCCTGCCTCCAATGCCCGCAATTGTGAAGTGTATGCAAAGGGAAGCACGCTGAGGCAGGGAGGGAGGAATCTGGGTCCCAATCTTGGCTAGCCAGCTGCATGGCCTTGGGCAAGTCACACACGACCTCACTAGGCTGTGATTTCCCAGGAAATCTGTCACATCTCTTCCTGCTCTAACCTCCTTTGATTTGTAAGGATGTGCACTTGTGTATGAGTTTGCCAGATTCTAGCGAGTGTGAGAGGCCATGTCCTATTTCCGATTCAAGGTTTGGTTTTTCCCTCCTCCAGCCAAGACGGGCACTGGAGGCTGGGAACCGCTGCCCTGAGGCTGGACCTCAGCCCCGCTCCCAGGCTGCTCCACCCCCAAGGCTTTTAAATACAAAGATGTTAGCCATCCTTGAGATTCAGCGTGAAAAGTCAGTCCTCATAGCACAATTTAGTGTTTTTGTGAATTTAAAAAACAACAAGAGCTAGTAAGTTTAAAAAAGAACAAAGAGAAGGAAGGGAATCCAGCCGTGGTCCAAGGAGGAGGAAGGAGCAACGGGAAGGAGCGGCTGACTTTAGTCTCCCCAAAGGCCACCCGCTCAGCTGCTGGAACTGATCTGACTAGGTTGAGCTGAACAGTTTGACCAACTTTTTATGTTTATTTTTCTATTTTTTCCATACTACATCTACCAGTAGATTTTTTATTTCACCAAGTCAAACAATTATTTCACCAGTTTGGGATTAGCCTAGGAATATTGAGGAGCCCTAATCATTAAAGTGTTTGTCTAGACTGGTTGGTTTTGGGTGGTTGGGGTTGGAAATGTATTCTTTTTCCTCATTTATTTATCCTATATTTCCTAAGCATTATCCTAGCATCAAGTATGTGCTAAACATTATTCTAGGCCCTCGGGATACATAGATCAATACAGTGTGATTCCTGACTTCGAGGGGCCCCTTGTCTTGTAGAAGGAACCAAAAAGAGTTGTCAGCAAGCAGCCTGACCACCAATACTGTCCCCACTGCTGTCCTGTGGCCTGGAATTAGGTGACATGGTCCTGCTGACCTTCTGGGTGCTGTTAAACTTGTGAGGTCTCCAGCCCAGCCTCCCCTCCCCGCCACCCAGCACTTTACTTACCTCCTCTTACCGTTCTCCTGGGCAACATTCCCATCCCTTCCTCTCCTCTTCCAACACCCCCACTCACCTCCTCCTCCACAGACAATCCACCTCTCCAACAGCTTTTCCCAAATCTATCTGGGCATCAGCCAGCCCCAGTCTCAGGACTTTCCCTCTCCCTCTTTGTATATAGCAAAGGCTTCCATTTAACTAGAAAGACATGTTTTTTTACTTAAATTTCCCTTGAAAATACACAAGGGTTTAAATTAAGGGTAAAAATTGCATTTTCAAATCACAAAAGTTTTTGCCAAAATCCAAAATGTTTGAAAAAAAATAGGTCAAGAGGCTTTCTTAAAGCGTCAGGTTTTCCCATCTGCGGTTAGATTTGTGGCTCACATGTGAGGCCCTTTCATGTGTGGATGTCGTCGTTCCAAGAGCCTGCTGGCTGTGCCTTTTATTTCTCCGGGCAGGGGTAGTGTGTCATGGGGGTGGGCTGAGTACCTGAGAGTCTAGGCAGCAGTTCCCAATTAGGGCTGTGACCTTGAACATGGTCCCTAACTCCCTGGGTGGAAGTAAATGAGGATAGCACCAGCTTAGCCCATAACTGAGCCTGGAGAACTTCGTGTCTCAAGGCACACTGCGATTCTTGGATAATACCTGAACATCCCAATTAATCTTGTTCTTATCAGTAAGAGGGAGGAGATGTGGAGAGTAGAATTATCTATATCCTCAATTTTACAGGCAAATTCAAACACTGAACTCTGTTTTGCAAGGCAATGTTTTCAGCACTGTATGTGCTGAGCATCTGCTCTAGATGTGGGGCAAAATTTACAGCAGGCAACGGAATGAAGACCTTCCTCCTCTGAGCTGTAGAATGATGGGCTATGTCCTCTAAGGGCAGGGGCCTGGAAAGACTGCTGTGCTGAAGACTATAGCCCTATGCGTTCTGTGATGTTATTTTTGCCCTTAATACGTTAATATGCACTGTTATCTGAAGGAGAATAAGAAGTTTCGCGTGTGCATGTGTGTGTCTGTGTGCGTGCATGCACCGGGGTTTGTGCATGTGTGAAAATGAGAAGATTAAGAATTAATTTTGTGATATTCACAAATATGAGATCTCGGCATTTTTTTCCCTCTTTTTTTTAAGGGAGCATGTATGCACATATACATGTACCGGAGCTGAAGAATTAACAAAACCTTCAATTAAATACTAAGTCAGTTTGAAGGTAATTCAGGACGAGGCCTGATTTCACATCTGCATGGAGTCACAGTATTTTCTCTTCCACTGAGTTGTTCATCTGGGAGACGGGGGTCCTTGACACCCAGCTGTTCTTGGGTTTCACATCAGTGAAGAGCTGTTTAGATGCTCTTGCTGGACTCTCACAAGAAGCAACCTCCCAGCCTGGGCTCCCGGTACCCTTAGCGCTCCTGTGTCTGTTGGTCTCAATTTTCCGGGTCAGTCCTCTTCCACTTACCTGCAGAGATTTGAAGTTACCCCCTTGCTTTTCTCTAACCCTACCCCGACCACAACCCCACCCTCAAAATGAGCAGAGCTATCCTCTACCCTGGGCTCCAGTTAGTCAACTCTCAGTCAAAGCCAGCTGGCCACGCTGCTGACTGGGTGCCTTGCCCACGCTCCATCCTCTTCCAGGACCAGCAGTCTTCTCCCTGCTCTGAGCCTTCTGGCTCACCGCAATGTGCTGTGCTTTCCTCCAAGCTCCTTAAACTTCAATGTGCATGTAAAGCGCCTGGCAATCTTGTTCAAATGAAGAGTCTCCTTTGCAAGCCCACTGTGGGACCTGAGATTCTGCATTTCCAACCAGCTTTCAGGTGAGATGAATGCAGTCTGGCCAGGGACCACTCTTGGAAAGCGAGCTTTGAAGTGCAGATGAGGCTGCAGGTGTTGGTACCCAGCAGGGCCGTCCCATGGGCCCCTAAGCAGCCCTGGCCACAGGCGCACCTCTCGGGAAACAGGAAGAGGCCAGTCCTTGGATTGGAAAGGAATCACCTTAGACTGAGCTTTGGAAGAAAAAACCCAGGAAAATGCAGCTTTTTCCAATTACATATAAGAAACTAGTTATTTTAAAGAGAAATAAGAAACGTAATAGACTAAAATTGCAGTTTCCTAGGTATATTCTAGGAAATATTGGTCCTATGGGATGTTAACAGGAGTTGTGTGCAAAAGAGGTTTCTATGCTCAAATGAGTTCTAGAATCTAGAATCTAAACATCGGGTTAAACAAAGTTTAATAGGTTTCCTTACTGCAAAACCCTTCAGAGGCTTTCATAAGTTAATGTGCATTGTAGATCTCCAAAGAGGACGTAAAGCACACAACATTCCCCAAAAGTATTTTCCAAGGAAATCCTATTTTTGTTTTTCAGGGAGGCTAACAGGACTAAAGCTTCGTGGAATGCTCTCTGGGAAGGGGTAGCATAAGCACGTGCCCAGAGTCAACTTCATCGACCTTCTCACTTTTTCCTTTTCCTGCCCTGGAGATTACAAAATGGGAAAGTGTTTGTTTTCTCAGATCCGTTTGCTGATAACTTAATCGTTTTTAGGATGTTCATGGAGCTATAAACATCTGGCCATTATTATCTAATTTTTTTTTAACCAATGTCACACATTTTTTTCCAGTGCTCAGGCCGGAATGTAAAAATCATGACATCTGTTCATCTCCACATTATATCAAAACTGAAAAGTATTCATTCCCCACTGTTCCCTCGCCTTACTAGACAAGTAGAAGGGTTGTGGGTGGGAGCAGAAGAAAGGTTAAAGGAAGAGTGTTTAAGACTATGAGAGGAGCACATTTCTCTCATGGCATGGCACCTATAATTAGAAAAGCCTAAAAGGCTTGATTTGGTTAAACATGTTTGAAGAAGCTTCAGAGTTTCTCTTTGAGATTCAGGAGTTTGTCTGAGCAGATAGTGGGGAAATGCAGAATAAGTAGCCCCTGAGAGCAATGCTTCCTCCAGATTTTGCTGAGGGGTCTGCATCCTTGTGAGTATTTAGTTGCACATAAAAGTCGAATACTCTCTGGGGAGTCTCCTCTCTTTTTAGAGTGAGGCATGCAACTGGAAGTTCTGTGGTTCTGTTGCAGGCAGCAGGGAGAGGCATTTCACGTGGTCACAGCCACAAACCAGTATGCAGAGGGGGCATCCAGTTCGTTAATGGCTGCATCCCCAACCAAAATTCTGTTGGTAATCTTAGGTGGCAGAGATGGAGCAGCTGGAGTGGTGTGTGTGTGTGTGTGTGTGTGTGTGTGTGTGTATGCATGTGTCTGAGCTGGTAGGTAGTTGAGATTGGAGATGGGTGGATTGATGAATTGAATAAAACAATAAATATCATACTTAAACATAGTGAAAGTGGAAAATCATGCCTCCACTGTGATAGCATATTTCTCCCCCCTGGGAAAGTGTTGGACGTATTAGAGCTGGCAGGGTGGGGCCTTTAGCGTTGAGGTTGCTATGACAACTGCAATAAATGAGCTTTCCTCTAAAAACCTCACTAGCCCAAGAACAAGCCTGGGCAAGCCCTCAATTCAGTGGCTTTAAGAACTTTTCTTATTCTAAAGTATTGCAGTGATAATTGCGAAGAATCATAAACAGAAGAAGGAGAGACTATTTGTGCTCGTCTTTTCCTCCTGTTTAGCACCTTTCCTCACATAATGACCTTTCCCTAATTAGCTAGAAACCTGAACATGAGGCACTCCCAATTATAAATTCAATGTCCACTTTCCAAAATGTAAAATTAAGAAAAAAGAAATTCTGCCAACTTGAACATAGAAACTTTTAGGCATCTCCGTGAAATAGTTAAAAATCTACTTGGAGTGTTTAGTTTATTAATTTACATATATGTATATTAATTGCATAAAACTGAAAAGACAATTATATTTATTTGGAAATCTTGCTTTATTCTACTCTGACATTTCATGAAAAGATCTGATTGAAATGTGTCATGTGTATCTTGGCTCTCAGAGACTTTGCCATCACTAGAAATCCCTGTCGATTTTTTAACAATTTCCAAAATATGTGGTCTTCTCTGGCACCCAAGTTTGACAACATAGTCATTTTCAAATCCAGATGCGATGCTATCACAAGAAATTTTATCCCAGATTGTAAGTACTCATTTCCACAATATTAGGACAGATTTTCTTTTTGTAATTCATCATTTACTATTTAGTGATCTCTGTGATGTGACCACTTACTGTGTTGCCTTTTTAAAAAGCTTGTTTCCAATAACATACAAGATTTGAAAGGATGAGCTTGAACCATCCAAAGGAAAAATGATTATACTGTTAAATTTCTTTGACTCCTTTTTATTAATTTAAACTTAATTCTATTCAATGATCTAACAAAATAGTTTTAGTAACAATAACTAATACTTCCTGAGCTCTTATCATTGTGCCAGGCACTATTTAAACAACTTATGCATAGAAGCATCTCCAAGTGTGGCAGTTGAGGCTTCCTGAGCGGATACAGCTGTGGACCAGGCGAAAGCATCCCTCACTCTGTGGTGTGCTGAGGGTATTGAATGGTGTCCACTTGTGTGTGAATTACTGCTGCTTAGTCACCTGGTTACCAAGCACACCCACACACGCACATGCACAGAAAATGAGCATCCCCTCCTTTCCCCAGAGGGGTATACAAGGACAAGATCTTAACAGCATGCCGTTGTTTTAGATTAACGGTTCTCAACCCTGTCTACACATTGGAATCATCTGAGAAGATTTAGAAAACAGTGATGATGCTCAGGCATCACCCCAGAACAAACAAAGCAGAATCTCTGGGGTGGAGTCAGACCATCAAAAGTTTTTAAGGCTCCACAGGTGATTCTAATTTATAGCCAGATTGAGAACCAAAGTTTTAGATGATTAGGCATAAACCAAACGTCCTCATATGTCTACCTGGATAAACCAAATGTCCTGATGTCTCTAACTAGGCAGTTGGGAAATATTCAGTATACTCTGCAGATTTTCAAAAGTTCTGCTTTACATGAACGTCTGGTTGGCATGTGTTTTCTCCTTTCTGTACTTCCATCTTTCCTTTGCCCCATCCTTTAAAACACCCACCTCACCTGTACACTGAGAACACACCCAAGTTCTTCTGGACTAACAGCGCCACCCAGAGACTGGTGCAGGGAATTCATCTCCCACCAGCTCCTTCCCACTCACTGGGGGTTGCACCCTCAACTCTTCAACTCTGTCCCCATCTGCCTACACTCACCACATTTCCTATTTCCTGTCTCACAGTCTTCAGCTGATAAAACTAGAGACATTCTCTTTCTCATGTAACAACTTTCCTCCCACACTTTTCTTCTAATAAAGTCCACCTAACAAAATAATAATAATAACTTCCATTTTGACCGTATTATCTGTCATACATTGTGCTAGGCACTTTACATCATTTATGCTCACAACAAACCTAGGAGAGTCTCGTTTTGCAGATAAGGGCACTAAAGCTTAGAGAGAAAAAGTAACCTGCCCAAGATCCCCCAGGTAGCAAGTAGCAGATCTGGGATTCATATTGTGATATATTTGACTGGAAGCTCCAGACTCTACCATTACCATACACTCTGACTTCATTGACACGCAACTCGTACAGTTACACAGGGCCCTGTGCTCAGAGGGCCTCATGCTTGGTGTAGTGCTCTCTGTCACTGTCTTGAAATTCTCAATAATTTTTGAACAAGGAGCCCCAGATTTTCATTTTGCTCTGGGCCCCACAAATCAGGTAGCCAGCCCTGCTCCCCAGCTCCCGTCAAAAATAAATAAAGGCCAGTCACTCCTTTTCCTTTGGTAACCAAAACATATTCAAATCCTGATCATTTAGGAAAAAAGAGCATTCACATTTAAAACAAATCTGTGAACTTGGAGATAGATCAAAATTACCCAATCTGAAAGCCAAGGAAAAAAGAAGAGAAAGAAGAACAACAGAACAACAGCAACAAAGTCTCAGGGACCTGTGACCCAAACCCAAAGGTCCAGCACACCGGAATTCCAGAGGAAGAGAAGAGAACGGGATAGAAAACTTATTTGAAGAAACAATGTGCAAAAATATCTAAAATTTGGTGAAAGGTACACATTCACAAATTAAAGAAGTTAATAAACTCTAAGCTGGGTAAATAAAAAGAATACCACACCCATATCTACAAGAGATAAACTTTACATCCAAAGACACAGGTGATTGAAAGGAAGTGGATAGGAAAATATATACCATGCAAACAACAAACCTAGGAAAGCTGGAGTAGCTCTAATAATACCAGATGAAGTAGACTTCAAGACAAAGAGAGTTACCAAAGGAAAGAGAGACATTTCATAGTCATAAAATATCCAATGCATCAGTAAGATTTTTATTCATAAATGTGAGTGTATCTAATAACAGAACTTCTAAATACATGGAATAAATACTGACAAAGTTAAAAGGAAAAATAGACAATTCCACAGTCATAGCTGGAGAGTTTAACACACTTTTCTCAGACATTAATAGACCATTTAGACAAAATAGTTCAATAAAGACATAAAAGGTATGAATAACATTATCAATCACCTTGACCTAATTGATATTTATAGAGCATTTTATTTAAAATAGAATAGAATAGGCATTCCTTTCAAGAGCACGTGTTCACCAAGAGAGATCATCTGCTTGGTCATAAAGCAAGTCTCAATAAACTAAACAGTATTAAAATCATGCAGAGTATATTTTTTTATTACTATGGAATTAAATTAGAAATCAATAACAATGAGACATCTAGAAAACACCAAAACAATTGGAAATTAAATAAAATACATCTAAGTAATTTATGGATCAGAAAACATACAAGAAAAATTTTAAAACATCTGCAACTGAATGAAAATAAAGATATAATATATTGAAATTTGTGAAACACATCTAAAGCAGCTCTTAGAGGAAAATTTACAGCTTTAAATGATTATATTATGAGAGAAAAATGATCAAAAATTGATAACCTAAGATTCTACTTCAAGTAAACAGAAAAGGAGAGTAGAATAAACCCAAAATAAGTAGAAGAAAGGAAATAATAAAGATAAGAGCAGAAATCAGGACAGTAAAAAACAAACAATAGAGAAATTTACCAAAGCCCTAACTGGAAAAAACCAAGAAAATTGATAAACATCTAGCTGGACTGAAGTGGAGAGGAGGAAGAGAGAGAGAGAGGAGAGAGAGAGAGAATATAAATTATTAATATCAGGAATGAAAGAGGGATTATCACTACAGATCCTACAGATAGTAAATGAATAATAACAAATAATTAAATAGATAATGCCCAAAATTTAACAACTTAGATAAGGTGGACAAATTCCTTGAAAAACTCAATTTACCAGATCTGACACAAGATGAAACTGAATTCTGAATGGCCCAATATCCACTTTAACATTTGAAGTTGTTCTTAAAAATATCCCTACAAAGAAAACTTCAGGGCCAGATGATTTCACTGGAAAATTCTATCAAATATTTAAAAGATGGAGGGAAAGCTTCAATCTTACATCAAATCTCTCAGAAAATAGAAGAGGAGAAATCACTTCCCAACTCATTCTATGGGACCAGGAAAACTGTAATACGAAAACCTGTCAAAGACATTAAAACAACAATAACAACTGCTAGATCAAATCCCTCATGCACATAAAGCAAAAATAATTAACAAAATATCAGCAAATTGAAATTATCAAAACATATACAAGATAATATATCATGACCAAATGGAGTTTACCCTAGGAACTGGAGGTTGCTTTAACATTCAAAATGTAATCCACGTAATTCACTACATTAACAGAATAAAAGAAAACCCATACAATCAATTCAATAAATGTGGTAAAATGTCTCACAAAATTCAACGCTCATTCATGATAAAAGTTCTCATCAAACTAGGAGTAGATAGGAATTTCCTTAATCTGATAAAGGTTATCTCTAAGAAAACCTATAGGTAACATCGTACTGAATGGTGAAATAGTAATTTGTTTTTCCTGTCTAATATCAAGAATAAGGAAAGAATGCTTGCTCTTACAATCTCTATTCAACACTGTACCAGAGCTCCCAGTAAGTGAAATAAGACAAGAAAAAGGAAATAAGGCATGAAAATCAGAAAGGGTAGTAAAACTGTCTACTTGCAGATGACATAGTTGTGTATATAGGAACCTAAGGAATCTAAAAAATGACTACTGAAACTGTTAAATTAATTTAGCAAATTTTCAGGATAAAAGGCTAATGTACAAAAATCAATTGTATTTTTAAAAGCGTCAACTTAAAAGTGGTATAGGGCATGAGAGCTCCCCCTACAGGCCTTCCAACTCCAATTTAGTTGTTTTCTTTTTATTAATTTCTACAAAAACTAGCAGCTAACCTTTGGAAAATAAAATAAAAAGCAATCCATTTGCAATAACATCATAAATTATTTGGGAATAAGTTTGACAGAACAGCTATAAGACTGTATACTAAAACTATAAATATTTTTAAGAGAAATTAAAGAAAGACTAAATAAATGGAGAAAAATACCCTGTTAAAGCATTGGGGAACTCAATATTAAATTGTTAATTCTCTCCAAATTGGTCTATAAATTCAATACAACCTCACTCATAATTCCAGCAAGATTTGTTATTAAAAATAACAAACTTATTCTAAAATTTATGTGGGAATACAAAGTAGCTGGAATATACAAAGAAATCTTTTAAAAGAAGGACAAAATTAGAGGACTTGTACTACTTGACTACAACATTACCACAAGCTACTATGGGACTGGCATTAGGAATGATGAATAGATCAATGGAACAAAATTGAGAGCTTATATGGCCATTTACTTTTCAATAAACATGCCAAAGCAATCAGTGGGGAAATGGAAGTCTTTCACAAAAGGTGCTGGAAAAACTGGACATCCATGAGGAGTGGGGTGGGGGTAGGGCGAAGAAACTTTGCTTCTACAACACTTTATGCACAAAAATTATCTTGAGATAGTCATTGCTTAAACATAAAGCTAAAAACACAAAGTTTTTTGAAAAAAATATAGGAAACTATCTTTATAACTTGAGAGCTGGCAAAGATTTCTTAGATAAGACAAACCAAGCAATAGTAATTAAAGAAAAAATTGATCAATTCGACTTCATCAAAATTAAACGTTATATCCCATTGAAAGACAACATTTAAAAATGGATAGGCTAGCCATAGACTGGCAGAAAATATTTTCAAATGTGTATCTGACAAAGGATTGATATACAGAAAATATAGCTGTCTCCTACAACACAGTAATAAAGGAGACAAACAACCCAATAAAAATGGGTAAAAGATTTGCACAGGCACCACATAAAGGAAGATATATGAAGGACCAATAAGCACATGAAAAAGTGCTCAGCATCATTAGTCATAAGGGAAATTCAAATTAAAACCACAATATCACTACAAACTTGTTAGAATGACTGAAATTTTTTTGAAAAATCTGAAAAGAACAAATGTTTGTAAGAATATAGAGCAGCCAACACTCTCATACATTGTTGATGAGAGAGCAAAAAGATACAACGACTTTGAGATAAGGTCTTGCAGTTTCTAATAAACCAAAACACATACCTACAATACAAACAGTAATTCTACTTGTAGGCATTTTCCCAAGAAAAATGAAAATATAAATCCACAAAACACCTTGTACATGAAAGTTCACTGCAACTTTATTCATAATAGCAATGACCCAGGAAACAACCTGGATGTCCATCAATAGGAGAATGGATGAGCTAACTGTGGAATACCACCCAGCAACTAAGAAAGAAAAACTGCAGATAAATGCAACAATGCGGTTGAATCTGAAACATATTACGTTGAGAGAAAGAAGTCTTATACAAGAGAACGTATTGTATGATGCCTTTTGTACGATTCCATTTGTATGATCCGGAATAGGCAAAACGAATCTGTTGTGAGGAAAATCAGAACAGAGGTTTCCTCTGGAGACATGGAGAGGGGGATTGCCTGGGAAGGGGCATGAGAGAATTTGTTGGGATAATGGTCATTTTCCATATCTTGATGGTGGCTTAGGTTACACAGGTGTATGCATTTGTCAAAACTCATCAAATGACGCCCTTATGATTTATGCATTTCACGCTGTGCGAATTTTTCCTCAAAGGAAAAAAAAATCCCTAAACAAACATCAAACTCTTATAAACAAGTAGTAACTCTAGTTAATGATATGCATAGTGAAATATTTAGGGGGCAATGGACTCATGAATGCATCTTACTTTGAAATGTATCCAAAAGTTGATTGACAGATGAATCAAAGGATTGATAGATGCATATAGATTTAGATGAAGCAATAAAACATGTTAATTTTAGAAAATAGACGATGAATTTTCACTGTGAAATCATTTCAACTTTTTCAATGTCTGACATTTTTTGTAGTAAAATGTTGGAAGAAAGCTCAATGGCAACCACTGCAATCGTTTAGAACCTAGGCCCACAGGAGATTCTTTTAGGGAGGAGTATTTTATCACTGACATTGTTTAGAATTGCCAGCACATGGTGATAATAAAAAGCAGATTGACTTTCAGTCAGGTTTATTATTGTTTTTAAATTCTCAACAGCAACGCACTCCCTTATAGCCTGCACCCAGGGTGGGCCCTCCTACTACACTGCCCTGGGTACATGGTTAGTGTCATAGAGTTGGAAGAGCACAGGGACAGGAATCAAAGCCAGACCTGCCTGATTCCAAAGCTCCTTCCATGCCAACAAACCCTTTCCACATTATCCTGCTAGCTACGCTGCAAATTATACAAAGATAAAAAAGGTGTATTTCTTGCCTATAAGGAGATCACAGTATAGTGGAGACAGATCCATATTTATGTGTTTCTAATACACGATGAGTATTATAGATTTTCAAACACCATGCTGCAATGGGAAAGTTTCTTAGAAAAAGTGGTGTCTGAGGTGTACTTTGTTCACTACTTAAACCCATTTCGTGGCTTCCATCGTTCATAAGCTCAAGTCCCAAATCCTTAACATGAACTACAAGATCCTACAAGATCTGGCCCCTTTCTAATTCTCTATCCTTATCTTGATCATCTCCTCATAGGCACCCCTCCAAAAATAACACACACATATGCACGCACACACACACACAGGCACACATGACTCTGGCTCCTCTGGCCTGCTTTCTGTCCTCTTCATCACGTTCCTCCCTGCCTTGTGGCCTTACTCAGGAATTGCCTTCTTCCTGAAATGCTCTTCTCTTATTTTCTCCCCTCCTGTCACCTAGCCCAATCCTATTTATTCTATATGGCTCAGATAAAAGGCTGCTTTCTCAGCACAGCCTTCTCTGACTTCTCAGGCTGAGTCACCTCCCCTTCTCCTTTGAGACATAGGACAGTTGTAATTATAGCATGTCTTGTGTAAATCTGGCTGTGCTCTAGATGATAAGGTCTGGAACCATATTCGACTCGTTTTCATTTTGAATGGAATTGAATGACTCAGTAGATGAATCCATAAACGAATCTTATCACCCAGTTCTAGGTGGGAGATGGAGGGGAATACCACTCAGAGAGAGGCAAAACCTTGCCAAATTCCAGAGGGAGGAGGAATAGGAAGAGATGCAAAGACATGGGTGTTGGGTACTTTCTGAGATGGAATTTTTTTAATGGAATTTTAAAAATCAACCCTCAAGAGGCTCTTGTTCTTGTCCTGGCCAGGAACCAGACACAAATTACATTTTGTAAGAAGCAGGTAGATTAGAGGAATTCAGGAGACTCTGAAAAAATTCTCACCAGCCCTGTCTGTAATTAGAGTTTCTGGGGGTTGTTCCTTTTCTACTATATCTTACAACTCCAAAGAGACCAAAACCGGGATATGGTCAGATCCCTGGGAATTCCCACTTTTTCATTAGCATAGTCCAATCCTAGCCAGTCTTTTTGGGCCAAATGCTTAGATATTTAGTAACACTAGAGTCTGTCTTCAGGGCATGTGAAGCTTCCCAAAGAAATTATTCTCAATGCCTAGAATGTCTCATTAAATCAGAAACTGGCTAATGGCATGGTGTGTGGAGAGAGAGTGTAGAGAGGTGAATTCTGCCTTATTATGGAGACCCCATTGATATCTGCTCCAGTTCTTTAGTCCTGACAGGCCCATGAAGGTGCACTCAGCAATTTAAATGTTTCTAAAAGGCTTGAAAATGTATGGAGAGTTTTATTCCAAAAAGGTGCTCACACTTTTTTTTTCCTGCACTATTTAGGCTTCCATTTATCGATCCCTCGGTACATTCCATTCTAATGATGCACAAATAGGAAAAGGATGGAAGCTAAAACAGTACACACAACAACCCCGAATCATAATAATGTAACAGTAAACCCTTCTCTCAACATCTGGAGTCCTGTAGGCAACTTTCCTAATAAAGGAAATCAAGAAGTTGTTTAAAATCCATGTCCACACAAAGATTTACAAACCATAAACTTATTTCTCTCAATCTTTTCTGAGGTTTCTCTGTGACTAAATCTGAATTTCAATTTCCTGGTGTGTAAAATTAGGATGTTAGACTAATGGAGTTTTTCCTACCCCTATGACAGACAGACAGACATTGCTAATCATTCACAGAATCCTTTGCAACACAGTATACCAGAAAATCGCTACTAATCAGTTGGAGATTGCACAGGAGTTGAAATCCTTTTGCTTACTAGAACTGGGAGATCTCTTAGGCTTCTTATAGCTAACCTTTGAAAGCTGTGGTTCTTAAGCATGCCTATACAAAGCAATAGTGCCAAACTCAGAAGGACATCAATTTACACACTTTTGACTTAGGAACTTTCATAGATACAAACAAATGAACCAGAGCAAATACGCATCAATTCTATTAAGAACCCTAAGGTATTACTTTGATCTTATGAGTAAATGGAGGTCTGCAACCTTTTTTGGACCTTACCAGCTTGCAGATGGAGAGCCTCTATACACCAGAGTTTTCCTTTCCATTTTCCTCCCCACATCCTCAATTCTCTCCAAAGTCATAGAAACGCTTAGAATAGCCTTATCCACTTTGGGTGCCTCACCTCTCTGGACTCTGGGCAGCAGAGTCCCTAGCACCACCTTCTCCCTCATCAAAGTCTCTCTCAGGGAAGATCTGACAAAGTCAGCGAAACTGAGAGAGAGGCGATGGCTAAGGCGCACGTGATCTGCTCCTCTTAGCACGTTTGTGCTCTATCAGGGGCAATATTCCAAGACAAAGGAATATGTTTCCACCTGTCGAATTATCTTTTGTTTTCCAATTAGAAGGATTAGAAAGTCATTTGGGAGAAACAGCAAGGGGAAGGGTCCCATCAATCCCCCTAAACTATCCCCTGAAGAGGAGGTCTAATCGTCCTCAAATGTCAGCTTTACTTCCATCTACAGTTGTTCTTAAAAATGCCTGGAGCGCCTTTCCTGAAGGTATGGCTTGTGAACCCCCTAAATGAGAAGGCTATGGGTATTTGGTAAATATGTAGAGGGGTGACTCTACCCCTAAATCAAAAATCAGAGTCTTTTAGGGTCGGTCCCCGAAATGTGCAGGTCATCAAGCTCCCCCACCCCACCAGGAGAATTCCTACACACAAATAAATTTGAGGACAACTGTTTCAGAGCAAACGCTCAGCAAATCTGGGCATACCGACATTTACACTTTTCCTGTCTTACTGCTATTTCTTAGCAAGATTATAAACTGCCTGACAGCAAAGACTATATCCCATACTTTCATGAATTTCTCACAGCTGCTCTTACCTCAGACTTTCAATGATTTTATATTTTGAGCAGTGCTTTCCCAATTAACATCATAAAAGAAAATGCGTTATCTCATTAGAGATTATGAGAATCCAACGAAGTAGGCATTAATTAGATATTTAAATTATGTATGAATTAGGCAAGCACCTCAAAACACAGTAACTCGTTGTCCTTTGTTCATTTTATGAACTTTTCTTCCAGGGTTTGCGTGGGAGAGCCAAATGCAGCGTACACGCAAATCATCAAACAGAGCAGGCTCTTGGGTGCATTATTGTGATTTTGTTATATATCAGAGCCAAAATTACTCTCTCCAAACTTGGAAATCGTGATCTCATATATAGACGTTTACTTTCCACACAATTTCATGAGTACGTATACTCAGTTAAGTGAATCTAAGCAATATTTACTTTGCCCTAAGATGTTCAAAGAAATGTACTTAATATACTTACAATGTACTTATTTTCTCAGAATCTCCTTTTTTCTCCATTGGTAAATTAGGTAAAATAATGCTTGTCCATTTGTAGGATTGGAGGGGTAGTTAAGGTTCCTAAGGATTTTTAGGGCTTTAGAACAAGAATGGTAGTATACAGATATATTTGTGTTTTTAGATCATCTGAGAAGAAAAGAAATACAATCAATGAACTGATAAAAGAGCTAGATTAAAAATGACTCACCTTTTTTGTGTGTAAAAGCATTTGGTGGAAAGTTCATTGTTCTCCTGTGTGAATAATCCTCTTTGAAACTGAAGACTTTGGTTTCGCTCTTTTTAAAGTTTAAAGAAACCCTAAAATGACTTAAGTACTCACCCCAGATCCTTTAAAGATCAGGCAACACCTTCCACTTGCCCAAGGAGTGCATATTTCTTGGAGAGGGGAAAGCATATTCAGGCTAACACAGGAAGCCACACTCAGGATTCAAAGTCTAGAGTTTGTACTTAGTGCGGTTTGCAGCCCTATTTTCCTTATGTGGGTGATGACTGAAGAGAAATTTCCAACCCCAAGTCACAGAGATGAAGCAGTTGTGGACACTGCAACATGGGTGAGGTGGGTGGGAGATCAACTGGGCTGTTGGTCCACATAGACCAGAGGCCAGTCAACTCTCTGTAAAGGTCCAGATGGGAAATATATTGGGCTTTGTAGGTCATGCAGTCTCTGTTGCAGCTTTCAATTCTACTGTTGTGTGAGAGCAGCCATAGACAATATGTAAAAGCATGAATCAAGCTGTGTCCCCCAAAAAAGATTACTTAGCAAAACAGGTGACCCTCAGGCTGAAGTTTGCTGACCGTCAGTATAGACTGTGAAACACTTCTCATGGGGTGAGAAAGAGCCCCAGCACTGGCGAAACTGTGTTTGGAAGTTCAGAGTCATCCAATACACACCCCTCCATATTAGAGTCATTCAGTAAAAAGTGGCAAAAATTTCCTACTTAAAGGGCTACAGAGTGACCAGTTCAGTCGTTTTTCACAGCGTCTAATTCTTTCTTTCCTGTGGTTGAACCATTAATGGAATTTGTAAATAAAAAAGAGAGAGAAAAGGAAGGAAGGATAAAGGAAAACTGGATCAGGAAAGTAAATGAACAGATTCTGGTGGATCCGTCTTGTGGATCCAAAGCAGGTTGGTGAAGGACAGCTAAGACAGAAAAGAAGGCTAAAGGGTGGCACAGTGAGTCTCTTTAAAAACAGTGGTCAATGCCGTGTGAAAGACTGAGCACGTGAGGTTAGTGGCTAAGAGCACAGGCTCTGCAAACAAACAGACCTAAGTTTTAAATCCTGGTTCTATTATTTACCAGCTGGCTGATCTCGAGCTTGCTGCTTAACCTCCAGGCCTCTGTTTTCTCATCTATAAAGTGGGAATGAGGACACCTTAACTTGCAGGATGTCTGAAAGGAATAAAAAGTATGTTGAACCTTTAACGCAATGTAAGTGCCCAATAAATGGAAGCCACTGTAATAACTGAGCTTTTGAGCAGGAAATTCATACTGAGAGCAACTAAAAATTAAAGTATAATTAAAGTCCTAAGAGAGTAAAGAACAAAGTCATAAACTCAAGCATTGAACTTCCTTTTTAGAATTCTGTTTTCTAGGCTCATTCTTTTTTTCCTTTTTGCTGAGGAAGACAAGCCCTGACCTAACATCTGCTGCCAATCTTCCTGTTTTTCATGTGAGCCGCTGCCACAGTATGGCCACTGACAGAGGAGTGGTGTAGGCCCGCACCCGGGAACTGAACCGAGGCCGCCAAAGCAGAGTGCACTGAACTTAACCACTAGGCCACTGGGGCTAGCTCTAGGTCCATTCTTTTTTTATTCAGCAAATATTTCTCAACACATTATTTTCCTGGCACTGTGCTAGTTTCTGAGGTTCAAAAATGAACAAAGGTTCCGCACTTCTGACAATAGAAAGTTAAAAAGGCTTTGGTGACGGTACCTATAATCAAGCTTTTGTCTTAGTAAGCCCACCCTTCTATACTCTGCTTAGTGATCCTAGGGGTGACACTAAGGAAACTACTTTTCTCCTTTGCCGGTTGTTTCGTATTAGGCTCTGACAATAGGATGCCTGAGGGAGGGTGGAAGGCTGGAGGAAGGAGAAGGGAGGTACACTTTTTTTTCCCATTTGTTTCACCTTGCGTCGGCATCACCACCACAAGCCTTCTTCACTCTGGCAACGGCAATTCGTTTGCAGTGTTTCTGCACTCCTGGACTCAACCTTATCACTACTCCTCCAAAATACCAGCCATGGGGCGGGGCCAGCCCTGTGGCCAAGTGGTTAAAATTCCACATGCTCTGCTTCGGCAGTCCAGGTTTATGGGTTCGGATCCTGGGTGCGGACCTACTCCACTCATCAGCCATGCTGTGGAAGTGTCCCACATACAAAATAGAGGAAGGTTGACACGGATGTTAGCTCAGCAACAATCTTCCTCAATCACAACAAGAGAAGGATTGGCAACAGATGTTAGCTCAGGGCAAATCTTCCTTACCAAAAAAAAAATTACTAACAGAGGTCTGGGTCAACCTCACAAGCCCCTCTCCCCGTGCTAAATTTTAATAATCCCTACCTCTTCCTTGTATTCGCTGAGCCCCAGGGATGGTAGCTGCTTCTGAAGTTACTATCTCAGTTCTCCAACACCTGCTTAATGGTTCTTTATGTTAAATTCACTCTATTACAATCATTGGTGTAGCTTCTGTCTCCTGACTGGACCCCAACTGCATATGGTGATTCAAGTCTAGCTCACAAAGGTCTATTGACAATTTCACAAATTGTGTATCCCATTAAGGGAACAGGCTCAGTAAACATATTTCCATGCACGAAAAGCCTTAGACAAGGAAGGAAGCTTTTTAAAATACAGCACTGTAAAAGTAAAAGGCCAGTTTAAAAACAAGTACAGTGAAAAGGCAAATCATGGAATGGGAGAAAATATTTGCAAATTGTATAGCTGACAAGGGATTAATATCCAGAGTACATAAAGAACTCCTACAACTCAACAACAACAACAACAGACAAACAATCTGATTAAAAAGTGGGCAAAGGAAATCAAACAATACGATCAAAAAATAGGCAGAGGATGTAAACAGACATTTCTTCAAAGAAGATATACAGATGGCCAATACGCACATGAAAAGATGTTCATCCTCACTGATCATCAGAGAAATGCCAATCAAAACTGCACTAAGATATCACCTTACACATGTTAGAATGGCTATAATAACCAAGACAAAAAATAAATGTTGGAGAGGACATGGAAAAAAGGGAACCCTCATGCACTGCTGGTAGGAATGCAAACTGGTTCAGCCACTATGGAAAACAGAATGGAGATTTCTCAAAAAACTAAAAATAGAAATACCATGTGACCCAGCCATCCCACTATTGGATATCTATCCAAAGAACTTGAAATCAGCAATTCAAAGAGTCTTATGCATCCCTGTGTTCATTGCAGCATTATTCACAATAGCCAAGACATGGAAGCAACCTGAGCACCCATCGACTGACGACTGGATAAAGAAGATATGGTAAATATATACAATAGAATATTACTCAGGCATAAAAAATGACAAAATTGTCCCATTCAGAACAACACGGATGGACCTTGAGGGTATTACATTAAGCAAAATAAGCCAGACAGAGAAAGACAAACATTGTATGATTCCACTCATATGTGGAAGATAAACAAACACATGGACAAAGAGAACTATTTAGTGGTTACCAGGGGGAAGAAGGGTGGGCACAAAGGGTGAAGGGGCACACCTATAAGATAACTGACAATAATGTACAAGTGAAATTTCACAATGTTGTAAACTATCATAACCTCAATAAAAAAATTAATTAAAAAAAACGGGCAAAAGACTTGACTAGACGTTTCTCCAAAGAATATATACAATGGCCACTAAGCACATGAAAAAATGTCCAACATCACTAATAATTAGGAAAATGCAAATTAAAACCATAATGAGATACCACTTCACATCTATTAGGATGTCTACTATCCAAAAGTAGAGAATAACAAGTGTTGACAAGAGTGTGGAGAAATTGGAATCCTTATGTACTACTGGTGGAAATGTAAAATGGTGCAACCACTATGGAAAACCGTATGGAGAGGTCCTCAAAAAGGTAAAAATAGAATTACCATATGACTCATAAATTCCACTTCTGGGTATAAACCCCAAAGAATTGAAAGCAGGAAACTCAAAGAGATATTTGTACACTCATGTTCATAGCAGCATTATTCCCAATAGCCAGAAGGTGGAAACAACCCGAGTGCCCATTAACAGAAGAATGGATAAACAAAATGTGGTCTATACATGCAATGGAATATTATTTACCCTTAAGAAGGAAGGAAATTCTGACACATTCTGCAACATGGATGAACATTGAGGACATTATGCTAAGTGAAATAAGCCAGCCACAAAAGGGCACTGTGTGATTCCACTTATGGAAGATACCTAGTCTACTTAA
Source organism: Equus quagga (assembly GCF_021613505.1). NCBI lineage: Eukaryota > Metazoa > Chordata > Mammalia > Perissodactyla > Equidae > Equus > Equus quagga. Next base: position 61,944,018 of record NC_060272.1, read on the forward strand.
ATTCACAGGGACAGAAAGTAGAATGGTGATCGTCAGGGGCTGGGGAGAGGAAAGCATGGGAGTTATTGTTCAATGGAGATGGAGTTTCAGGTTTGGAAGATGAAAAAGCTCTGAAGATGCATGGTGGTGATGGTTGGACAACAGTATGCATGCACTTAATGCCGCTGAACTGCACATTTAAAAATGGTTAAAGTGATGTTTTATGTTATGTACATTTTGTCGCAATTAAAAAAATACACATATTTGTGGTTACCTGTGTTAGCATGAATTCACCATCTTGTCTAATATCCAAGCCTCATGTTAAAAATGCTAAGAGAAGTCAGGGCACCCCCAAATGAAGCTAAGTGACAACAGTGAAAGGAAGTTTGTCTTCCTAGTACTTTTTTTCTGTTCTCTTTGAGATGGGTATTATCAGCATCTAGCTGGCACTCTCTGAATAGCGGTGGATTTTCTGGTTCTCTCAGTCTGATTCATAGGAAATAGAGTACACATAACTGAAAGGAATTAGAATTAGAACAGGGAAAGGAGGCCAAGACTTTATTGTAGTTACAATAAGGCAAATTTTACAGAGGTAATAAAACTGAAGCAATTTACTAAATAATTTGAAAACCATAATGAAGTCAGCTGTGATATATTTGGGATCCGTAAGGCTTTATAACAGTCTTCTACACCAAGGTCATAGAGGGATGCACTCCACCAGTTAGTACTGAGTTGTGGGCTTCTCTTTCCTTATTTATTCAAGGTAGATAATAGCAATAACTACCTCTTCGGGTCCTTGGGAGAATCACGCTCTTAGAATGGCTCCTGGCACACACGCTATATACACATCTGTAAGAACAAATATTTGTTTGTTTAATAGCAATTAACACTGCTTAAATATTTCATTTTACAACCCAATTTCATATCCATTAACTTATTTGATTCTTAAATAATCCTACAATGAGAGAAAAAAACCCTGAAAATATTAAAAAAAAAAAAGTAGTCACACAGTTGAATCGATACGTGTAGCTTTGTCAGCCTCACCTTACTTTCTTTAACCTCCAAAACAGCTATAATGCGACCTTATTCCTCTCTCATGGGTGTCAATGGATAAATTTAGTTTCCTGATACAATATGCAAGCTTTCAAAGTTCAGTAGTTTCACTGAAATAATTAGCTTAATTAATGAAATAGAGACAAAAATTATTAACTTTTTGGCTTGTCCTTTCTAGATATTAGTCACTTTTTAGTATTATGCATATACATAAATACACCCCTTAATCAGTGTAATTTTACTTTTTTCTCGAAAAAGTCCATTTGGGCTTACAAATTTTCGTGGATTTATCCCTTTTAGTAAGCCTCTCTACTCCCACTCTGATTTCCAGGGCTGTCTAAGTGAAGATTGGCAGGAAGAAGAAAAGAGGCAGCCTAGGAGATAAGAAAAGAATGAGTTTTGACATCAAAACGATCTGTATTCAAACCCAAGCTGTGCCAATCAGCTGAGAGACTTTGGGCAAATTCCCTAGCCTCTCTTGATATAAAAGCATCCAGCGCAGAACAGATACTCAGCAATGTATATATATATATATATATTTTTTTATATAAGCATCTACTTGTAAAATATGGACTTTAGAATTACCCCTAGACATAAATTTTCTTGTAAGGTAACCAAAAGGAAATGATAAGAAGAATTGGAATGCATTACAGGTAACATTTGGATTATTTCAGTGTGGATGACAATCACTACCGCCAGGAAACGTGATCATAGGTGATTAAATCAGAGTATGATAAGGTGACTTCTCAAGCTACTGTAACTATGCTAACTATGCAGGTTGGGCAACTGTCTTGGGGGATGGGATTGATTTCATATCCACACCTCAGGGCATTCCATTCATGCTGTCAAATCAGTGAGCATTTAAAAACAAATAAAGTAAAGCCTTATGTGTGTGTCTGGGCACATAATATGAATGTATCAGCATAAAGAATGTGTTTTAGAATCACAGAGTTTGGGAGATGAGAGGGATCATACAGATGCTCTCTCAACCACCTCATTTTATGGATGAAGCAAATCCAAAATGTTGCAAGCCACATCCAACATCTAGTTGGTGCCAAGAACACAGGTTGTCATTGCTTCCCACTCCACTACTCATCCGTCTTCCTTTACTGTCCTTGCAAAGTCACCAGAACAGGTTGGCCCGTGAGCCTGTGCTGTGATTCTGTGAGTGATGATTTTCCATTCACACTCCTCAGGCCTATTCCAGCTGGATAGATGGGCGTTGTAAACTTTGACTTATGCTGTTGAATGAGACATTGTTTGATGGAAGTGTGTGGGCGGGGAAGCTAACAAACCCCAGTTGCCAACTTTTGAAGCAAACATGCTCTCTTTATCCCCCAATGTAGTTTTTGACGTAATGAGCAGGCTTCCAATTTTCCTTGCAAATCAGCACACTGGTGACCATGGCAACTGGCATGCTCAAAAGATGCCCTGTCAAGGGGCTCTGAAAGGCCTACAGACATTTGTATCAGATGGGCACAGCCACTCTGGCCAGTGCTTAACAAATAACCAACTAGACCACGTTCCTCAAAATAAAGCGCACAAACATTTGTGTTTCATTAAACAGAAATTAATAAGACTCCAATAGGAAGAAGCGAAGGGAACTGTGTTTTTGTGTATACAGCTGTGTTATGAAGTAATACAGAGAATGCTCCTATGAATAATGATTGCACATGTGTGTTCAATTTATTTCTGTTACTTCTTACATGATCTCCTTTAACTTTTTTTCAGAAATCAATCACAGGTTTCACAGCTGGCCAGGACAGGGGTCTTGACTGCTCCTTTCACACAACAGAGCCTCAATAGCACTTCTCTATTTAAAACCACCCTGGGTCATTAGTAAGTTATACTTTTAGAAAATGTAAATGTTTTCTTCCTTGATGATGAAGGACGTGAGTCTATTGGGTTGACTCTATTAGAGAGGAAAATAAATGTTGAAAAGTCCAGTCTAGAAACAATGAGCCTTTGAATTAAAAAAGAGTGTATATCTATGGCGTTTGGTGCAGCTAAAGACAAAAAGATTCACAAGAGCTGCAGACTGTCCTCTTGTCACAGAGCTTCCTCAAGCCTCCACCCCACCTGTTGGAAGGGTTGTTTGTGTCTCCTTTCAGAAAAGAAGGAGGCTGGGGCAAGAGGCTAGTAAATATTTTTGAAGGGGAAAATGGAGGGGAGATGGAGACAAAGGAGGAAGCAGAAAGAAGAAGAGAAGGAGAAGAAAGAGAGAGAGGAGAGAAGAGAGGAATAAGGGAAAAAAGAGACTGAGAAATTCATTTTGCTGATTGTATGTGCTTCATGAAGCTGTGATAGTCTCTTTCATTTATTCAGGCAGGTCCATCAAAATGCTTTTCTTAAAAGGAATTAGCAAAAAAAGATGGGGGTAGGGGAACTAATTGGGCTTCTAGCCCAGCACCCAGATATAAACAAGCCGTTCTTTCATCATAGGAGCCTTGAATTCATTTGATCTTCACTGCTCACCACTCTTCTTGACTTCTCCCCTCATCTGCCATTCTGGGTTTATTGACAGATGTCCAAAACGATCACAGCTTCCTTTCATTTTGGCTACACGGTCCTTTGGAATTTCCCCACCTGCCACACCTCCATAGAACTTTTCTTTCTAAACTCAAGAGCTCGTGCCTTTAGACCAGGTCTATTTCTTCAGGCATGCGATTTGGCCTTCTTGTTACTGCAAGCAACTTCTGTTTTCCTCTAAACTTCCATCTTTCAGACTGAACTTGATCACAGACTGGGTAGGCGGGAGGTAGAACATGGAAATATTTCTCCTTCTAAATGTGATTATAAAATAGGAATTTTTATTCCTTCTGCAGGCATATCTCCAGCTCTGCAAATAAGCAGTGCAGTGTCAGCAGAAGTGCAGGAGCGTCTGGAGCAGCTTCCAGGACTGACCAGCTGTTGGGCAGGGGCACCCAGAAAGAAGAGAAGCAGCGTGGCCCAGACGGTGATTCACACCTAAAAATACCAACTCCAGCAGCTCTTCAAAAAGATTCTAGACCTGGGATCCAGATACAGGAAGTTGCTGAAATAATTTACAGCTGACTTGGCCCCCAATGTTTTTCCTCATTCCCAAGATGTATTTTTAACTACACTTGGGGGTGAGCAATGCATTTAAGGAGAAAATAGATAAGCGTTTCGATTTTGTGGTTTGCAAGCCTATTGTTAACAGTGCTGAAGAAAAGTTAAAACATTCCAAAGTTTGTCTTCAAGACCATGACACACATTGATCAAACTGAGAAAATAATCAGTTAACTAAGATTTCTTTTGTCCTTACTTCACTTTTGTATTAATTATCTATTGCTGCATAACAAATTGCCCAAACCTCAGCAGTTTAAAACCACAAACATTTATTGTCACTGTTTCCATGGGTCAGGAATTTCGATGGCACTAGCTGGGAGCTGTGGCTCAAGGGCTTTATGAGGCTTCAGGCAAGAGGTCAGTGGGGCTGTGGTCTCATCTGCAGTCTCCACGGGGGAGGGTCCAGCTCCAAGCTCACTCACCTGGTTGTTGTCAGGCCTCAATTCTTTGTGGGCAGTTGGACTAAAATCCTCTGTTTCCCACTGGCTGTTAGCTGAAGGCCTCCCTCTGTTCCCCACCGCAGGGCTGACTGAAAACATGGTGGCTAACTTCCTCCAGAGTGAGTGAGAGAGAGAGAGAATACTCAAGACAGAAGCCATCGACTTTTTATAACTTAATCTCAAAAGAAACACTCCCTTACTTCTGTTTTTTTCTATTCATTGGAAGTGAGTCACTAAGTCCAGCCCACACTCAAGGGGCGAAGATTACACGAGGAGGCAGGGATAATTGGGGACCATCCTAGAGGTTGCCTACTTCAGCCCTTATTTCTGAATATTGTGTAATCCATGATGGAGAACGTCTTATTCCAGTACACTGAGACTCATGCAACAATTAGACACCATAAGCAAAACTGAGTTCCTTTGGGAATTTACTGTATCAGAGGAGCTCAACCAACTTGCAAACACATGCTTTTAGAGAAGGGTCAATTTATTGCCGGTCCCCCTTCCTCTCCTTCCTCACTTCTCACCACACACATACCTCCCGTTTAAAACCCAATCTTTTTTTGTATGTGTGAGGAAGATTGGCCCTGAACTAACACCTGTTGCCAATCTTGCTCTTTTTGCTTGAGGAAGATGGTCTCTAAGCTAACATCTGTGCCAAGCTTCCTCTACTTTGTACATGGGACACTGCCACAGTATCCCACGGCTTGATGAGCAGTGTGTAGGTCTGCACCCAGGATCCGAACCTATGAACCCTAGGCTGCTGAAGCAGAGTGCACAAACTTAACCACTATGCCACCAGGCCACTGCCAAAACCCAATCTTTTAACTGGGTTTAGAGTTATTAGGAAGTAAAAAACAAACAGAGAGAAAACTTGACTGACTTTATCCCAACTAGCTGTATGGCTTTGGTAAAATCACTTAACTGTTTCAGGTTTCAGCCCCCTCCTCTGCTGAAAGAATGGTTTGAACCCAATGATCTCTCTGGTCTCTCAAAGCTTTAGAAGTGTATGAGATTATGGTTCCGCATGTGCGAACTTGGAATGAAATAAAATGTGTGACAGAAATAGGGACTTCAGAGGTCTATGGCAAAGGTCAAAGGGATGAGGTTTGGGGATTTTACAAAGCACTTTGCACACTGTGAAGTGCCATACACATGTAAGGGCTTATTACTATTAGCCTTCATCACGAAAGGGTTGGAGTCGGGCAGACAGTAATAAAAACCATCTTACCATTCAGCCAGGCAGTTGGTGTCAGGTATCACTCCCTTAGATCCATTTTTTCATAGTGGAGAAACATCAGCATCAGTAAGGGAGTTAAGAGGGAAAAAAGTGACCTGCCTCCTCCCTCACACTGAAGACTCATCCTTCAATATTTCAGATTCACCGTGTGCTGGGCCCTCAGGGGTGTTCTCTAACTTATCCGTCTTGCCCCCGATCTCCATTCTCGTTTCTCTGGCTGCCCCCTCCACAGCAGGAACTTCTCTACTGGCCCCTCTCCTGCAGATTCTCTTTCCTCTACCACCTCTTTCCTCAGCCTTCTGTTTTTTGGACCCCTTCTCTCGGAGAGTTCGCTATCCTTGAGGAGTGACTCAGTGTGGGTCATCAGTCAGTGTCAGCTCCACCTGGCTCCACAGCAAATTGATAAATACGAAGGCCTTTAAATATCTCTGAGTATGGATTTTATGCACAGAAAAGACCATTCAGTGTTTGCGCTGGTTTATAAAAAGCAGTATTAGATTTATTAAAGTCATAATTTAAAAATGCATTCATCCTTAAGCTTTCGAGTGCAACTTACAAATCATATTATTTTATTTATAAGTCTAGCAAATTTTAGCAGTCACAGTTAAGGGTCCCTTGAATCATATTTGGCCTCATTTTATAAACCAAGTTAATTAAGCACCCTTGAGTATTTTGAATTCATTTATAAATGTATATGCTTTTAAGTACTTGACTTGTCTAATGGTAAACCTTTCTATGCATTTAAGTATTTCCTGTGATTCTAATCAAGCGAATTTCTAAATGTGATGAATCTTAAGTTCAATAAAAATGTTCCAATGTTGTTTATAAATTTTGTAAATATGTTAGTCAGTATAGGCTAGGCTGCAATGTGAAAACAAATGAAACCTGAAATCTGGATGGCTTGACACTGTCGAAAAGGTCAACCAGAACGCCATTAGCAGAAGTCTTTATCAAAAATTCCAGGCATAAGAAGTTTCCAAACGGGATTTCTAACTTGCAGAAGGAGGCCAGAATGTTTTACAGGACTTTAGTGAGAGGGGGTCTGCTGAAGTTCGGTTTCAAGAATAGTTGAATCAAGGAGAATTTTCAGAAGAGAGAGCAATTTATTTTTGTGGATTAGCAGCCACAAAATGGTGGGGAATTTGGATGTTATCAAGAGGGGTGGAGAGGAGCAATCAGGGACCAAGTTTATATGCAAGAAGGGGTAGGGGTGCAGGGCACAGCTATTGAGGACAAGGATATGTGAGAGCCACAGTGGAAATTCTGTCTTTCATGGTCTCTCACAACACAATGCAGGTTTATTTCTCCCTCAGGTGGATCCAATGTGATTGACATAGCCCTCCCCCATGTAGTACGTACACCAGCCAGGTCACATGCTTCCAAGGTCAACTTCACAAGGAAAGGAAGGATGAAGGAGACATGCCAACTTTGATTGCTTCCACCCAGAAGTCAAACCAAGTAGGCAGAGATTTCTTAAAGTGAAAATATGAATGAAACAATTTTGATTCTTTAAACGATTTCTCTATTTAGCTCTGTGTCTTCACAGGGTTTCTGACTATGCAATACCAAGTATTTGGGGGGAGAGGGATCTGAGACTGTATCACAACTGGAGATTTTGGCCAGGGTGCTTGCTGTATGAATTCATGCCTGTAACTGAAGCATTATAATTTAAAAACAGACTTGTCACCCTCAAAACCTATATAGCCCATGGCCCTATGGAACTCATGGAATAGGGCAGAACGCAGGTCATAACCTATCTTGACTACATCACTTATTTGGACTTTGCATTTCTTTGACTCTGAAGACATACAAGTGTCTTTTTCATCTAATTCAAATACTTTTTTCTTTTTGAGGAAGATTAACCCTGAGCTAACATCTGCTGCCAATCCTCTTCTTTTTGCTGAGGAAGACTGGCCCTGAGCTAACATCCGTGCCCATCTTCCTCTACTTTATATGTGGGATGCCTACCACAGTATGGTGTGACAAGCGGTGCCATGTCCACACCCAGGATCCAAACCAGCAAACCCTGGGCTGCTGAAGCGGAACGTGTGACCTTAACCACTGCGCCACCAGGCTGGCCCCTAATTCAAATACTTTTGACCTTGATGGAAACGTGAATTCTTTTCACAAGCATTTATAAGTACTAAAATATTAAATGGAGGAGAAAGAAGGTATACACATCTTGAAGGTGGAGGACAAAGAGGGAAGATGCTACCAAAGTGGTTTAAGAATAGAACCTCTCCCCCCACCACCCACAAAACAAACAAACGACAACGAAAACACAGTCTCACACCATAGAGCTTAATCCCCTGTCGCTTATTATGCTAAAAAAAAAAAAAGCATCAGTTGCCTCCTCATCATTACAAAAAGTCCCCCTATCCTTGGAAAGATTCACGTTCAGGAAGGGACATTGAAAAGCTAAAGACCCTCATGCAATTATCTCTCAGACTGGTGGGGGGAGAGAGATCTGCAAACCACCAAATAAGTATATGATGGGAGCTTGTGGAAGAAAACCCTAAGTCTGCTGGGGCCAGTAGGAAACGAGACAGCGCTAGAGAGACGAGGAGCCATCTTCTGGGCAACTGATTAGGGTAGAGTGGGAGAGGCAGCCAGCTGCCGGCAGGACAGTGGTGTGTACAGATATAGAGTGTGCAAGAGCAAGCAGCAGCTGAGCGTTGCTGTGAAACGGTCCTGGAGGGATGGGTAGGGGTCGAGTTAGGAAGGATACGATACATTGTAAAGAGGAGTGGATTTAGTCCTAAAGGTGATTGGGAGACACTAAGAGATGTTAAGTAGAGAAAGAACATGATTACATTTTCATTTAAGGAAAATCAGTCTAGTGTGAACTGCTGGGCAGGGGGAGCTGGCTGAAGATAGGAACAGAATCAGAAGGCTCTGCAGGTGTTCCTGTGAGACGAGGTGAGGGCTGCATCAGAAATTGTACACGTGCAGACGGGAGAAAACGAAGAACGATTTTAGGAGATGAACATCAAAAGAAAAGCAATTCTTTGGGTGAAGTAAGAATTTTCGGTCAGGATTTAGGTGCTTATAAATATGCCCTAAACAGCAAAATGGGAAATAGAACTATCAGAAAATTCTGCAATTCCCAGCAAACAGAATTCAGCCTCTGGATGGCAAACCTCAGCTGCTCATACTGCCCGCTGTGCCCCATTCCCATTGACCTTTCACCAATCGGATCTCCCTGATGAGCCCTGCGGGTTCCCCAGCGACCTGGCCCATGGCCCATCTTCCTTCCAGAATCAGCTCAGACACTGACTTGCTGTCTGACAAAGAGTCAATCCCATTATCACTCCAGAGCCCAGGGTCCACACCTACAAACTGCAAACAGTAATAATACCACTTCCCACGGTCATGGAGAGGACTAAATGAGAATGTGAAAGCACCTGGTAAATGTGAAGCACCATACTAATGTGAGGTGTTGTTATTGATGAAACTAAAATAAGACAGGCTGGTAGAGAGGAAGACAGGAGGGGAGGGGAACAGTGGATGGAGCCATTTCTGGAGCTGGTCACTATGCACAGTGCTCTGGCAAAAGAATTGAGTAGAGACTATGTCAGAGTCCCACAGTGAGTTGAAAGCACTGCAGACAGAGTAGAGTGTGCTAGAAAGCATGTGGGTTTTGGACGTAGCCAGGCTCGGGTCTGAATCCCAGCTTCACCACTCTCTAGCTCTGTGGCCTTGCGCAAGTTAACTTGAACTCTCTGAGCTCCTATTCCTTTATCTGTGGTATGAAGATAATAACTCCTCACTTACAGTGTTTTTGTGAGAATTAAATGAGTTAACACTCAAAAGGTGAGTAGTATATAGAAGGGGTACGACAATGTTGGTTTCCTTCTTCCACTCCTACTTTCTTTCTTCCTGAAAAGTAGTATAGTTCCAGCAGAAGCTCAGCTTTTACGAAAGTTGCTTTTGAAACCAGCAAACAGCCACTGGTGATTAAGTAGCTAGGAACTAAATTTTTTTTCCTTTTTGCAATTACTGATTATAGCCTTTAGCTCTTTAACCTGCCCATTGTAAACTGTGCTGCTTAGGCAACATGCTGTCTGACTCCCACTAGGCTCCTGTAGATAACATCTCCCTGGAGCCTGGGTCACCATGGTAATGGGTGTGTGAGCTGTTTGTCAGGAATTAGAACTCCTTGTCCACTTCAGGCTGATTGAGATCACCAACTCATCAACTGGACCTGCACAGATGTCTTATAGGCAACCTTTTGACATCAAGAGGCTAAAAACTCCACCCTCAGATCATGCTAATGCCACCATTTTGTGAGCACGCGTCCTGTGAAGAGGAGTGAAGTCTGACTACACTTGCGCGGATCATCAATTACCTCTCCTCACCTCCAATCATCTGTCTCCACATTTCAGACCACCTTGCCCCCTATCCCATAAATATACCTGAGTCCCTATTTTCAGGGAAGCGGATTTGAGACTCTCGCTTCCTCGCATGGCTGCCTTGTGATTAAACTCTCTCTCTCTGCAATCTCGTCGTCTCGGTGTATGGCTTTCTAGGCAGTGGGCAAAAACGAACCTGGAGCAGTAACACTTTCAGAAAGGAAAATATGCTGACCTGAATTTTCATCCTCCCCCTTCTAGTGCCAGGAGTGGTTGCTATCAACCAGCAAATCTCCAGATGGCCCAAGGGCCTAGATTATTCAGAACATGTGAACTGCTGATGAGAGGACAGTGAGTCAAAAGAATAAGGGACTCAAGTAAATCAAACGTCTTTAAGTGTTACTTAAAGTACGTATATGTGAACCCATAATCTCAGTAATTTCTGGCACAGTTGTTCTCCATAAGCATTTGTTCATTATTCAATAGAAGATCTGGCAAATTTATCTTATGGAGGAGACTTTGGTCAAATCTCTTGAGTTCTCAGGACATCAGACCGTCTGCCAAATGTGGATGAACATATAACAATTCTTTATAATGTTAGTGCATTCCCTAATTACGAATACTGAAAGCTTAGGTATATTAAATGGATCATGCTGCATCTTGGTATGAAGTTGTGTTTTTGGCTGTAGAGGAGTTTTTTACTCAAAACTAAGAATCACTAAAGACGAGATTAATAAGAAATGAGAAATAGCTTTTATTTCTATTACTTGAATGACACTGCATTCTCCATGTTAGTGTTTCAACATAGAGGGCTTGGGATGAAGGAGGAGAATCCCAGAGGATGCAGAGAGGGGACCAAAAATGAAAGAAGAGAGATGGAGGAATTCACTTTCTTCACACTCTGGTTCCCAACTTTATCCTCTTCTGGCAATAACTGGGCACTGGAGGAGAGAGGAAAACAGACAAAAAAGGGGAATGAGAAGAAAGGAATAAAAAGAAGAATAGGAGAAATTTGGAATGAAGGAAAAAGAAATGTAGAAGACATTAGCAAGAATGCACGTCAAATTGATGCTAGACTCGAAGTTAAGCGCACTAAGTTTAACAAACGTTGAACTCCTAGTGTGTGCCAGGCCCTGTGCTGGGAGCTTGGAATACAAAGAGACACAGTCACTGTTTGAGTCACTCACAGGGAAGAATCAAGGTTGGGAAGAAAATAAGTGAAGGCCAAGAAAACTTGGCATTGCGCTGATCCTTAGGAGATGGAAAAGAGGTCAAGTGCTTCTTCTCCAAGCACTTTGGGTGATGAATTTCCTTTCATCTAGTGTGGTTTCTATTGACATTAGCTTTTGGACATTTTTAAGAGATTTCTTAAATTTACTGTTTAGTAGGGAGGCTGGGGGAGAAAGGGGTGTGTGTGAGTTTGCATCTCAGCAAGATTCATCCCCTTATCCAAACAGATGTTGTTTGGCTAGAGCAGCACAGCATAAAACATGACTACTGGATTTGGCATAAAATGCACCAGTTAACCTAGGTTGGTTGAGTCATGTAAAAGTTACAGGACTCCCTTACCAGCGGATGCTGTTTAAAGAAGGACAGTGTCAGCCGAATTGCTCATCACCCATCATGTTCATCACCATATCCCGTACACTGCTTGGCTGCACTCCACCCAAGGCTTACTGTCCCGTCAGTCATCCTGGGGCCTCGTAGGCTTGTGTTGGGCTCTTAATGGGCTTCAAACACAAAGCTCTCAAGATGAACTCAATGCAGCTGCTCCAAGAGTGTCTGCCTGAGGTCTGGAATAATGAAGATAAATGGTCTCTTTCCTCCTTCTCCTCCTTCCATATCACTCACCAAACTTTGGGAATCTCTTTTTTTCCCTTTTTAGCTCTTCCTTCTCCTCCTTTTCTCTTTCCTTTCCACTTGTTCACCACCTTCTCTTTATGCGAGTGACAGGCTCAGGGGTGTTTCCACACTCTTTAGGCCTAGGGCAGTGGTTCTCTTAACTGTTCATAAGAAATCCCTGGAAAGCTAGTTAAAAACGCAGGCAGGCAGGCCCTGCCACTTATGATTCTAATCGAATCAGTTTGGAGTATGGCCTGAGAAAGCACGCATTTATCACCGCTCCCCCCAGGTGATTCTGATGCAGGGGCTGATACACAAAGAACTGGGAACACTGGAAACACTCTGATATGCACCGGTACGCACGCAGTCCAGGAGAGAGCTGGTGGAGACTTGACCCCAGCATCCTGGTTTTCCTTCAGCCTGTCTGACCCCTATGTTCTGGCCCCTCTTCCTGTCCTCACTTCTTCCATGTTGATGGTCCCCAGGCTTCTCTTCTCTGTCCATTTTGCTGATTGTACGCGCTCTTCCTGTTTGCTCTCCTCCAGGCCTGTGACTGGAAGCTCCTATACATTGAAGACTTAAATGTTTATTTTTAGCCCAAATCTTGCTTCTAGATTCCAGACACATATTGCCACCTAGACGTACAACAAGTAGCTCAGGCTTAACATGCTCAAAACTTAAGTCATGGTTTTTGATTCTGGGTAAGATGGACATTGGTTCAAAAAACCTTGGGAGTTCCCAAGGTAAAATTCAACACTGGCCCCCAAACACAGAGGGCAAGGAGAGAGCAGAGAAAGAGGCAGACCACTCCAGATCGGTAGGTAGCAGTTTTAATAAGCAAGAGCATTTACACGTGAGGCTTGTCTTGCACAGATACAAAAACAAGGAAGTCTCCACACCCAACCACCAGAATCCTAAGGGTTTATATAGAGGCCTTAATGGTGTTCAGTCACATATACTGTTCAGATGGTCTCAATAACAGATTACTGTTTCAAGGCTGCGCCCTTGAAGTGGCTCCTAGCATGGGAATAGTGGGCAAAATGTACAATCCAAGGACAGGGAAGAGTGTAAGGAGCCTCTGATTACCCAAGTCCAGGTCATGTGTCCATGGATGGTCACCCCCTCTCGATGACCTCCTCCAACAATGGTTGAGCACACTCTATCCAACCTGTCTGTCTCACTGAATGCAGCTCCAAAACCTGGACCAGCTATCTGAGGACTCTGAAAAGTAGTGGATAGATTGAGAAATAAGACCAGAGTTCAAAGTACCACTGAACTGGTGGTGAGTTTCACGTTTTTCCTCCTGTGTCCCCTGGCCTGAACACGAGGCAGCCTGAAACCTAGATGTGGGAACCAGGATGCACAGAGAGAGCTCCAGGAGACACCCTTAACGCTGGCTTAAAGAGCAAAAGGAAGCTCTGGAGAGAAAATCTCCCATTGTTTTTCTTCTCACTGTTCCTAGCACCCAGCTCCAGGCAATCTCTCCAGAGTGGTGGCAGTGAAAACGGTGGCAGCAGGTCCCAAGGGGGCAAACACTTTCTACTATCCCATGACTTGCTTTTATTTTCCTAATGATGTGTTTTGAAGGACAGATGTTAATTTTGACAGTCTTCTATATCTTTTGTATTTACTCAAATATTTACAATTTTTTTCATACTCTTTTTTGAGGAAGATTAGCCCTGAGCTAACATCTGCCACCAATCCTCTTCTTTTTGCTGAGGAAGACTGGCCCTGAGCTAACATCCGTGCCTATCTTCCTCTGTTTTATATGTGGGACGTCTGCCACAACAAGGCTTGATAAGTGGTGCGTAGGTCTGCACCCAGGATCCAAACTGGTGGACCCCGGGCTGAAGAAGTGGAAGGTGCAAACTTAACTGCTGCACCACTGGGCCAGCCCAAAATATTTACAATTTTTGATGTTCTTCATTTCTCCCTGTAGCTCTGAATTTCTATCTGGTGTTATTTTTCTTTAGCCTGAAAAACATCTCTGAGAATTTCTCATAGTGTGGGTCTGCTGGCCACAAATTCCCTCACCCTTTGTTTATCTAAACATGTCTTCATTTCACTTGCATTTAAAAAAAATATTTTTGCTGTGTATAGAATTTTGGATTGGCAATTTTTTCTTTCATCACTTTAAAGATATAGTTCAACGTCTTCTAGCCTCATTTTTTATGAGAAGTACTCATCACTCATATAATTATTCTCCCTAATATCTTGTGTTTTCTTTCTTTTGATGCTTTTGAGATTTGCTCTTCTGCTTTGATTTTCAGCAATTTGACTATAATGCGGTTAGGTCATGTTTATTTGCACTTACCCTGCTTGCAGTTTGCTGAGTTTCATGGATGTGTGGGTTGCTGTTTTGAATAAAATTTAGAAAACTTTCAACCAATATAGTTGCAATATTTTTCCATCCCCATTTTGTCTCTCCTCTCTTTCTCACGTGAGTTAGTCTTCTTGAGACAGTGCCACAGCTCAGTGAGGCTCTGCTCATTTAAAATAATCTCTTTCTCTCTATCCTTCAGCTTAGATGATCTCTATTGACCTGTGTTCAAGGTCATTACTCCTTTCTTTTGTTGTATTCAATATTTTGTCAATCCCAGAAAATGAATTTTTTTCAAATAGTGTGTTTTTCAGTTCTAGTATTTAAATTTGATTCTTTTTACAATTTACCTATCACTCCTGACAATTCCCCATCTCTTCACCCATTATATCCGTGCTTTACTGTAAGTTCATTAACATATTTACCATAATTATGTTAAAAACCTGTCTTAATTTCAACATCTAGTTGGTCTATGGGTCTCTTTCTATGATTGACTTTTCTCTTGACTATGTGTCACTTTTCTCTGTGTGTTTGAATGACTAGCAAATTTTTGTTTGATAGTAGATGTTGTGGATGACACTTTGTAGAGACTCTGGATTCATTTTTCTCTGAAAAGTGTTGACTTTTTGACAGTTAATTTACTGACAGATAACCTTGATTTTATGAAGCTTGATTTTAGGCTTTGTTACGGTGATTCTATTACAATTTTGCTGCTAGCCTAGGTTGAATCCTCTAGTCTGAAGTCTTAAGGCATAGCTTCTGGGTTTTAATTTTAAAAGCTTAAAGCTTTTTTCAAATCTGTTTAACGTGGCAGGGCTTGAATTCCAAACTATGTCTGTAATAGGCAACTGTTGAAACCTTGCTCAGTTCTTTTGGCTTTCTACCTGTTGCTTTCTCCCTGGGCATCTTGGAGTCTCATCCCATGCATGGGTAGTCTAGGGATCTGCCAATGATTTGAGTGGCGTTTCAACACAGATTTTGGGGCTATCTATGTGGCTTCCTCCTTTCTGGAAGCCCCTCCCCTCAATTTTAGGCCTCTCTGGCAGACCCAAACTCCATCTTCTGATTCCTCAGTCCTTTCTGCCACTTTTTGCTTCACCTCCAGCTGCCACTCTCTGATGGACATGGGAGTACCCTAAGGGGAAAAACCATATAAATGTGCATCTCACTCAGTAAGGATCAAATCCTCACCAGCTCCTGCCAGCTTTTGTTCACCTCTCAGTTGCTTGTTCACTTTTCCCAGAGTTTATAATTGCTGTTGGCAGGAGAGCGTCCAAACATTCCACTCCGCCATTACTCTCTTTTTCATAATTTTCATCTGTCTTTTCTCTGCGTTATGATCTGGATATATCACATATATCTTGCCATGCATTAAATTTCTCTCTGGCTTTGTTTCAGTGACTATTTAATCTGTCAATTGCGTTTTTAATTTCAGTGACTAGGCTTTTCATTTATAGAAATTCTTTTTCACATCAGCCTTTTTTCCCCAAGGGCCTTGTTCTTTTTTTATGTTTTTGATTCCTTTCTAAGTTCCTAGTCATTTTGACCATACTTATTTTATAACCTCTATCTGGGAGTTGTATTATCTGCATATCTGGAGTATCAAATCAAGTTAATTATTTGGTCAATTGACTTCTGTTTATGGTGGATTGTATCATTACGTGTTTTGAGTTTTTGACTCAAATTTGCATTTTGTGTGTATCTTCAGCTGAGCTTTATCTGTGGAAGTGATCTGTGATCCTTGGTGAATGCTATAGCCCCGAAAAGAGGTTTTTCATTGAATTGCCAAGTATCCCAGTTCTATTACTGGTTTGGGTATGCTTTTTAACTGATTTCTTAGCTTCAGGGTTTCTGTATCTTAGGGAACATTTTTCCAACCAGAGTCCAGATTGAAGTAGACAGTTTTCTTTGACATATCCTTATGCTGATGGGTAGATTTTTTTTTATAGTTCTCCCTTTTAATGAGGGATTAGCCATTTAAGAATATTACCTGTAGGGGCTGGCCCCGTGGCCGAGTGGTTAAGTTCGCGTGCTCCGCTGCAGGCGGCCCAGTGTTTCATTGGTTTGAATCCTGAGCGCGGACACGGCACTGCTCATCAAACCACGCTGAGGCAGCGTCCCACATGCCACAACTAGAAGGACCCACAACAAAGAACATACAACTATGTACTGGGGGCCTTTGGGGAGAAAAAGGAAAAAAATAAAATCTTAAAAAAAAAAAAAAAAGAATATTACCTGTAGAGGAGGTTTTGAGCCTTTTGTGGGCCCAAGATCTCAATTCCTATTCCTAAATGGTCATTAAAACTCAAGCCTCTTCACTTCACATCCCTTAAGGTGGCTATTATAAAACAAAGTAAAGCAAAATACAGAAAACAATAAGTGTTTGCATGGCCGTGGACAAACTGGGACCCCTGTGCACTGCTGGTGGGAGTATAAAATGGTGCAGCCACTGTGAAAAACAGTATGGCAGTTCCTCAAAAATTAAAAATAGAATTACCATTTGATCCAGCAATTCCACTTCTAGCTGTATACCCAAAAGAGTTGAAAGCAAGGAGTTAAAGTGATATTTGCACACACGTATTCATTCATAACAGCAATATTCACAATAGCCAAAAGGTGGGAACAACCCAAGTGTCCATTGATGAATGAATGGATAAACAAAATATGATACACACACACACACACATATATGAATACTATGCATTCTTAAAAATATAGGAAATTCTGACACATGCTACAAGGTGGATGAGCCTTGAAGACATTATGCTAAGTGAAATAAGCCAGTCACAAAAGGACAAATACTGTATGATTCTACTTATATGAGATACATAAAGTAGTCAAATTCATAGATCCATAGAGTAGAATGGTGGTTGCCAGGGGCTAGGGGATAGAGTGAAAGAGGAGGGAATGGGGAGTCATTGTTTAATGGCTATAGACTTTCAGTTTGGGTTGATGAATAAGTTCTAGAGATAGATAATGGTGATGGTTGCACAACACTGTGAAACTACTTAACACTCCTGAATTACACATTTAAAAATGGTTACGATGGTAAATATTATGTTATTTATATTTTACCATAATTTAAAACATTAAATTAAAAGCAAACAATTGAGCAGAAACCCTTTAGTTTCTAAGACTGGAAAATCCCCAAATCCAGGAGCGGCACATTGTCAGCTCGTACGCTCACTACTCTAGGGATTTATCTAACTCTTCAAAAGCTTAACTATATATTTAAGCATTATTTTTGACATTTTATCTACAGTTAGTAGACATTTTGTTAAGGGAAGTTCTCTGCTATTTCTATGTTTGTTCATAAGTAGCCTAATCGAGTGAAGATTCTGAACAGAGGTTACAAATTGGTGGCTTACAGATTTTATTTGTATCTTTGTTACTCTGGACATTTCACATAAAAATCCAGATTTCCATCTTCTCTTGAACATTTTGAATCTTGGCCAATATTGTGCCACATTCACATTCTCACCTATCAATGGTAAGCTGAAGCTAAGTTGTGGCTTCCCTTTGAGACAGGATAAATGAACTGGAGTTTCCCACAGTCACCACAGCACCCAATAGACATACAACTGACCTGTTGTATTTCCTGGCTCCTGAAAGCATTAGAGTTTGCAACCACGGGGCTACCAGGACTCTACCAGATTTTTACGTGTGGCAATCAAGCAAATAATTTCTTCTTTTAGGAAACCATTTTTTATTCAAGCCCATAATCCATTCTTTAAAGTAGTCTCTTCCTGTTGTTACCTAACAGAGTTAGAAGTCTGATTGAAGATGTCCGTAAGAAACAATGAGGTGTCACAAAGTTTTGGATAAGGAGGGAGCTTTAGTCTATGCAACCTCCACCTTTCCGTCGACCTGCTGTCACCCTTTGGACCTTTCCCCTCCCATGTAGTAAACAGTATGTTTTCACTTTCCTTAGAAGGGGCAGGATAAAGGATACAGAACGCTGCACTGGCAGTCAGAACACCCGTGTTGTATTTCCAGCCCTGCCTTTTACCAGCTGGGCACATTGCTCCCAGAAAGACCAAATGACAAATTCAAATTCCCCATCTCCATGCCTGACTTCCTCTGTCTGCTGCTGCTTCCTCTTTCTTCTTCCCATCCCACAGGTATGGAAAATCAGGTAAGTCACCTTCTAGTAATTTAACAAGCTTCTTTTAAGGACATAGATGCATTTGGGGAACTTAGAAAACCAGCCAGATAGTGTACCTTGTGAAGAATAATTCTAGGCCCTAAAAAATAAACAAACAGACAAAAACCAGTCTTCATATCAGAGAATAACATAATCTCTGCCTTTAGTTGCCAGCTCTTTTAACTTTTAAGGTAAAAATCTCCCAGTTTTGAAAATGTTGTCAACTAATTCACTTAAACTAAACCCTGTGTGGGAAAAACAAAACATACCTATGGACCCAATTTGGCTAAAGAGCCCTAATTGAGAGAAAGAAATCCTAGATAATGGAAAAATCGCTTTTTGATTTATGTGTTTAATAAGTTAGATATATTAAACCTCAAAATGTAACACTTAGTTTTATATGATTTTGCATTCCCTGGTGATTTCATACATAAATCTCTAGCCTCTTGTTAGCCCCAATGGGAAATCAAGCCCTTTACTTCCTTGGAATACCTCATGAGGACCTAGCAGGATGTGAGATAAAGAACATATGCTTAGTCCAGCCAATGTTTTCATGAAATTGTAGACTTGGGAAATACCTTAAAAGTTTCTGGTCCAGAGATAGCAAATAACATGGTGCATATACAGCCTCTGTCCTCCACGCTCATGACAGACATTGCCCGGCACAGTACCTGAAACGTCCACCCTTAGAGTTTATATTCCCTTAGAATAAGTTTGGAATTTCCCCAAGTCCTCTTTTTAAAGAACAGTATTTCCAAACTTGGATTCCTCCAGCAACTAGTTTTATGGGATATCCTTAAATATCTAATTGTTTCTGTAGTTGTAATAGTCAGGGTTTAGTTGCAATCTGGATTCCCTCTAGCTAGCTTAAGTAGCAAGATAATTTATCATTATTATTATTATTAATTATTATTATTATACCCTGGGAGGCCAGACTTGTATGTTACTCAACCGAAAACAATGCAGCCAGGGCCAATAAGAGACAGAGAACAATGCCCAACCACACTGCACGCTTTTCTGGCAGAAACACCATTATTGCCATCGCCTGCCACTTGGCACCTATGGCACTTGAGGGTGGATACCAGGCACTTCTCCATAGCCCCCTCAAGAAAACCAGACACCTGCAGCACTGCGCTTGCCAAGAGATGCAATTTTCCCCTTTCAAGCTCGCTTCCTCTACCACATGTCCCATGGACGTACTTCTGATAGGTTGCATCTAGGTCATCTAGGTCTGCATCTGACCTTCAAGGGAGTCCTGGGAAATGTCATTCTCAGAAAACAGAGGCATGCACACTGTAACGGGTGTTGGAGTGGAAGGTGAGTGAGCCGGCCTACAGTATCTGCCACCTAATCAAATTCGTGTAAGCTAAATAGCCATCTTCGTGGAAGGTCTTTTCAAAACTTAAAATGTTATTATTCTGACTCTCCAAAGAAAGTTTTTAAAAGTTATGTTACCATGAAACACTTTTTCCTAACCTTCTAGATCTAGTGTGGTCTATGGAACACAATTTGAAGATCACTACACATTGCCTTTAATACATCAACTGTGAGTTTACCTGTTAATGGTAACAAACCCCTCCCTGAAAAAGCCTGAGCCCTTGGTAAATTTTGACAGACAGCTAGCAGAAGGACTAGGTGGTCAGTGTCTTTGAGATGGTAGACTTGGGTTTACAGCAATGGTGGGAACTCTGAGCACCTCTGGGCCACCCAGGACCGTACGACCTAGCTGTGTGTCCTGAGGGTAAAGAACAATTCTGTCTGCATCATTCACAAGTAGTGGTTTTTGCACCACAGATTATTGCTCTGTGTGGATTCATGAGCTGAGCCCACCAAATGAATGTCATCAAGGACTTTTTGATTTAAAACCTGGATTTAACGGCATTCCCAAATGTGAAGGGTCATTTTCTTTTCTACTAATGACTCACTTGTTGAGAGCAAGAATCAGTTTGCAGATTAGTGAAAAGAGCATTTACTAGTAATTTGCAATATGTTATCATGTGGGAATCAGATTACAGTTAAGGATTTCCTCATAAAACAAGCTTTAACATTTACTACATTGCTGGAGAAATATATGTGTTCTTTGCCTCTATAAGGATGTGGGTGCAGCCCTTATATGGGTTGGGGGTAGGGAGAGAACACCATCTTGATGCTTCATGGTTGCTGAGATGAAGTAAACTCAGTCCAGAAAGTAGAATTAGCTTTGGTCCTTGCCCAAAACGATTCCTACAAAGATGAGATGAGACAAAAAGCAGAAAGGAGGATGAGAAGGCATTTGCTTGATCTCGTGGAAATGGAATCTGCGGGCATGCTGAGGGAGCAGTGAGGGCCTGTGGTTAGGCAGAGAACAGCCAGGGAGTCCGGAAGTGCAGTACTTTGTCTTCCTCTGCGCTCCAGGTCCTCCATTTTCTTACTGATGGGTCTCCATTTCCCCCACCCAGGGTTAGCACCCTGTGGTGGTTAATTTTATGTGTCAATTTGACTAGGCCACAGGGTGCCCATAAATTTGCTTAAACATTATTCTGTATGTGTCTGTGAGGGTATTTCTGCATGAGATTAACATTTGAATCAGTAGACTGAGTAAACCAGATTGCCCTCCCCAATGTGGGTGGGCCTCATCCAATCCATTGAAGGCTTGAATAGAACAAAAAGACTCAAGGAAGGAGAATTCTCTCTCTCTCTCTCTCTGCCTGTCTTTGAGCTGGGACCTTGATCTTCTTCTCCTTTGGACTGGAACCATACCATTGGTTTTCCTGGGTCCCCAGCTTGCTGACTACAGATCTTGGACTTCTCAGCCTCCATAATTGCATGAGCCAATTCCTTATAATAAATCTGCCTCTCTCTCTGTCTCTCTCTTTCTCTCTCTCCCTGTCTCTCTCTCATTCCAATGGTTCTGTTTCTGTAGAGAACCCTGACTAACACAGTACCCAAAACCGGTTTTCTTCAAATGAATTCCCAGGCCATCCATCTTTCCATCTATCCTTGGCATCATCAATCAATCAATCAATCATTCTCTGATTTTCTGCCTTGGTTTCCTCATCCAACTAATTGGGACATTTCTGCCTACATTCCTTAATGCAAGTTCCTTGGGCATTTTTCCAAATCAAATCAATAAATATCTATAAAGCAGTGGTCCTAATACTTGTTGATCCTAGGACTTCTATACACTCTTACTAATTATTGAGAATCCCAAAGAGCTTTTGTTTATGTGGGTTATACCAATCAATATTTACCATATTGTATATATAGCACCTTAGAAATTAATTAGAAATAAAAAAGAAATGTTTCAAATACAATAAAAAAGTACATTTTACACTGCAGAAATGATATCATCACACATCATTTAGGTTCTGGAAAACTCCACCATACAGCAGTGAAAGAATGAAAGTGAAAAGGCAGATACCATCTTAATATTACTACCAGAATAGTTTTGACTCACAGACCTCCAGAAAGGTCTTGGGGACCCCCAGGATCCCCAGGCACTCTGAAAAGATAAGGATAAGAAATAGATGGTTTTGATGTTAAGATTTTTTATTAGTCGTCACAGAAATTTTAAATTTGATGTCATGTCCATTACACACTTTAATTTAAGCTTCCGTAAGACATTAATATCCTTTAACATTTGGTCAGTCCTTCATATATCCAAACTATAGTTCTATTTATATACATAGGGATTGCCTTCTGCAACAAAAGTATGTTATCTGCCCAAAAGAACCTTCACACAAATGTCATCTCATGCCTTCCTTAGCATTCCTTCCTTCCCCTAGAGGTCTACCCATGAGCTCCTAGCATACCTGGATGTGCACCTCCTTCACAGAGTCCATAAGCCCCTTGAAGACATAAGCCATTTTTCATTGGTCTTTGTAACTAGACTTCAATACAGTGACCAGCATGATTCCTGTGACACAGTAGACTTAGACTCCCTAAAAAATGTTTGTTAATAAATGGCTGCTGGAAATCAGACCTGTATGGATGTCATCCATGGTGATCATTTTCCCAACCTTGATACCATCTTCCAACATAGCTCTTCTCCCTAACATGCAAGATTCTGTTCTGACAGCATGATACTCTCAAATAGCCATTGTCAAAACTTCAGTCATCTATGAACCCTTCCCCACTCTCAACTCTTTCATCCAACTAGCTACCGAGAGCTCTTCATTTTATCTCTGCAGTGTCTCTCACATCCATTTTCTCCTTTCTACCATCCCCTGCCACAGCTTGAACTTACTTATTATGTCACTTGACCAGCAGCATAGATTCCTCATCTTCTGACAGCAATAGCCCCAGTTCCCAGACAGTGAGCTTCTTGAGGGCAACAGATTTATTCTTTACCATACTCTTGTCATATTGCACAGGACTCAAAAAATGTCTTTTGAATAAAATGTGAACTTTTACCTATCATATACACTGTCTCCAGAAAAAAAGTCTTTTCAAAGAAATATCTAATCACGTCTTTAGCAATTAAAAAATTTTATGTGTTTCCCACTAATTACTGAATGTAGGGGATGCTATTGATTCCCTGGACCCACATTCCCTCACCCCCCCCCCAATTTTACCTGTAGCTATGGGGTACAGTTCCCGGGACAATTCTTCACCTTAAAGGACTCTCTCTCCTCTTTTGTTCCTGAAAGTTTTCCCTAGCATCAAGAGAGCTTGTTCTACAAAAAGTATAACTCAGAGGTTGGGAAAAGTAGACACCCCTGGAGTAGCCCTTAGCCAGTGTGGACCAGGAGTCACTGGTTGAATGGCTCAGTCTCCTCATCCCTCAGTAGGTCAAGTAAAGTGTGCTCCTCGGTTTCTCAGAGGGCCCGCAGGACTGAGCCCCAGGTGCCCACAGCAGTAAATCACCCACTAACAAACGCTTCATTGGCTTCTCTCCATTCTCTGTCTCACTCCTCCACTTCTTCCCCTATTTCCCCTGTGATCACCTCCCAAATAAACTCTCTAAACCCAAACACTGAACAAAATCTAAACTTCTTGACCTCTCATTCAGAGCATACTGTAAGTTGAATCTAACCTACCTTTCCAAGCCATGCCATCTATGCCTTCCACATATGACCCCCTCTGGCCTAACTGGTCTCCAAACCCTCTCACTCCACATTGTAATCATTCTACTCTCTCGTTTATTAGTAATGGAGGGAGATCACTATGATTCCCTGACACCACTAAGGTTTCTGTCCCTAGTGTGGGGAAGGGCCTAGCCTCCCTTACTGGGAGCCCCTCAGAAAAGGGTGAATACACTGTGGTCCTGTAAGCAAAAGAAAATGGAAGGTGTAGCTGATGAGTTGACAGCCAATAGTGTCTTCCACAAACAGGTGGCAGGAAGACAAAAAAGAAAGAAGATAGGGAGCCACCAAATTCAACACAAGATGCTGGAGATGTACTGGTGAGCTGAGGTTTGTAATCTGACATTTGCATCAGTAACAGACACTTTGTAGGTGCCCACAGACCCAGACCCATCCCCTCCAGCTGTCTCCCTGATCCCCGCCATAGGCCCCTTCCCACAATGGCCCATACTGTGCCCAAGGGAATACATGTGGGGGCATCGCCAGGCCCCCTAGGGCTCTGCTGTCACTGTTCCTGCCAGAATAAGGATCACAAAGCTACCCACTCCCTGTTTTTCAGAAGTTGCCGCCCCCTGCTGCAAATTCTCCTTGTAAAGCCATAAGCTCCGGCTTCGGTTCAGAGACCCACTCCCGTGTTTTGCCTGGCACATGGGTTTCTGTTCAACTTGGACGCAGAGAATTTCCAAATGCGCTTTGGAGCTGCCGTGGGCTGTGAGATGTTAATCAAATACCCACTTGAAGTGCTTTGGAAGCACTTCTGCTTTTTGGCTTATTGACGTGCTCATGTTGAGTGAAGATATATTTCTGGTCCAATCATGAGTTCATTTCAAGACATATTAAAGAAGGATTTTTCCCAGCTGCTTACTTCAGAATATTGGTCCTTAGAGACCAGGTGCTTTTCACAGCTCCTTAGAGGCCCATAAGGAGTGATGGAAAAATGCAGCCGGGCATCTCACATGGAAATCAAACATACTGGAATTCTATTGGCATATCTGCCTTAGTTTAGCCTGGTGATTGACTCTCCTGGGGTGCTCACTTCACACCTTCCCTCATCTCCCTCAGCATGTTTCCATCTCAAAGGAGGAGGAGCAATGGGAATTTTGAAGCACATTTTCTTCAAGAATGACATGTGTGACCTAACTAAGTCATGGGCATTTTCTTCCACGGAGCCTGTCACACTCAGAAGTGTTCAAGGACACTTTCCTATAGGAACACATGGCAGCCAGTCCTGGAGACCCTCATAGATAGATTAGATCCCATTGCATTTGAAAGCCTGGACCATCATCCCTGATTTGCCACCTCTCCCTAGTTGTGGCCTCAGACAAGCCACTTGAAGCAAGTCCATTGTCTGGGCCTCCTTTCTTTGATCTGCAATAAGGGATCATTCTAGCTGTTCAACCTCCTTCCCTGGACGCCTGCCGTGTAATCCCCTCCCTGGATCTGTGTAAACAGTTAAGTGCTTTATGAAAGTAAGTGATTCATAGTCTTCTCTGCCCTGCACCTCTGGATAAACTGTTCCTGCTTAGAGCTGTCAATCACCACCCTGAAACTGGCAGTCTTCAGCTGCACAAATTAGCACTTTCCCAGTGGAGGACAGTCTGGCACTCCTTGTTCTTCTCCAGAATTAATATGATTGTGTTTCTATGGGGGCCAGTTATAGGATGAGAAGGAATGACCCCTCAGTTTCCATCACGCACCACAGAAGTGCCATGACACTTTTATATCACTAGTATACCATTTGGTCCACTGCAGTCAGAGTTTGCCAAGGGGTAATCTACCAGGTGGCCTGTGTTAATATTCCTCCCCCCTGACTCAAGCTGAAGAGTAACTCACCCAGCCACGATATCAAATCATTTGGAGGAAATCCAAATTCAGCGGGCACCTTGGGTTGGAACAAGTGAGACTCAGAGATGGATGCACCAAGAATGAGGAATGAGGCCAGATACTCACTAGCATTTTAGTCATTTAACATTTTGAGGAATTTTAGCTTAAATCAGAAGATGTGAAAGTTCGTAATAATTGCAGCTAGTATAATGTTATCATTTCCTTAAATGTTATTGATTCTTTTGAGGGGGAAGGGAGGATAGAAAAGTTTTCTCTGAGAGTTTTGCTGTATTAGAGGCCAAATATGTTGGTAAAAGTTAGAGTCAACTTACCCCACTGGAAATTGGAATCTAGAAATTAAGATGCTGAATAGTTGTTACTACGAGTTCCTAGGAGTTGTTAATAGGAGTTCCATCTCCAGCTATAGAAAGGATCACCCAAGGCAACTTGGGAAACTACTAGATGAGTAAGAGGCTGCAAAGCTAAATGGTAAATTAGGCATCATCATTGTTGGACAGGCTGGGTGAGGAACACTCCTGTAGCATCACTTTCTTTCACTTGGTGCTCCAGGAGAATTTCCTGACTTTGGAAGTTGAAGTTGTCATCCATGAAATGGAGATAAATACCTCAAAGTATAGTAGGAAGAACCTGTTTTCCCCAAGTACAGAACATTTATCACCAGTACTTGCTGAATGTTCTCAGGGAACAGAGAACTCATATTACAGATGTGGCCACAGATACCCAGTCCCTTCATTCTGTGCTTTTATTATCTAAAGACAGAGACACAGTTAAAACAACAATAGAACGTGCTGACAGCTGAAATAGAAGAAAATCACCAATTATAATTGCTTGGAGATATTCTGTCATAAAGGACCAGCATTCAGATGAGATGGCAGACATCAGGTAATTTTGAAGCAGAGCAAGGATGATGCAGATTTGGTCAAAGAGAACCTTCCTATAACATCATTTTGCATGCCCAGCTTTACAAATATGAATTCCACGGGCCCAAGGTTCTGGAAGAAACCAGCTTTTGGAATTTACATAGACTCTAACTCCATCATCTAAAAGCCTGATTTTTACCTCTTCTGGCTCCTCCCTCTACTGGTGGCAAGTATACTTGGTTCCCCACATGCATCGACAACCAGAAGATCCTGACAGAAGGCACAAGGCAAATTAAATGAATGCCCAGAAGATTCCTTGCCTGGTTTTTTTCAGAGCATGGGCATATTTTCAAGAGCTTGTTTTTAAGCTTGTACTATACAACATTAATACAATTTACCAGAAGTAAATTAATCCAGAAACTGCCACACAGTAGCAGCCCAGTATCTATTTGTTACATAAAATAAAAGCCCTTGGATTCAGTAGAAGGAGAAATTCAGAAAAGTCAAGAATGGAGAAAAGTGTTCAATAAATACATGGTGAGTGAATAAGGAGACTTTTCTGG
Organism: Equus quagga; assembly: GCF_021613505.1. Lineage (NCBI taxonomy): Eukaryota > Metazoa > Chordata > Mammalia > Perissodactyla > Equidae > Equus > Equus quagga. The sequence goes on from NC_060272.1 coordinate 61,970,809, forward strand.
AACCAAACTACCTGAGTTTGAATCTCTGTTCCACCACCTGTATCTCTCCTTGGCCAAGTCCCGTAACTTCTCTGTGCCTTGATTTATTCATCTGTAAAAATGGGACAATAGTTTTCAAAAAATGTAAAATCATTTCTTTTTTTACTCATTAATAGTGAAATAACTAATAAGGTATGATCAATTTTAAGAGCATAAATAGAGAGAGAATCAAAGGGCCAAGGCCCTCACCTGCCACATCCAATCGGCCAACAAGCCCCTTGAGAAGTCTTGAGCCACCTCCTCCTGGACACCTGCTCTGACACCTCTTGCCCAGGATGTGGGAGCAGGTTCCTCACCTGGCTCCCTGCCTCTCACTGTTTCCCCCGTTCCCTCCATCTTCCACACACCACCACAACCTGCTGCCTATGACATGGATCCAATCATGTCGCTCCCCTGAACCTCAACCTTCAGCAAAGACATGTTCCCTGGGTAATTCCCCACCATCTATGCTCAACAGCCCATTTCCACCACAATCTTTGTAAAGCACTCTATGGCCCCACCCTACCCCCCATTTGCATTGGACGCTTGCCACTCCTTTCCCAGCTCAGCGGCTTCCTTCACTCATCCTCGCCATCCCTTTACCCTCCTCACAACACTGCACTCACCCTTTGCAGACTCACTCCAACGCAACCCGGCTGTGAAACCTTCCCTAAGCCCAGAGGACAGGCGTTCCCCGGCTTGCTACTCTCTCAGCTCTGTTCACACCACTAGCAGGAATTCCCCACCATACTGTGTTACACGCCCTGAGAGGAAGTGATCTAAACTGTCAGTTTCACTTCACCTCGTATTTCCCGCCTCTGGCCCAGTGTGGGCACAGTCGCCGGCAGTAAATATCACTTAGCGAGCTGTCTAGCTTTGCTCCAGCACTTTTCCTGGGGCAGAGCCTGGCTGGATCTCTCAGGGCTTGTGATTAGACTACATTCCTCAGCCTCTTATTAGGATGGATGTGGAAATGTGTGCACCAATTCCAGGCTGGCCCATAACATCCTCCCACATGTGCCCTACCCCAGTCCCTCATGTGTGTGTGTGTGAAAACACTGAAAAATAATACCAAAGCAGTGAAAGAAAAGGATGAAGGCGAGAAAAGTAATTCCTAGCATTTAATAGAAAGAACCTCGTTGTCAAGTACTCTTTTTAAATATTTAGGCTCCACCATCAACATGCTTTCCACCTCTTCAACTCTAATACTTCACTTCAAATGCAGAACTGCTATACCGCTCTCACGTTCCTGAAGTGAAACGCAGAGCCAAATTCTATCACTTTTCAAGGAGTCAAGAAGTGAAAATATAAGGGAAGAGATATTTCCTGAGAGAAACATAGTGTCAAGGGCCCCAGCCTGGGATTTTCAGATGTGGAAATGATAGATGGGAGAGTACCTCAGAGGGAGATGATAAGAAATGTTGGGTTCGGGCTTCTCGTAATACTGAAGACTTGCCCCTATTGCAAGTGATGTGAGGAAAAGGGGGCTGCTCCTTGTTCATAGGGTGCTCTGCGAGGGCCAAAGCACAGGGAAGAACAAGGAGAAGGAAAAGTCCCATGTGCTCTGGCATGGCCTCCGCCTCACGCTCCTCAGGACTGTGGAGGCAGCCACTCCGCCAACTGCGCCTATCGTCAGCCATAAACAGAGAGGGGAGCCCGGGTCCTATCAAAGGAGAGAGTAGCTACTAAGAAGTCTGCAGCCGAGTGAGGTTTATTTTCCCTTTGTATGTCTGTAAATAGATGGTTTTAATTTAGGGAAATGTACATCTGGAGTGTCGTTGTATTGCCAAACAGACAGAGCCTCATCACAATATGACAACAGCATCCAGAAGGTTGTCTGTTTTTCGTGAAATGTTGCCTAGAGGGTGATGGTGTCTCAGAGCTCAGTGTGTTCAGTGGATGCCCATCACATGGGCACGTTAACATGTTAATTCTCAGAAAGAATTAACCAGGGAAGGACTTGTGCGATGCTGGGGTCAGAGTGTGAGCCTAGAGTTTCCAGAGTTCTTGTCTTGGCCCCAGGGCTGCCCTGACTTCTCAGCAACCCCACTGAACCTCTCTTTGCCTCGGTGGCATCCTCTGGAAAATGAGATTCAGTGCAGCTCCAGCACCCAGTATTAACATACTTCCGTCTTTAAGAAAATTGAACTTGACATGCTAGATAAATAAGCTCTACAAAGCTTCATCATGGGATTCTTGAAAGCAGAAAACTTCATTGTATTTACAAAATAGTTGATTCATTTTAAAAATATACGTTTCATTCACATTTCAAGAACACAATTTTTTCCTACAGAAAAGTGCTTTTAAGAGTTATTTGTCCTGTGAGTGCTTAATCAACGCCTGTTGACTTGATTGCAAGGCACCTAAAAGATACGAAACAAAAGAAAAGTTAACTAAATATCAAAATAATGTTAACATCTTTAGTATGAAATCATAGAATGTTAGCCCGAAAAAAAGACCTCAGAAATCATTTTGTTCTAACTCTTCATATTGTAGATAAGAACACTAAGACCAAGTGAGACAATTACTGGCCATTTCTAATATTTCAAAATATGTTGCCTATATAGAATTCTTCATAACGTTAAAGTGCTGATCAGGTAAATTGAAACATCTCAGAATGAAATAGCAGGTATTTCCACAAGTATTTATTTCCCAAAATTATCTATTTACGTGACTATTTGTTTGTCTATTACCATTCACATCTTTTTCTTTGTTGAAAAAAAATAGACTAGATCTGAAGGGGAAAAGCGTAAGAGCTGTGTGGGAGAGAAGTTTGTTTTTCTTCTTTCAGATCCTTTTTTATTCTTTGCATGGCAAATGTGGACTTTTAGAGTCCCTTTTAGGCCCACAAGGATCTCATGTGAACCAAAATAACACCCCCAGTTTAAGGAGACCCCCGCTGCTTTTTCTTATTATCTTTGCCATGGAGGTTTTTGCCGTGAAGTCTGAAGTCATTCTTGTTCAGAGACAGCGCTGAGAAATTCTTGGTCTCTCGGACACTAGTAGGGAGGAAGCACGTTTGGGGAAAATTCAGAATGGCAGGGAGAGTGGATAGCCAGGCCCTAGTGGTTAGGCTGGGGTGGTTGGCATGGGCTTGCAAACTTGCTAGTTAGGGAAGGAAGAGAACTCTACTCCTGGCTATTCAATCAATGAGGGGGATACTATCACTAACCCATTTTACAGATGAGGCAATAGCAGCCAGAGAGGCTACCTGGGGGAGATTAGCCATGGATGCTGTCTCTAGGTTCCACTTCATTCCGGAAGGAACAACCAGGACTGAGCCTTTGTGCTCATTAGGAAAAATGTGTCCTCTCCTTAAGTAAGAAAAAAATTGCTTAGTGTATCATTGGTCAACCTGAAAAGACTCACTTGGGCTGTGCCCAAGGAAAAGCAAAAGAGGCGGTAGAGAAGGGGGCACGGCTAGCCCCTCTTCCATCTGAGCTAGTGACTCTGGACAGTGGCTTGCAAGTGGAAGAGGGACAGGAGAGGGGAGGGGAGTAAGGAGACAAAGGAAGAGTCAAGGGGAGCTCTGGCTCTGGGGTTTCAGCAGTAAAATTCACCATAAATGTACTCAACCTGTGGTTCCATGAATCACTCTTTATTAAATCAACCATATGAGTCCCATTAGGATTCAGGAGAATTACTGCTGCTTAGACACACCCCCCCTGCTTGGCTGGGCTCTTCCCTGAGCTGTTCGCAGGGCCAGGCAGGGCTGTGTGCACAATCAGAGCACCTACACTCTCCCCCACCCACACACCCAGCACCTGCCTTGTGCTCCCCACCCCATCCTCCACGGGCCCCGCAGGAGATGACCGAGTAGAGAGCAGAAAATATGGGCAGTGAGACTTGTACCCCCAGAAGAAGCAACCCCAGGGCCACCTGGGGAATAGTGGGGACCGGGTAAAGGGACAAGGTAGAGCAGGGTGCACATGTGTGTGCCAATGAGTGTGTGTACTTGCTCTCAGCCCCTCCAGGAACATCCGAAACTCCCCTCATGAACCCGAGGGGCTGGCGGCAGGGCTGGATTCAAGTTTTCTGGAGCCTAAAAATCACACAATTGGAGGGCTCTCTTGAAGAAGAAAAAATTACAAAATTATGAATAACAATTTGTGTGGAAATAAAGATTTAGAATGAGAAAAGAAACTACAACAAATGGCAATTTGATAGATCTGACAAATACCAGAAAAATCACAAAATTTAGAAACACATCTTCATTAGTTAACAGCCTGACACATTTATGTGTTTCCCATGTTGTCTTGGCTGCTCTTTGACCCACTTCTCCTAAGACAACCACACTGTAAGAGCCTTTTCTACATAGGGACTGGAGAGATAATTCAGTGTCAGTCTTTCTAGCTGAAAACTCTCTGCTTCACAACTTCTTATTGGCAATGTTTCACTTTTTGGTTTTCTGGAATTGTTATCAAATGTGGGGAAACATCTCTCAAGTTTCTTTCATATATGAGCTGGACATTGGATCTAAGGTCATTTCTAGTTTTCTTGCACAGTGACTGATCCTAAATATTCTTTAAATTGATGACGTTCACCAGCCAGTGCATCATACATCCTGTTGTAGTGGAGAATATGAGTTCCCTGTTCTCTACATCGATGTCAATGTTTTATGTCAGATAGGAAGGAAATTAAAACCTTTTCAATGTGTTCAATAAATCATGTGAGTGATTTATTCCTCTTCATTAATTGAATTAGCAAATAATCCTAGAGTCTACCCATTACTTCTGTCCAAAATTCCATCCTGGAGGATACTTCTACTCAGGAAATGTATTAGCTCAATAACCATACAGAAAAGTGACTGCAGTTTACATAAATACACCTCACTAAACCCAAAATAAGTGAATCCCCACTGCAGCTTCCATTTAGCTACTTCCAAAAATGTCCTCGGGGAGAAGTGTGATGGAGAAGACACGCTGGAAATAGACAGCAGTCTTAGCTGCTTGCAATTTAAATATCTTTCTTTTGCAAATTTTTCTAAAACATATGACCACGTGAACACATTTTGTTCTCCCAGGGCCTTGCCAGTGCCTCTTATATGTGAGGGCTCTGAACTGCCAGCTCCACTAGCTTCAAGGTGAATGTGCCCCTGGCCAGCATAGTGTATAGGTGATGGAGCAGGCTCCCTTGGGCAATACTTTACCTAAACAATACAGACAACCCAGAGGAAGGGAGGGAGGGGGCAGGAAGCCTTTCTGAAACAAAGCTCCCATTTCTCCCTGGGCCCTGGAAGACGTAGAGCCTGTTTGGACAGAAGCTCCACCAAGACTCAAATTGTGGAAGACAATTTTTCAACAGGCAAAATTTAATGCCAACACCAGTCTTCTTTTAAAATTCCAAACATGGCCTGTGGCTTTCTGGAAGGAAGATATCTCACCTGTCTTAGTGGCTTCAGCATTAGATGAAGAGAGAGAAATTTTAAGTACAAACTTTGCCGCACAACTTCACCACTGAAGGTGTCCAGTCTTAAATGGTGGAGAAGGTGAAGCCATACCAAGTGATTGCCCTGCATGGCCCATGTTGGCACTGTGAGAAAGATGGCATCTCCTTAAGAGATGTCACCAGGGTGGAAGAGTTCTGAGATAGCTGAACTGGACTGATAGTAGCTTCTCCTTACTTGCTAAAGGATGACAGACTTATCAGTCTTCTTAATACCCATATCCCTCAGAGCCTAGCTTCCATGACTGGATACTAATTGTGTAATACACACGGAGGCATGCATGTTACACAGATTTGACATGGAGGTAATATTATGGCTGATTTTGAAAATTTTTTTTAATGTGACTATAATCTCATTACAATAAATAAAGTTTGAAAAATGATAGGTAAAGGGGCAGGATATTTGGATGGAGAGGGAAAGAAAGAAGGACCATAACTTAGACAATCATCAAGAGGCAGGTGTAGACAGCCAAATTGTGAGATGAGAAAACTATCTCCTTAGCACCCTCCTGCCTTCTTTTCCTGGGTCTGTTTCTTCCTTTCACCATCCTACTCTGCTTACTACTCACTTCCAAAAGGAGAATTTAACTAAAATTTATGAATGGTGCTTGTGCAATCATTTTTGTCATTCTATTGTTTACAAGGTGTTGTAGGGGAGGAAGATATTTCCTCTACCCGCTCTGTGTTCTTCTGGCTGGAGAACGCATTAAATTCACATGAGACAGAATAACAGGAGAAAATTAAACAAATCTTTATAACATGTATACATGGGAGAGCCTCAGGCAACCTGAGCAATTCGCCAATATGGCTGAAGCCACCACCTTAAATATCCTCCTCAGCTAAAGACAAAGGAGGATGTTGGCACTGGGGGGAGTCAGTTATAGGAGGTTACCAGACAAGTACAGTAAACAAGAATAAGATTATTATGCAGATTTAAGTCCTTGCTTTCTGCATTGATTTATGAAGAGTTTCTAGAGATAAGGTTATCCCCTCTTCTTCCTAGTACAGAGAGGGAGACATCTTTACAGATGGAGATTTCCTTTACAATGTAAAAGTCTTTTAACAAAGGATAAGTAAATTCTGCTTTTCAAAGTTTCTTTCCTGACTGCAGTTTTTAAAAGTAACCAGCCCAAAATAATCCTCATGCCAAAGAGACATATCTTGGGGTGGCCAATTCCACTCCCCCACAGTGTCTCATAACCAAATGCATCCTTTGAGTCTCAGCTCAAATGTCACCTTGGAAAGGCCTTCCTTAAGCAACCAGTTTAAGCCATCCCCTTTCTCCCTACTCACTCTCCTCACATTGCTTAGTTTTTGAACTGCTTATAAGGATTTGAAATCATCTATTATTTATTCATTTACTTGCTTGTTGTTTCTACACTTCTACCCACGCTTCACATTCACCCTTGTATCACAGCTCCTTATCAATGCCCAGCACAGCAGATGACATCAGTAAATATCGTTGAATGAATGTGTCACACCCCTCTGCCCCGGTCATAAAAGTTGAGTGTTTTTGAAACTTGCATAGAAAGGACCCTGTTTAACATGAGGTGACTGATCACAGTGATGGACTCACAAGCATTGTGACATTTGAGTCTTCTATAAGCTTTGGGAGGTAATTGGGGCAGGGATGATGTTCTCCATTTTACAAATGAGGAAGTTGAAAGGTTAACTTGCCCACATTCACACAATTGACTGGAGCTAAACTGGATCTAGAACCCAGGGCTTCTGACCCCTGCTTCTGTGTTCCATCTACATCAGGCTGTCCTACTGCCATTGGCATCTGGTGAAAATGTTTAGTTCTTTTTATATGAGGACCATAGCACTGACTTGCTACTCCTTGGAATTGCACTTTGAGTTGCACGAATTGGTAGTGGGGATAGATTTTGCTCAAAAAAGAAGAGCAGGTGTTCTTTACATGTTCTCATCCAACCTCATGACAATCTTTTATCTAGTAGTTCCATTCACTAAAGCTCAAATTGATTACCTTGCTGCAGGTCACAATAAAAGTCAAATATAGGATTCAAACCCAGGTATACACCCACCCTGCCCCCGCAAACAACCCTCACACATAAACTCCTTTGAGATTAAAGGCCCACATTTGCAAGCTGACTGGCTGGGGTGATAATTAAGTATATTGTTATCAAACACAATAAAATTATTTGGTGAAAGCTAGGCTGACATATGATCTCCATCTAGTTAAGAATTACCACACACAGGTCTGGCTTCAAAAACCATAAAAAATGATCCCAAACTATGAAGTCCTTGACTTGCTTTGTGAATTACCATTATGAACCAGAAGCTGGAGATATGCTCGCTCATATCGTCAATAGGAAATCTATACATGCTTTCCTAGAGAAGGAGGCTGACCTGAGAAAACCAACTTCTGGTCAATAGATTATACATTTTTTAAGCCACACAGATCCCCTTGGGCTTTAGTGGCCTTCTCCCAAGAGTCCCTGGCTGTGATACTAGGGGCTACAATGAGATTAAAGAAGCAAATTCACCTTGAACTCATGCCCATGCCGCCATAGTCCCCCATTGCTGTCCAGTACTTTGCTTACTCTCCCAATCAGCAAATGCAGCTTGACAGTAAAGGGCAGAAAGAAATGTGGCCCCTCACCCCTGTTATCCTTGTTCCAGCTACCACTCCTGGAAGAGAGTGATGGAGATGATGGTGAAGATGGACTGAGGCTAGACTGGGAAGGAGTGTGACATTTCTCTGTTTTTGTCCAATATATCTCAATTCAAACTATAGTTAAAATATTAAAATTATCCATGTCAAACCATTCAGTACTATATGTGTATAACCCTTATTTGGGTTTCTATTGAATTCATTAATAAGCTGCAAGTGCTATTTAAATATTCTTTTATCAGCAATCTAAAATGTTAACTCTTATTGAAATTATTTTAAGCAAGCTACAGAATTGAGATCAGGCACACAAACTGGAAATCGGAGATAATTGGTATGATTACTATGAGTGACCTCTGCTTACTCATTTTTCTATTCTTGAAGTTAAAAAACAAAAAAAGGGACTGCAAGTAAGAGTTAGGCGAGATCACTGTGGCCAGATCTATTTAGGGAACAATTTGTCTTAAGCATCAACAGACACTGTTGGCCTGAAAGTTTTATGAACCATGTATCTTCAGTAATGAAAGTGAAAGTCCTATCACTGTGACTCAGTTTACTTGTGTTCACCAATATGTGCTCTCCTCTTCAGTCTCAGCTTACTACCGGATTACCTATTCCATTTGGGAGTGGTTATGTAACCGAGTTCTGGTCAATGGAAGGTGAACAAGAGTGAGAAATGCCACTGCAAGTCCTGCTCATGAAAACGCCGATGTCCAGTCCTTGCTCTTCCAACATCCTCTGGTTGAGTAGAGAGGTCTGTGGAGACCTAGAGCAGGGTAGAGCCACCAGATGGAAGGAAAATGGGTCCCTGAAAGACCACACAGAGCCAAACCCCAACTCCCCTTCTGACTGCATCGCACTGTGTTGTGAGCAAGAAGTAAAATTTTTTGTGTTAAACCATCTCAAATTTGGGGTGGGGTGTTAAAGCAGTCAGCCCATCCTGACAAACGCATTGAAGAAAACATGCCATAGACAAGCAGAGGAAAATTCTGCAATTGAAAAGGGAGATCCGTTACAGGTTTTGAAATAAACTTGATATATGATCAGGCTTGAGATGATGTAAGACCTGAACATGGAGCGCATTGGATGGAGTTGGTTTATTCTGGGACAAGCAGGCAGGAATGTGGGTCCAGAGAGTAGATCTAGAACCTGAATTCAACCCAAGGAAAGCAGTTGGCATTAAAAAGTGTACTGGGGTTCACTCTTCTGGAAACCCAGGCTCGGTGCTAAGAATCCCGCCTGGAGTCCAGGGCAGGAAGCTCTGTCACTGGGGGAAGGACGTGAGGGAGGAAACGCAGCCAAAGTCAATCTTGAGAGAAATCTAATCTTTTTCTGAAACATGCTAATATAATAAGAGGTCCAGACACAGGGGCCTTGTATCATGCCTCAAAGCTTTCAATTACTGAGGAACACTTGAAGCAGAATTTTTTCTTTGCAAGTTTTTACGTTTTAATAAAAGACTCAGAAAGATTTTTGAAGTAGGAATGGGAGACAGAAAAAGGGTAGGTGTTTGTTTCTTCTTTGTAGTATTTAAAAAGCATTTTTATGTTTTGTTAAGGCTTGAGTTCAATAGCAATTATTTACTCTCAAGGCAGGAAAAGATTAAGGGGCTTGTTCTGCTCAGATCTTTAGACACTTAACTAAGGAAAATGGACAGAGACGCAGATTCGCCTTTGGAAAATGCTAAGGACACTGAACATCCCTTTGGTGTCACATATTTTACCTCTTTTTATTATTATTATTTGTTCATTTACTCAACGAGTATTGAGCCTTGATTCTGTGTCCCCAAATCTGCCAGAATCTGAGAGGGGCACAAAAGAATTGTAAGAATGAATGACTGCACTCTACCATTAGGAACGTTCTTTAATTGATCTAGCAAATGTTGATTAAGCCCCTCTTCCAGGTCACACCGTTTGGGCATAGGGCAACAACAATGACTAAGGAGTTCACAGTCTAATAGACAGGTAGATGAAGAATTAAGCAATTGTACAAAACTCACAAACCTCACTGCAAACTCAACTGTGCAAAAAGTAAAACTTTTTATACTTTTGGTTACTCAGTTTAATTTATAAATAAAGTCCCCTTTTGGCTGGCGCAACATAAAGTGAAACCTAGGCAATTCGCGATTCCATGTGCGTTCAGGGCAGGGTAGGTGGGGGTGAGGGGGTCCAGTGCAATTCCAGGGCTCTGACAGAGCATTTGACTCTTCATCATCACCTGAAGATGCTCCTTTCCACTGAGATGACCACTGTCCTATCTGGTTTTTAGCCCACAATCCTTCAATCATGTTTGTAGGGCCTCATCCAGCCTGGGGCTCCCTTATGCTATGTCTCGGCCATTCTTGAGCTCATGAGAAATATTTGGCTGCTCCCAAACTGCACCGAGGCATGAAAACTCTTGGAAGCTGTCCAGAACTCAGAAGCAGGGCCTTTCTACTGGTCACCCCCTACGTGGGAGCACTGGGAACTCCATGGAACTGTCAAAGCACTAGTGCCCCATAGCTGTTGCTTCTCTGGAGTCGTCCACACACTGGGATCCTGATCCCCGCTTGCTCTTGGATCCCACACATCCATGTGGGCATCCTTCCCTCCTCACCCCACCTACAGAAAAGCTGCGTCCCTGTCTAAGCACTCCTTTCCTCTCCTCCAACTCTTCTCTGTCACCCCAACTGGGGAAGCTATATCCTTCTCCTGGAAGCTTTATCTTTCACTTGCAATCTTTGCTTTTAATCTTCCTTGCTTTTTTCTGGGCTTTGGTTTTAGGAACTCAAAAGCTGGAAGAGGCTCCCCTTTCTCTGTTTTCGGTTAACACATCCTTTCAGAGTCAGTAAACCAAAACAGTCGATAAGCTTTGCCTGGTTGGGAATAGGGCAGTGGATGGGTCAAGATGTAGCAATGTTATTCTACTACACACATGTGCACACAGACACATACTCCAGCCTCTAAGTAACACAGTCTGGTTTCACTAAACGTCTTTCTTCACTAACGCATTGATAAAACCCACACCACAAATGTCCATGTAAAGCACTCGTGCCTCGCTCGAGTCTGGAGTCTTGTATTTGGTTTCACTGCTTTGTGTTATTTGCTGATGCCGTTCTCTACTCCACTTTGGTCCATGTCCCAGCTTAACTCGGTAGATTGGTCCGATAAGTTACCATCAGAGTGATTTTATTAACTACAGAGAATTCCTTCTCTCTGCAATTGTAAAGGTTCTGACATTATGGTTTAGATTCTACACTATAGATTCTCGAAGAACTTCATTTCTGTAGTGCTAGCTACTTCCATTCTTAGTTAATACTGCACAGACCTGAGCAAATGCAGAAACTTAAGGAGGTTTGGATCTCCTCTGCAAAGCCTTGATAAAACGACTGCTATAAAATGTCCTCTCTTTATGCTGTTACGGAGGGGCGTGGTACTATGGGCCTCTCTGCTTTGGGGACAACAATTGAAAAATTTTCTATTTAGAAACTATCTAGGAAAGCCTTCTCTGCTTTCCTCCACTTATTTCCAGTCTTTTAGTCTGTGACTACTGCCTGTATTGCATTGCCTTCATTTTCTCAATGGCAATAATAGAGATTTTTGATGATCCATCTCCCACACTGCTGAAGTTTTGCTATTTAACTATTTGATGTCCATACATTTGTGTGTATACACTATCAAAATGTATGTAATACTCTGGAAAGATAGAGAAGGGAATGATTAGTTTTGCCTGGGAAAAAAGGATTGGCAAGGGGCATTGAAGGTTTTATGCAGGAGGTGACATTTGAACTAGGTTTGGAGAATAAGCAGAATTGCACCATTCAGGAAAGATACCTCTCCTGGGAATGGAAGATTGTAGGGTACACAAGGAAAGGAGTGTGACAAATAGAAAGTGGCATCGGCGAAGGCATAAGAGCTGTGGTGGGAAAAGAACAGAGGCAGCATCTGGGAATTAAAGCACGTGGTACTTGCATCAGAGGAGAAATATCTAGGGCCAGTGCTCACCCCTGGTTGACTGAGTGTGAAAAAGAAACCGAAACTCTTCAAAAAAATAAACAGCAAAATGTAAAGAAGCATACCAAATTCAGAAACCACGAAAGCACTCCTTTCCTTTCGGGTTCAAGAAATGTGCTTTGCTGATCAGAGCTTTGAACAGGAATCACACACTTTGGGGAATAAAGAGTGCTCTGTGGCGTCTAATTTTAAGTCACTAATTGCTACCTACACCCTCAGGCATTAACAAATACAGAGCTGCCATCCATCCCTCAGCTGCCTTCAATGACGAGCACAAGCATCTGAAAATATAACCACTACCAACAAGGATACTAAAGCCCTAAAAAGTGGGGCTTTCCTGCACATTAAAACTTCTGCCCCATCCCTCCCTCCAGCCAAAATCACTTTAATAACGAAGACCAAAATAATAGTGGCTGAGCGAAACTCAAAGAGCTTAAGTATTTGATTTGGGCAAATACTCCACTCACTTCTTTATACCCTCAAATCCTCTAATTATAGAGAGAAAACTTGTGGCCACGAAGGTGAAGAGAAGAGAGGTGAGGTGAGGAGAGAAGAGATCTATGAATGGCCCTTGGGGTTTTCTGTCTCCTGATGTTGGTGGGTTAGTTTTGGAGCCTATAGCCCCAGACTCCTCCCTTGTACTTTAAAGTTCCACACTTGTGCAGTCTCTGGAGGTTAATAAGACAGGCCCAACCGGAGAGTGACCCCGAGCAAGTCAGGATGGGGTGGACTTTCTATCTGGAGTGAATGTTTGAGGAGGCCTTTTGAACTTCATAGAAATAAGAACTGTGACCCTGAGAATCATATTGCCTGCAAGAAGTTCCCTTTACCTTTGGGAAGCAACTTCCAGTCTCTCTCCTTGCTTTTACAAGCTCACAGAGATAATGAGGAGACCAGCACGCTCCCATTGGATCCCAGAACCTGTCAGCAGAGAGGAATGTAGGGAAGTTGTCAGCTTAGACAGTCACGCCTTCATTCACCTTCTCGCTAGGCAGCACCCCTTCATGAGGTTACTACAAATGTTATCAGCTATTCCAGGCAATCATTCTTCAGCAGCTTGGAGCTGCTGTTCACACTTTGAAGTGTGTCACAGAGCCACATTTTTCATCTTTGAGTGTCCATTTTCTATCTCTGTTTTATGAGCAAGGACCTGTCTACCGTGCTAACTTCTGCATCCAGTTAAAACAAGAGATCGGTGACTCAACACTGACCTCCACTGGTTGGCATAAAAATACCTAATCCCTTTCTCCAAACATTGTCCCAGGCTGGGCAGGGAGCCCGCCAACACCTTGCCTGGAGACTCTAGCATTTCACTGTTGATGGAAATTTTAAATGATTGTAAATCCGCCTTCCAGAGGTACGTATGTAGATTCTGAAAAACTCTGGTCCAACATTGAGCTGTGGGACTACAGACCTTGGAGTGCCTCAGACGGCCCTGCACTGCCACAAACCAAAATAGGATGTGGCACCATTTTGCTTACACTAGGTTTGCACACTCAAGGTTGAATTCACAGGGATCTGACAATCGAGGTCAATCTATTCCCATGGTAGTATTAATGACTACTCGGTTTACTGTTGATTTATTTTATCTTTTAAATGACTTAAACTCAAATTGGCAATTGTAAACCGTTTTCAGTTGATACAATAACCTCACCTACAGACTGAACCCGTGCAAGATATCACGTTGCCAGTGCTTTCCTTGTCTGTCAGGAGGTGGGCAAGGAAAGCCTGCATGGACCAGTGCTACTGAGCGTGGGCCGTGAATCTCCTTGTGGGAGTCATCGGGATTTAGAACCAGCCAGGGTTTTCTGCAGAGATGGAAGGCAAAGTCGACAATGGGGGCTTCTGCACCCTGAAAAAATGCAAGCCCATTACCATTCCCGAAAATATGTCAGGAAATACTTACCATATACCCTTTAAATCCAGAGGAGCCCCTCAGGAATTCGGGCACTTGCTGATTATGATGGAGGCCTAACTGAGACCTCCGCACCCAGGAGCTAATAAGAAGGTTAAGGGAGCAATTAGTGGAGGAGATTCTGATTTGGAAATAACTGCCATTTGGTCCCACTGAATGGAGAAGGTCAGAGAGGTCTAAGCAAACACTGTAACAGGTGTTCCTGAGCGTTGAGAAAACTGGAGCCAAAAAGGAAACTCTCAGAGAGCAAACCTGGGTCATTAGTGTTGGTGTCTGCATTTGGAACAGGATGTTGCCTTAACACAGCTATGTCGAGGTGAATTTTAAGCAGAAATTTTAAAATGTGCACTTGCAATAGATATCAAAAATTAAGTGAAATAGTCTCAATGGATATTCTTGTTGCTTCAATGCCCTTTAATATATTTAAATGTTTGATATAACTTTTAAATAGGTAATATATATTCATTGTACTAAGCTTAAAAGGCATAAAAGGATATATGGTAAAAAGTAATTCTCCCTGTTATCCCTGTCCCAGAGCAAACCAGTTCCCCTCCCAGTGGCAACTTCTATTACTACCAACTTATAGATCCTTCCAGACACATACCGTATGTCTGTATATATGTATACAGTACGTATGTACCTAATTTTTGCACATTTGGTACCAGACTATTTATACTCATCTGTACCTTGCCTTTTTTCCCCACATAACAATACAGCTTGAATAACCTCCCATATCATTACATAAAATATTTCCTCATTAGTTTTCATTGCGTAGTGTTTCATTGTATGGTGTCTCATAATTTCTTTAACCTGTACTCTACTGATAAGCATTTAGACAGTTTCCAAATTTTCACATTTGTAACAATATCTCAATAAATCATTGGCACACAAATAATTTCTCAACTTTTCAAGTGTATCTGTAGAAAAAATTCCCAGCATTGGAATTACTAGGTCAAAGGTCTATTCATTGGTCACTGTGATAGATATTGCTAAATTTGCCTCCACCAAGGTTGTACCAATTTATACTCTTTCCATCAGTGTATGAGATGGCTGACTCTCCTCTTCCTCATGGACACAGCATGTTATAAAATTTAGTGAACTTTACCAGTCCAAGATGAAATAGTATTTTCTTGTAGTTTAACTTGAAATTCTTTAAATTTTAGTGAATTAATAATATTTGGTCCTTTTTTTATTTGATCCTTTGGTCCTTCTTCTTATTGATATATGAGAAATTTCTATATTAGAAATTCTATATTTAAGAAATTAACACATTAAAGTGCTGTCAGATATGATAGCCACCAGCCACGTGTGGCTGTCGAACACTTGGAATGTGGTTTGTCCAAATTGCAATGTACAATAAGTATAAAATAGACACCAGATCTCTTACTTCAAAGAAAAATGAATGGAAATATCTCATCTATAATATTTTGTATTGATTACTTGTTGAAATGAAAAAATTTTGGATATGTCAAGCTAAATAAAATGTTATTAAAATTAATTTCACCCATTTCTTTTTACTTCTTTAATGTAACTACTAGAAATTAGAATTATAAATGTGTCTTGCATTATATTTCTATTGGATAGTGCTAGTTTATATCATGAGTTGCACATTTTTTGCCCAGTTATATTTCTGTATTATCAAATTCATGATTCTATTTTTATGGCTTCTGAGTTTTGTGATATACTTAGAAAAGTCTTTTCCACTAAAATACTTTTGCAACTTTCCCATGGAATGTCCTAGTATTTTTATATTTTTATTATTTACACAGAAATCTTTGACTCATCAGGAAATTGTTTTGATGCAAAGTGTAAGGTTAGAATCTAATATTGCTTTTTTCTAGAAGGCAACCCAGTAGAATAACTGAACCAGAAGAAATAACATTTGTTGTTTAATTTCAACTTTTTCCCCACTGATTTGACATGCCACACCTACCATAGCCTGAATATTTTAACATCTAGTAGGACTAGTACCACATATTTTCCTTTTGTCCCCCCTTAACTTTCCTCATTATTCTTGCTTGTTTATTTTTCCACAGGAAATTGGAATCATATATACACCCTAAAATTCCATCGATATACTTATAAGAACTGTATTAAATTTTACATTAATTTGGAAAGAGTTCAAAACTGCTTGATATTGAGTTTTCCTTACCAGGAATATAGCATATCTTTACATTTATACAAGTGCTCTTTTGTGTCCATAAGTAGCATTGTTAAGATTTCTTCATATAGATCTTTCTCATCTAATAAATTTATTTCAAATATTTTCTAGTCATATTTTTACTAAAAATGAAGCATTTTCTTCCATGAATCTAATATATAAATTTTTATTCTTTTATTTTAATTTATAATTCTAATATATAATTTTAATATATAATTCTTTTATTTTAACATATAAAGGACAATGATTTTATATGTTAATTTTGTAACCAAGGACCTAACTAAATTCCACTATTATTTGTAATATTTTTTCAGTTGGATTACTCTTTATTGTAATTCAATATGATATAATTTACAAACAATTATGATTTGTCGTTTTCTTTTCTAAATTTTCTATATTTTTTTCTCTTTTTCTTGTGTAATTGAATTGGCCAGGATGTCTAGATCAATGTTTACTAGCAGTAGGGATGGTAGACATCCTTGTATTGTTCCTGACATTAACACAAATAGTTCTGAGGTTCCCCATTAAACATGAGCTAGATTTTAGATCGAGATAAATATATTTAATTATTTGAAGGACATATCTATTACCATTTTATTGATAGAGTTTAAAAAGAAAGAATGGTATTGGGTTTTATCAAGTGCCTGTCAGCATCTAGGAACATAACTTTTAATCTATTGGTGTGGTGAAAATAAATGAATAGAGATCCTAATATTGAACCATCCTTGCATTCCCAGAATAAATCACACATGGTTATGGTTTGTTAGCTTTTTAATGTGCTATTAGATTTTATTTAATAATGTTTTATATTGATTATTTTTCTATAATATTCCTAAGAATGATATCTTATTATTTTGGTTTTATTGTTCAGGAACACCAATTATGTATATGTTTAATTTATTCTGTATGTATTCCATATCTATCATATAATCCTTTTAAGCTTCTTGTCTGTTTTCTCTTTATACTCCCATTTTTTGGATCCTTTCTTCCACATCCCTAGTTGTGCTTTCTGTAGTGCCCACTCTTCGTGCTACTTCCAAGCTGCACTTTCACCTTCATTTCTGTGATCTTTTTTACTTTTTTTCCCATATCTTCCCTTAGTTCTGCCAACATGTATTTAATCTACTTCTGTTGTTTTGTCATTGGTTCCTGTGAAATTGCATATAGGTGATTATTCACCCATTTTTAAAAATTCAAGGAATATATTTGGTCACAATTTTCATCTGTCTCAGATATTTTTCTGGTGAGTATTTCTTGACCATCATTTAGTTTTCCTCCTTCATGTCTTTTAATATCTCTTTATACATCCTGAGTTGACTCCTTTTAGATTAATCACATTGGGATACAGCAAATTTTTCCTGAGTGAGCTATCTTTTAAAGGTTTCTTTGACAGTAGGGTATGGGCCATGTTCCAGCTAACAGGAGATTTTCTCATGAAAAAGTGGATTACTTTAGTCCTTAACTTTCTCCAGCCAATTGATATCAGCAGCTTTGGGTCATCCATAAAGCAAAGTCAGTTTCCTTCTCCCTGGCATACCAATAGGCTGCTTCCAGCAAGTATGGCTTTTTTGTACAACTTTCATCCAGCCTCATTTCTTCTCCTTTTTCTAGACAGCTTACCAGTTTGAGGTTCAAGAAAGCTCCCACTCAAGCTGATACACACTTCTTAGCATAGAACAAAGGTCAACAAACTACGGTCCATGGGTCAGGTGCCTGTTTTTATAAATAAAGTTTTGTTGCAACACAGCCATGCTCATTTGTTTACATACTATGTATGGCTGCTAGAGCTCTTTGGTGGCAGGCTTGCGTAGTTGTGACAGAGACCATATGGCTTACAAAGCCCAAAATATTTACTATCTGGCTGTTTAAGAAAAAGTTTGCTGGCCCCTGTTGTAGAAAGCTGAGTTTACATTTCAATATGTGTCACTTAGGACTTACGACTTGTTCTGAGCTTGGCATCCACAGATGTCTTCACTCTGAGCTTCCCACGTCCTTGTTTGACCTTCACTGATTTTGAAAGTCTTTTGTCGTATTTTTTCTTTTGAGGTCTATGTTGTTAACTAGTTTGACAAAGGATGGGCCCTCCCTTAGTGCTTTTCTTGTTCTCCTTTCTGCTTTTGGGTGATTTTTCTGAGATGTGAATAAGAAAATGCTGACTTCACTCTACATATTAAAATTCGAACTCCTCAGATGATATTCCAAGAAATTGTTTTTTGTTTGCTTCTTTGGTTGGTTGTTTTTGGCCATTGAAGAGAGATCCTAGCATACTAAATATCTTTGTCCTAAATATGTGTAGATTTTTTCTCCTTAATTTAATAATTTTTATGATTTTTATAATTCTCTTAGATAAGATTTAGCTTTCAATAGAGAACATAAACACAAAATTTAAAAATACATAAATTACTAAGGGACAATTGCAGCTTTATATTTTCCATTGCCTTAAATTCTGACTCATGTTAAAGTAGACAGTTCAGAGTAATATTTAGTACCTGAAACTTTACAAGTAACTATAAATAAATCCATGCTATAAGTACTAACAAATAGACATAAATAATCTTCTTTTAAACACTCCCAACTTTACCTTCAAATTCTTTTCCTATCTAAGTCTTATTTAGTTACATATTGGTCACATTCTAAAATTAACCAAATTTTTTAGAACTTTAATATATTTGTATATTTATCAAAACTTTAGTGTCCAAATATCTTTGCAGAGTTTAATTACACTTTTACCTAGAAGTGTCATTTTAAAAATGAAGTGAAGGCCAGCCGCAGTGGCCTAGTGGTTAAGTTTGGCATGCTCCGTTTTGATGGCCTGGGTTCAGTTCCTGGGCGTGGACCTACACCACTCATCTGTCAGTGGCCAAGCTGTGGTTATGGCTCACATACACAAAGTAGAAGATTGGCGATGGATGTTAGTTCTATCTGTTTCTCTGTCTTGTTTTTAAGAGTAGCTTGCTTCTTCAAACCTTAGCAAAGTACTAAATGATGCTAAGATATATATTAAAATTAATTTGTAGTTTAGACTGCTATCTTAAAACAAAATGTCAATTTAAACAAATTTTGTAAAATGTTTATATTCTCTAATTGTTAATACATTTCAATGAGCTTTGATACATGAGCGGAAATGTCAGAGCTATGAAAGATACACCAGGTTCTTTAAGAAATTTTCTATTGTTTAATAGAATCCTGCTTTATTTCTTTCTTGAATTCACATGTGGCATTTATAATCTTGTAAAGATGATAGTCAAAAACAAGCAAATACAAAAAATAAGGTAATAGGATTTGATATCTTTGCTCCCTCCTCCTGCTTCTGAGCCCAGACTCCAGGTACCATGTGAGCTACAAGGCCTTTTCCCAGATGCAAATTGTTTTTTCAGTATTGAGTAATAAAAACATTAAAAGTAATGTACTACTCTTCTAAAGTGTACTGACATTATGATTGGGAAATCTTGAAGTCAGATTCACCTTAAAAAAAAAAAAAAGCATAGGGATTCTTTAATGGACATTTCTGGAACATTGAAAGGCTAAAGTAAGAGGAAGGAGAGGGAAAATATGTCTCAGTAGAGGGCCTTCTCACCACAGACTCATATAGCTAGCTTGGGCATTGTATAATTTAGTCACGCATTTTACCCTGCATCTTGCTATTCTCCATTTGGCGGGGGGTGACAGGTGCTATCATAGAGAGAACATGCCATTTAGCTTAGCTTGAGGAATTCAATGAAGGTATCCCAGAGGAGATGATGCCTGACAGAAGAGACTTTCTTTCTAAGTAAAGGGATCAGCATGTGCAAAGGCTAGGAGGTACAATGACTGAAAAGTGGGTTATGGCAATGAGAAGTTAACTGCTGTCCTCCAAGAGAAGACTTTCCACTGACTGGGGTAAGATCTATACTACTAGGGACCAACCTGTGAGTGCTTCTGCCTTGTGGACTTATTAGGGATGCAGAAGATCCAGAAGACAGGACTAGGGCTGGCCCCGGTGGCATAGTGGTTAGGTTCGGTGCACTCCACCTCAGCAGCTTGGTTCGGTTCCTGGGCACAAACCTACACTGCTCTGTTAGCGGTCATGCTGTGCTGGTGGCCCACATACTAAAAAATAGAGGAAGGTTGGCAGGGATGTTAGCACAGGGTGAATCATCTTCAGCAAAAAAAAAAAAAAGACAGGATCACATAGCGAATAGGACTCTGTCAGAAACAAAGAAAAGTCAGTCGGCCAGTTCTCAATGTGTACCAAGACAAAGAAGACCAGCCAGAAATAGAGATTTGTGATTGCACATTGCTCATCTAATCCAAAAGTAGGAACTTCAAAGCATTTAACCTTCCCGATGGAACCATAGTAGCACCAACTCATATCAAGTTTTTCAGCATATTCACTTCTGTTCAGTGAGTATCTGAGGTAACCGAAAGAAACTGGGCCATTCTTGTGAGAACATCCATTTTGTGTCTTTATTGATTTAAATATATGTTGTATCAAAATACATTATACATATTTAAATATATACCTTTATATTTGGTGGAGGGGTCCATGAAAGGAGAGAGTGTTTCTGGAACAAATGCACCTGAACGTAATCGCTGTAAGACCACAGTCCCCTATCTGTCTTGCACATGACTGCATCTCCAGTACCTAGAGCAGTGGCTGTTCATGGGTGGCACCCAACACATGTGTGTAGAGTGAACGAATGAATGAATGGATGGAAAGGAGACCCTCTGATGACAAGGTTTCTTTCATTCTTTTGCTATTGAGTAGGTAGGGATGCCAAAAAACGAGCTAAGAACTCCAGGAAGAGGAGTCAACTTGGGTTGGTAAGAGTGAAAAGGAAGACTGACTTACAAATTGAGTTTAGGAGTCAAAAGTTAAGCTCTAGCTACTGGGAATAGCATAAGGTATTCAAATGAGAAATTGCTGATATTCTTGCAAACTGAGCTTTTCTATAAAATCATGAAATTAAAATTCTTTCTTCATTTCAAAAGAAAAAAGTAGAAAAGTCAATAGGAATAACAAGGGTAGTCAAAAAAATGCCACAAAGAGAAACTACTATGGTGTCCTGGGGTGCATTTGATATTAGAAGGCACTTACGCAAAAATCTTTATGTTGAGGACATTTTTAAAAATGGGATCAATTCCCAGTTTCCCAGGCAATTCCACGTGTCAAGAAGCTTGTCTACCTGCTTGAGTGACCCAAGCATGAAAATGACAATAGCAACTTGATGGACAGTCACATAAAGCTTGGCGACTTTTCCTCACCAACCCCCTACTCCCATAGGAGATATTAATCACTGTAGTTTTCACCTTGTACCAGATATTTTAAAAGTAAAACTGAAGAAATTCATTTCCATGTGTTTAGGTCAAAAAAAAAGAAAAAAAGGAGAGGTTTCACTCAATCTATTTCAGAAAATATAGCCACCTTGGGACTGAACATTTCTTTCAGTCTTAGCCCAAAGGCAATCACATTAGGGACATTGTATGCATTTGGGGTGATAAAAATTGAGCTGTGGTCTAACCTATTGCATAATTTTCATTCTAAAATTACTTTGCGCTGGACATAATGACCCCATCAGTCAACCTATCATCTGGCTGGTTAAATGAAGTAAGAAAATAATCTCAGCTGGTCTCAGAGGAGTGGGAATTCAACTTCCTGAGGAGCTGAGACTTCCTGAGAGTTTGTTCTAGATCTCTGTTGGGCCAACAACATTCGATCTCGCCTTCAGTCTCCACGGCAGAGGCCATTGAGGCCGAGGGAGAAGCCACTTTAGATGACGCCTGTAACTCAAGATGGAAGCACTTAACTAGGCCAAATTTTTCTTTTTTCTTTTTTTGGTGGATCTAACGCACAGTGATTGTTCCTAATTAAGCAATCTTACTTTAAAAGTCCTCCCCAAATGCCAGGAGAGAGCTTTCCTTCAGTGTCTTTGAAATAAAGAGACATTGGGGTAGAAAGTCAGTTTTCATTTAAGAAATCACAGCTGCACAAACAACGTTTGTTCACTACAAGAAGAAAATTTATAGTATTTGTCAGGAAAAAGTAAACATCCTGGGGACTCTGTTTGTGACACAGTGTCACCCTTCATGAACCTTTGAGCCAGCAGGCACAAGAAACAGATTAACGATGGAGGCAACTTTTCTCATAATGTTTGGGGCCAATCTTTTTTTTTCAACCTTACCCATTTTCTGTTTCACATTTCAAGAGGCCCTTCCATTCAGACCACCTATACTTCAATGGATGTTGGGAAAAGAGAGTAAAGTTGAGTGATGGATCTTTTCTGGAAGAGAAGTTCTCCTAAAAAAACAAAACAAAACAAAACCTGAATTCTCATAAGAATGTCAGTGGTTGTAGGCATTCACTCTTGGTCTTGGGACTTGACCCACCCTTAAGCAATGTTTTCCAGACTTTAAATTTCATGAAGAGTTAAAATAGGTTTTAAAACCAATACAGAGTTTCTGTCTTTTAGCTTTATAACAAAGATCATTTAAATAAAATAGACTATTTCTATCACCCATTATTACCCAACACTTTCTATAAGAAACGAACATTTAATACCAAGAGAGAAAGGCAAGAAAAGCAGGGATAAAAATCTCAAAATAAAGGACACAGGTTTTTATTAAATACATTTAGCTAAATGAGGCAACTCTATTTTCCCAATCCTTCTCATCTCACTACTGAAGTTGAAGACTGTGTCGACAGCTGGCCCTGGTCCACAACTGGCATTTGCAAGTCACTACCTTAGGGAAAGGCCACAGAGAACTTCTGGTGCCAAGGGCCGTAGAAATGAGAGGTGTTTTGCTACATGCTATTCACGCAGAGCCCCTCCATAGTCATCCATCATTACCCATATCTCAGCAATCTATAAGTGTTTAAAGGGGCCTTGGGGGATTCAAGTGTTGTGAATTTTTTAGTTTATTTAAAAGTTTGGCAAAATTTATATTAAACCCCCTAAGAGTCTTAAATCTTTAAAGCCCAGAGGAATTTCAAAGAGCTTAATGATGTTTTCTTTTTAACGAACTTGACCCTAGAAATTAACTTTTAAAAGTAGAAAGAGTCCTGAACATTTTCGGGACAACTTGTGGTACCACTGACAGCACATAGACTTCCGGTGGTTTCACGCAGGAAGGTGTGTGTGTGTCTATGTGTGTGCTTGGCAGCTGGAAGCACCTGCCACAGAGCATCCTGCTTTTGTTTGTCAGGGCCCCAGAAACTTGTTGCTGTGACCCAATTGACAAAGTCCACGCTCTTGGTCTGTTATAGGGGGCATCTAAACAGGAAAAGGAAAGGCAGATAGGAAGAGTGTAGGCAGAAACTGAATGTTCAGGACACAGAGAAAGCATTTAGAAAGGGAAGTCAGAGGCATGCGAGGAAGAAAGAACACTGAGGGGAAATAGTGTCCGTACCAGCCTTTTTACAATGAGTCCTCAGGCTTCCATGGATGTATGGTCATACTGAGTGGAGCCTCAAGAGCTTTACATAGCCCTCATAGCTGTTTAACAGAAATGTTTATAATTGGCTGGAACCTTCTGTCCCAGAAAGGATTGTAATGACTGGCGTCTCTGAGAGGTAAATCTGCTCACCTGCAAAAAGTTCCTGGCAGAGATTTCTGTGGTTAGGCCCAGGGAGAAAATGGACCCATCCAATGAGTTTAGCATTAACACTCCCTTCACACTTATGACCAGCCCTTCCACCCTCCACCACACGGCCTGGGAATGCCGAGCTAAGTGGGACAAGACTAGCTACACCAGTGGCCTAATGTGTTTTAGTTTTAGTACCACCTGAGGGAAGGCTGGACCAGGAGTCAGGAGAACTGGATCGGTCTCTGTAATCTTGGAAAAGTCGCCCACATTCTCTAGCCTCATATTTAAAAATCTGTGAAGATGAAGAAGCTTGGTGTTTATCGGTGTTTTTGATTTGTTTTTATTCATTTATTTACAGTATTTATTTTTTACTTTTGTTTTCATCAGCAAAACCCTGTTTTCGATAGAAATGCTATTTGGAAATTGCTATAAATAAATGAATATGGAGCCAGCCTAATGATGTGGAGAAGGGCATGGGAGAATGGGTGCTGGAACCCAGATGTGAGGTGCCCCCGTGGGCATGGCTGATCCCACCTGCTGTGAAAAGCTCCTGGTAAAACCACAGGGGAAGATGGGGTTGGAGATCCTTCCAGCCCTCACAGCTGCTGAATCCATGCTAGAACTGTAGAAAGTCTACTGCAGTGTGCATATGTGGTTAACATTTTCAACGATGAGTTTTAGAATGTACATAGAGATGTAAGGTAAAGAGCAAGAGCAAGAAAGGCCACGGCAAGATGAACAGTTGACTCCTAACTAAGCACAAGAAAACTGGTTATGAAGGTCCTGAGGTCCAGCACAGACAGATACCATCAGCCCCATTGGCAAAAAGACATGAACTTTAGGTTACTGAATGAAAACAAATGTCTTTCAGTTAACTGCAGTTGGGATTCAGGGCATGACTTGTTGACATATGTGAATAGTTATATATAGTTTTATATGTATAAATCTAGTTCATAGATAGATATTTAAAGTAATGCAGGAAAATCTTGACATGAATGTAGCAAAAGTTGTAAAATAAATGGTAAAATATATGTCTTAAAATTAAAACTTCTGAGGCCAGCCTGGGGCATAGTGGTTAAGTTCGTGTGCTCCACGTCAGCGGCCCAGTGTTCACAGGTTCTGATCCTGGGCACAGACTTACGCACTGCTCATCAAGCCATGCTGTGGTGGCATCCCACATACAAAATAGAGGAAGATTGGCACAGACGTTAGCTCAGGGCTAAAATTCCTCAAGCAAAAACAAGAAAATTGGCACAGATGTTAGCTCAGGGCCAATCTTCCTCAAGCAAAAAGGAGGATTGGCAATAGTTGTTATCTCAGGGCCAATTTTTCTCACCAAAAATAAATAAATTAAATTAAATTAAGACTTCTGTTCAAAGTTTGATTTGAGTTGTACTTATGAAAAACCAAAATGCTCTGAAAAGATAAAAGACTAGATAGATTCTTCTTTTTTTCTCTGAGTAATCTACAGATATCAGAACTCTTCTGTGGGGTGGTATAATAGCTATGTCATGTGAAATACACACTTGTATTGACTTACAAAAATGCTGTAAGCCTTGGGAAGAAGGATAACCAAGAGTTTAAATATCCTCCCTTGCATAACTAAAAAGTCTCCATACCTTCTTTGCAATTGTTTGTATCCAATATATAAACACTTTAAGGTAGATGACAGAAGTTTTGGTTTAAATATTAAGGTG
Organism: Equus quagga; assembly: GCF_021613505.1. Taxonomy (NCBI): domain Eukaryota; kingdom Metazoa; phylum Chordata; class Mammalia; order Perissodactyla; family Equidae; genus Equus; species Equus quagga. The sequence goes on from NC_060272.1 coordinate 61,996,232, forward strand.
ATGATCCTGAAATTACATGGTAAAATAAATAAGTGCTATGTTTTATGGCTCAGCCATTTTAGGAGACATGTATTATTTTGTGTAAGTTCTATTTGTTTTCCATGATATGTTTATTTTATATAAATTATACCAAATTTCCCTCTGATTAGTTTGAAATAAGATTTTTCTAGGAGATATTTCTTTCTACAAAGGCATTCTTATCTATTTTAAAATGAAATAGGAAATGCCATATTTTGAACTTGGAAATAAATAACCAGTTTATATTAAAGAGACTGAGCTTCCATATTTCATGTCTAGAATAAGAAAAAATGAAAAATGGCGTTTTGAGCAATACGTATTTTTTAAGTTGGATGGAACTTCAACATGGAAAATTTTTAAATTAGCAAAGTATTACTAGCCACACCTGGTAGGAGATCAAATAAGCAGTATTTTACAGTCTAGTTTAAACTCCAGAAAAATTCATTAGAAAAAGAAAAGGCTGGCTCTGCATCTATTTGAGCAAGGTCATTGTCACCACTATAATATTTTAAGGGGTCTCTTATGAAGTGAAAATGTGGAAAATCACTTAAAAGGACAGGGCCACACTTGGAAATATTTAGCTCATGATATTTGTCATATGGGTTTGGGAGAGGAGTCCACATGTGGAAATTCATTTTATCAGCCCAAAGTAAGAGAATGCTTTCACTTTAATGATTTTAACGAAAATTTTGATGGTAGTCACATTTGTCACCTAGAGCTTACCAACTTAGCAGAATTTCCAGATATGAACATTGAATGGGTTTTACAAAACTCTTTCATTTAGAAAATGAATTTTGCAAACAAGAAAGTGAAACAGAAGTTGAATCTGTAAGTCTTTAGCTCTCCTCTACGAGTCAATCTAGTCTTAGTCCAGAAGAAGCCAGGACCAAGACTGATGGCGCACTGAGCAACCCAGACCATGCAGCCAGCCATCCACCTATCCACTCATATTTCAGGGAGAACTAATATAGTTCCTGTGACTAAACTGAGTTTTAATTTATTCATATAAATTATGTTATTTATTTATTCATATAAATAAACGTTTATTGATATGTTCTTTATTTATTTGTAAAACTTATGTTAGTCCTACAACAAACTAATAATAATAAATACAATTTTACTTAACATATATAAAGAAATCACAACTTTCCAAAGTCCGTTCATACTTCTTATCTCAGGGGATCCATGCCAGGTGTCAGTAGGATCTCGAACGGAAGGAGTGGTATCTCCTTGTTCAGACAAGAAGATTGAAAAGTCAGAGGCCACGGGACATAACTGCAGTCACGTTACTCACTAGCCCTAGAGTCAGAGCTAGAACTCAGGCTTCCTGACTCCTAATGTTGTATGCTTCCTACTTTGACTCCCTAGTTCTCTCTTTACTTCGAGGAGACAAAAGAAGCCATACCATCTCTCCTATGCCATCTTGTGAAGAGGGGAGAAAAACCACCAATGAGCAGTAATGGGCAAAAACAATGTGACATGGTAGGAAGCTCACAAGCATTGGAAGCATGCAGACAAAGGTGTGTATCTTGGTGTCAGCACTAGTGTCTGCAGGAGTTTGGGCAAGTTTCTTCACTTCTCTAAACCTCAGTTTCCTTGTCTATAAAATTGGAATAATAGTGCTGTTTTTGTAGGTTTTTTAAATGATAATTAAATGAGATGTTTATAACATACACACAGCTTCTGGCACATGGTGAATAACAAGGGAGTAAGTGGGAAGATTGAGTCAGTGTCAAACTAGAATATAAGCATTGTTATAATATAAACCTTGATATAACAGAAGCCCAGTTTGCAGGCCTCTATTGACTGTCCTCTGAGAATCTCAGCCCTATTGTCAACCAGACCCCTTGGGTTATGTACAATAAGGCTGAGCAGTAGCCCCCAGTTTGCCAACCCAAACAAGGGCCCACAGCATACAGTGCCCGTTAATACTGCCATAGAAACCCAAAGTGAACCCTCTGGTCTAGACCAGAGGTTGCAAACTCTTGGGCCAGTACCATAAATTAAATGAGAGAAGCAAGCTGAGTCTTGACCAGGGGGAAATGGAAAGCATGTCCTCTCTGAAGGAGGCAGCAGCTGTGAACGCCACTGGAAGCCTCATCTAAGGGAGTGGAGGGTAGAGGAGCAGAATGCATAATGTTTCTACCTCAACGCTTCAAGAGAAACTGAAGTCCAGGTTATGTGAACTCTCCTAATGTTTAAATATGAATGACAAAAATCACCCTCTCTGGGCCTCATAAAACACACCCACATCCTAGTTGGGCCAACAGATCATCATTTGGGATTCTATTCTGCACCTCCAGGTGAGGGAAAGAACTCACTGGGCTTCAGAAGAAAGCATAACAGTTTTTCATTTCACATACCTCTGCCCTTCTGCTCATCTATTATTTTACTTTCAATTACACGAATGGCTTTCTCCAAACATAAAACAGAATATCTGCGTCCTTGTTGTACTAAGGTAGCCGAGTGAGGAGGGTGGATAACCAGAATCTTGAATTGTGCAAGGAAACTCCTTGAGCTATTAACACTCATACTTTCATGGAGTCTTGGTTGATTTCTGAATTAAGCGTTAGCAGGCCACTGTCTCCTGATGGACCTCCTGGGGAAGAATCTTCTCTCCAGCTCGAGCACTGGAAGTGGCCAAGCTGGCTCAGAGCAGCTTGTTTGCCTCCATCTTTGGACTCTGTAAGTTGCATTGCTGACTGTTTTTCTCTCCTTGTGGTGACTGCCAGGGAGCAGAAATTCAAATTTTCTAGCAACAGTGTTACAGGTACTTTGTGTGTTCACCTTAGTCCTATCTTCATATTAAAATTTTTTTTACACCTTATTCTGATTTTCTGACTTACCTATTTTTATCTTGCTCTACTGTATTTTAGTGAGCCCCCCAAATCCCATTTTTGGAATGGGTTATGGCAAAAATATATTTTAAAAATAAATAGATGTAGAATACTATTCAGAAATTCAAGGGAAGAAACTATTGATACACGCACTGTCTTGGATGGATCGCAAGCGTATTATGCTTAGTGAAAAAAACCAATCTCAAAAAGTAACATATTGTATGATTTCATTTATATAAGTGTTTTGAATGACAAATGTATAGAGATGGAGAACAGATTAGTGGTTGCCAGGGGACAGGGCTATGGGTGGGGGATGGTGTGGATTGAACTATAAAAGGTAGCATGAGAGAGCTCCGTGGAGCGAAGGAACAGTTCTATATCTTGTTTGTGGTCGTGGTTACAGAAATCTACACATGGAATAAAATTGCACAGAACTACACACATGCATACACGAGAACATGTAAAAACTGATGAAAACTGAATAAGGTCTGTAATGTAGTCAGCACTATTGTACCAATGTGAGTGTCCTGGTTTTGCTATTATACTACAGTCATCTGAGATGTCATCACTGGGGAAAGCTGAGTGAAGAGTTCACGAGACCCTATGTGCTATATTTTAAAACTTCCTATGAACCTATAATCTTTGAATATTCTATGAATCTATAATTATTTCAAAATAAAGGTTAAAAATAAATAGATAAAGAATTATTTGAATAAATATAAAAGTGCGTGAGCTATTTATTTGGCCAACTCCGTCCTTCCCTCGTGATGCTGATTTGCTAAGGGCCACCCTCATCTTTCCAAGAACACCTTTTATTCATAATGAACCATTTTTAAAACCTGTAGCTAAAAGACCTCTGGGAAATTATGATGTACTAATTAGTCAGTACTCAAAAAGTTCATTTGGGAACATGTTAGATATGTACTCATTGCTTAGAACTGCATGTCATTCTGGATTTTCTTATTTTTAGGGGTCTCATTTTAAGAAAGAAATCCCTCATTCAAAGATCTTTTCAACTCATATTTCAATCTGCTGAAATGGGTAAAGGAAAGTGAGAGGGACACTTAGAAAACACAAACTTAATGACCCAGGAAATTACACACACACACACACACACACACACGCACACAGTGTTCCAAGCTTGTGCTGTACTCCTGTACTCTTAAGCTACATTCAGGGCTAGAGTGAGACAGGCAGGAGGGGGAAGAAGGGATTGTAAAAACCTCTGTTCTCTTTGTACTAACTTAAGCCAATAGCTTTCTGCAATTTGTTTCTAGGATCACTGTGAATTTATTTTTCCACCAGATACCCTTTACGCTCCACAGACATTTCATAATACTCTTTTTAAGGAAAGAAAATGAAGCCATGATTATTATCAAAGACTTCATCAAGGCAAGAGGAACGAATTAGTGTTACTTGTATGTTGGGAAAGATTTCCGCCAACCTTGAAAGTGTCTCCTGACGTGATCATAAGAATGGAATAGATATGAGCTTGTTGACAAGAAGAGAAATTTATAAACGATGGCTCAGCTTAAAACATCACTTCTATTGAGCATGGCAGTAAACAAGTCACATCAGACAAAGGTAAGCTCTCTGCTAACACGCGCCAGGGCTACAACAGCCCAGACCTTTGGTTCTGACATGTAGCAAAGTGAAACCAGGACTGTGGTAATTTTTTGGCTATAGAATAGAACACTGGGATCCCTGATGAGGATTCCCAGATTATACGGAACACTTATTATCTGAAGTTCTGCTGAATTAAGCGTCTTGAAACTCATGGATCCACAGAATTTATATTCCTCTCAGATAGATTTACTACATAAGTATCTGGCACCAGAGCATGAAGAACAATGGAAGACAGGGCCAATTGTTGGAAGAAATTTTAAATATGAAAGACTTGATTCTTGCATCCTGTGTTCTGCGTGAAACATGTAGCTGAATGGTTTCCTACCTTCCAAAGGCCTTCATTTAAGCCAAGGAAACAAATCCACTCTGGGGAGAAACTGTGTCAGTTAGAAAAGTAAGAGAGCATTTACATGGGGGAAGAGAACTGATTCTGAAGAGGCAAAAGAAAATGGAACACAGCCAAAGGAACATGAAGATAGTTTCTATGTCAGTATAAGGCATGCAGTCAAAAGGATATAGGCCAGGCTGATCTGAGAGTTTTGGAGCTTCCAGAGAAGTAGAGAAGGCAGACAAGGTGTATAGGTACCATCTTGTCATTTGCTTGTCCAGCTCTGCTTAGAAAGTTCCCAGCACAGCCCCTATTTTTACTCCATAAGCAAATGTGTTTCTACGATCCAGAAATCTATTGCTATGGAGTATCCAAAGGTGAAAGTCAAGGGGAATGGGAGGGTGAAATATCCAAGGAAATCCAACAGAGACAATATCAGAAGACTCAACTTTTTCTCAGCATTATGAAGAGACATCTACAAACTGTCCTCATGCAAGTGTCACACACTGCTGGAGCTATTATATGGTCTTAAATAAAAAAACCATGGCCCAACTCCAAGATGACCAAATTCCCCCACACATTGCTGGAGTCACCAAAATGGAGGCATTTTGGTCGATTGTTATTGTTGATGAAGATGATGATACAGCTGCAGAAGAAAACGGCCTACGATTATAAAGTTTAAAATGTGCTTTTTTTAAAGGTACGTTTATGCAATCTTTGAGGTAAAGGAGAAAAGAAATAGGACCACATGGAAAAGCCAAGGAGAAAAAGACCACTCTTCAGGGTGGCCTAGACTGGCCCTGTCATTGTTACAATGATTATCACGATTATTAACCATTTATTGAATGATAGCTACATGATTGCTTTAACCCAACACTTGACCAAAATGTACCAATTAATTTAATCCTTAAAATCATCCTTTTAACTTTTTTTCTTTGAGTTTAGATATTTAGTGAAAGATATATGACTTGGGGAACTTCTGGAGGGATCAAATTCCTCAGTAAAAAACAAAAAAGTTTAAATGACTAACCGCATGGCTGTGTGTCTTCATTCATCAAATATTTATTGAGCTGCCACTCTGTGGCCAGCATTGCTGCAGTGTTGGGGTACAGCCGTGGACAACGTCCTGGTGCTTATGTTCTAGTGAGGGAAATGGGTGTATTGGTTTCTTATGCACCTGCTGCAAGAACGTATCCCAAATTGGGTGGCTTAAAACAACAAGAATGTTTTCTCTCACGGTTCTGGAGGCCAAAAGTCCAAACTCCAGGCATCAGCAGGACAGCTCTCCTTCCGAGGGCTCAAGGGGAGAGTCCATTCTTTGCCTCTTCCAGCTTTTGTAGCTGTCGGCATTCCTTGCCTCGTGGGCACGACACTCCCACCGGCGCCTCAGTCACATTTCCACCTCCTCTTCTGCCTATGTTGTCTCCCTTTGCCTCTGTCTCATAAGGACCCTTGTGATGGCATTTAGGGTCCACCTTGATAATCTCAAATACTCTCATCTCAATATCCCTAAAATAATCACATCTGTTACCATCTAAGGTGATAATCACTTTTTTCCATATGTGGGAATAGTCACAAATTCCATTGATTCGGACATGGACGTACCCTTTGGAGGCCACCAGTCAACCCACTACAACAGTCAATAAACACATAAATAAATTCAGGCCATTACAAGTGTTATGAAGAAAACAAAGCAGGGAGAAGGGATAAGAGAGTGACAAGGAATGCTACTTTCAATAAGGAGGTAAAAGAAGGCCTCTTTAATGAGGCGGCATTGGAGCAGAGACCTACTTGAAGCCAGCGAGAGAAAAGTCTTTCAGGCAGAGGGAAGAGCATTAGTGCAAAGGCCCTGAGACGTGTTGTGTTTGAACAGGTAAGAGCGACAAAGAGACCAGTGTTCTTAGAATAGAAAGGTCAAAGGCAGAATTTGGATTTTATTCTGAGTAAAAAGGGAAGCATTGGTGAGTTTAGAGTAGAGGAGTAATTGGTCTGACTTCTATTACTGAGGCTGATGTGTACAGAGTGGATAATGGGGAGAGGGCAGAGAAGTAGTGTGACCAGTTAGGAAGGTACTACCATGTTCCGGGTAAGAGATAATAGTGGTTAGGACTAGGGTAGTGGTGAGAAGCGATCCAATTTGAAATATATTTTGAAGGTTGAGCCAATAGGATTTGCTGATTGAGTGTCTATAAGTAAGAGTAGTAGAGAAGTCAAGGATGACTTCACATTTTTTTTCCTATGTGACTGGAAGGATATGAGCCACTGCCAAACGCAACTTAGAAGACGAGAGAGAAGCAGGTTTGAGGATCAAGAATTCCATTTTGGAATTTGCAGTGCCTTTTAGACTTTCAGGTGGAGATATTCTGTAGTCAGTTGGCTAAGGAGTCTGCAGTTCAAGGTGAAAGACCTATATCTGGGTGACTTTGGTGAACAGCTGGCATTTAAAATCACCATGGAGGAAATGTAGATAGAGAAGGGGACCAAGACTGAGCCTGAAGCACTCCAAAATTAAGTCAGAGAGATGTGGAGGAACCAGGAGAAAAGTCTGTGGAGTGAGTTAGTGAAGAAGTAAAACCTTGAAAGTCTGCTGACCAAAATAAGAAAGTGGTTCAAGGAGGGAGCAAGCAACTGTGTTAAAAGTTGCTGACAGATCAGGAAAGATGAGGATTGAGAATTTACCATTGAATTTATCCGTGGGGCAGTGATTAGGGTATTTTGACAAAAGCAATGTTGGTGGAGTTGTGGGTACATAATCTGTTTTGAGGGAGTTCAAAAGGGAATAGGAAAAAAAGAACTGTAGACGATAGACGATTTCAATGAGTTTTTTACTTAAAAGGAGGAGAGAAATACAGTTGTAGCTGGAGGAATTATGTTTTAAAGATTTGGAGATGCTATAACATAATATCATGCTGATGGAAATGGTCCTATTGAGAGGCAAAAAATGACCATGCAGGCAAGGGGATGAGTGCAAGAGGGAAGTTCTTGAATAAGCCAGACTGGATGGGACCAGGGCCTGAGTGGCCAACTAGCCTCGGGTAGGAGCACGGCAGGTCCTCCTTCAAACAAAAAGAAACAGAGATAAGGTAGATCTGCTAGCGTGGAGATGAACATGCTCTTCTGAGGGCTTTATTCTCCCTGTGCAATCTGGAGCAAGGTCATCAGCCGAGAACCAGGAGGGTGGAGAACAAGTTCGAGAAAGTGTGGAACAAGCCCCTCAGAGAGTGAATTGTCAAGTACAGCAGTGAATTGTCTAGTAAATTTTCTAGGACAGCACCATCTCACAGAAATATAATGCAAGCCACATATGGAATATCAAATTTTCCAGTAGCCACCTTAAAAAGGTAAAAAGAAACAGGCAGAATTAATTTTAATAATGTATTTTATTTAACCCAACATATTCAAAATAATTATCATTTCAACATGTAATCAGTATAAAAAATTACTGAGATATTTTATAGTTTTTTTAATTAAGTTTTTAAAAGCCAATGTGCATTTTACATTTTCAGCGCATCTCCATTCAGACTAGCCACATTTCCAGTGTTCAAGAGCCACATGTGGCCACAGCAGACAACGCAGGTCTAGGAAATGAAGTTCTCTAACGGAGAACATGAGGGCGCCTTGAAACTGGGAGGCACGAACTGAAGTGAGATTGGCACAACTGTGTGTTTTGCTCAGCCACATTCAGAACTCATGTGCAGATATGGAGTAGGCAGAGAGTTAGTCTTGACCAGGAATGAAGTTTTATCAGCAGCATTCAACCAAAGGAAAAAAGGAGAAGGAAATCGTTGGCACATACAACCAAACAATTATAGAAATTGACCACGGTAAGTAAGCCACAGAAGAATTGAAGGGGTGAGGGTGAAAAGGTGGTAGGGGGCCATGAAGTTCCAGTCGGGTCAAAGAACTTTTAGAACTGTGGCTGCTATGCGATATAGAAGGATGTCTAGAATAATCCCTGTCCTCAGCAAGCCGATCTTGATGGCAGGTATACCAACAGCCATGCTGTAAGATGTATGCGATAAATGCCAGTGCAGGTGCACAGAATATGCTCTATGGAAGCGCAGAGGAGGAAGAGCCGCTGTCCCGTGAGGATGATCAGGGAGAGTTCATGGAGGCGGTGGTGGGTCAATCAGGCTTCAAGGATGAACAGGGTTTTAATTGGTCCATGGGAAAAACATTGCAAAGTGAGGAAAACGCACAAGCACAGAGGGAAAAGCAAAAATGTTCAACATTTCTTAAGGTAAGAGTAAAACACCTTTAATACTCATATTTATTGAGAGAGCTATTGATTACAGTGAGGAAGGCAGCCTATAAGTAATGATAGGTCTTTCGAGAAGAGGGCTTGGATAATTTCCCTGGGGAAAGAAAGACTGTGCTGTAAAATACAGTGATACCCCCAGAATACAGTGTTTCCTAGGAGCGGGAGAACTAAGTTCCAAAGATTGTTGCCAAGAAATAAATGCTCTTCCTTTCTGACCCATCCTGCCCCTGTACACACACACGTGTGCGCACACACATGCACACGCACAAACACATGCCTTTCATCTTTCATTTAGAAGTCTCTCTCATAAATTTAGTTCTTGTCTAGGGAAATGGTCAGTTACATCTAAAGAGAAGCAATATATTTACCTTTAATCCTCAGATTCTGCAAGAAAATATTTGGAACCAACTAGGATTAGAGTATAAGGAATTAAAAAGGCTTTGATTAATATTAACACTTTATTTTATTTATTTTTTAATTTTTTGAGGAAGATTAGCCCTGAACTAACATCTGCTGCCAATGCCCCTCTTTTTGCTGAAGAAGACTAGCCCTGAGCTAACATCCGTGCCCATCTTCCTCCACTTTATATGTGGGACGCCTGCCACAGCATGGCCTTCTGAGTGGTGCCATGTCCACACCCGGGATCCAAACCAGTGAACTCCGGCCGCCCCCAGCTGCCGAAGCAGAACGTGTGCCCTTAACCACCAGGCCAGCCCCAACACTTTATTTTTTAAAAGTGTATACTCTCGCCATACAGACCCAGTTTATAATTCCTTTAGAAAGCAAGCTGCAAGTATACACTGTATTCTTTTTTTTCTGAGTCTGATGCCGTTTCTATTAAAATTCTAAGGGAAAAGCAGCATTTCAATTAACTTTGGTTCTCAACACAGTCATCATTAAACAATAGGAAATTTAGTTTTTTCCTAAGCATGTGCAGATCATTACAAAAAAGTCACCCTCTCTTTTCCTAGCTCTAAATGTTTAGGGAAACCTGCCAGTATATCCACTCCTTCCCTTTTTTCACAAGAATTTCCTACTTCAATCAGAATACTTAGAAACAGTAAGAAAAACTAGATGTTTCCACATGACTTTAATAATACTGCCCTTTGTATTTACATATCATATGTCCTTGGTACTTCATAGCTCATTATCATTCTAAATTTACAAATCAGTATATGAAAGCACAAGAGCTGGGGGCGGCTCTTCTTCTGCCCAACAGTGAGTTCTAATGCCAGAAGTGGAGCTCAGAATTACTGACACATGTGCTCCCACAACATCTAAGGATCATTCCCACTACAGAAAACGAAGTGCTCAGTAAGCAGAACATATCAGTTATCAAATATCCCATTTATTCAAGATAATTTTAAGAACCATGGAGCTTTAATCATATAAATAACTGTATTAAATCCCATACACCTACACTAAATATGAATATAGATCAAGGTATCATTCGATTAAAATTAACACAATACGAATTAATAAATATATATACATATATAATCCAACAATTCCACAAAGTGGAATATATTTCAATCAAAAAGTCAGTGAATACGTCAACATACTTACAAATGGAACTACTGCTTTCAAAACTTTTCCCCAACATGCTTTAATTCTGAAGGTACAGATGCCACTGGGCAGACTGCTAAATATGCTGCCGAGTTCTTACTAGGAGTAAAAATATCTACTGTCCGCTGCAGTTAGCAGGTTAAGGTACCCGGTTCTCTGAGTAGTGCTCACTGTGGTTTTAGTCCCCGAGGCTTGAACACTCATATGTCTGGGAGATTCTGTAAGATCTGTCTCAAAGAAGCACAGGCTACCACGTGGGCATCTGAAGGAAGGTTAGCAAGTGACTGAATCAGCTTCTTGACTATTGTCTTCAAACACTGGTGGGCAGCATTCAAATCTCTGTCAAACTGCTGTCCTTCAATTTGTAGAGCCAGGTGACTGCAGATGTTTCTAAACTCAACACTGTCCTGAAATGAACAGCAAACACAAAGAAGCAATTAGATAGGTTACGGGGACATTTGTTGTATTGCGTGTACCCAGCTTCCATTCGTCTTTTCTGATGATGAGGCTGGGTTTTTCTCTCAGAGAACTACTCTCCTCCATTCTCAGCCTATGTGGTTTGACCAAACCTGACCCCACTCCACAACTCTAGGGACCAGCCCAATCAGAGCATATCATCCCTTGGTCACTTGGACTGGCCAGGGATGGAGAGGCAACCTAAGGCAGCCCAATATGCCACAGTCCCAGAATGTCTGCTAGACTGAGAAAGAGAAGTTCTCTTTAACTGGGGCTACTGGAAAACATCTTGCCACCATAAGGGGAGAATCCAAATGAGAATGAAGCCAACACAGAAAAAAAGTAGAGCTGAGAGATTAAAAGAGACTGATTCTAACTACATTTTTTAAGCATGTCAATCCAGCTGTACCTGACCAATAAACCCCAGTATGTGGGGGCTATCTGAGTCAATAAATATGCCTTTTTACCTAAGCCACTTGGAGTTGAGTTTCTGTTATTTGTTCCTAAAAGAGCTTTGATGAAAACACAAATATCCTATGTTCCTATTAGTCCATATTCACTGTCTGGAATCTGTCCAGGTTCCAATACAAGATTTCGTATTTAATGAACATGGTCTCAAGAAATTTCCAATGCAAATTTAGAAAGAATTCACTCTCAGGTAGTTTAAAATAATGAAGTAATTAAACAGATTTTTAATCCCCAAATGTTTCACATTTTAAAATCCGTTGCATATAAACAGATACATGGATAAATACATTGAAATTATTCCACATCAGAGATAATGTTGAATATATGAGTTTTTTTTTTTTGAGGAAGATTAGCCCTGAGCTAACATCTGCTGCCAGTCCTCCTGTTTTTGCTGAGGAAGACCAGCCCTGAGCTAATATCCATGCCCATCTTCCTCTACTTTATATGTGGGATGCCTACCACAGCATGGGTTGCCAAGCAGTGCCATGTCTGCACCCGGGATCTGAACTGGTGAACCCTGGGCTGCCGAATCGGAATGTGTGAACTTAACCGCTGCACCACTGGGCTGGCCCCTATGGTTTATTTTTAAATACGTGAAAATAACATACCACACAGACTTCTGGTTCTGGTAACATGGCACACTTAGTTTCCCCCAAACCCCTTGCTACCAAGTTGTAAATAAAATAGAACAAACATCATTTCTGAGCTTGCAAGAAAGTAATGAAAATCCCCAAGGGCCAGAAATATAGGAAAAGTAGATTAGCTGCCTGCCAATATCCATTGAGAAAAGAAAGTTCATCTCTATTGAGTTGGGTTTGGGGTGGAAGGTAAAGCTGCCCCTAAGAATGTGTAACTGTAGACCTGTACTATACAAGTTTAAGTTTGGAGTTGTCCTCTACACCATATACATGTTCTGGAATACTCACACTGAGAAATTAACTTAAACATTGGAAGTGAGCTGAAATATCCAAGGACACATGGCAAAAGCAAACAACAGCCTATTCCACAAGGACATGTTCACAACCCATGCTCCACAGTAGTATTCCCATAAAGCTCTGTCAAGGACAAACTCAGAAGACGAAATTTAAAATACAATCTGCCATGATACAGCAGATACCATTCAGGGCAGGATTAAACTCCAAGAATTTCAGATAGAAACTATAAAATATGTTTAAAATGATTAAAGTTAAAAAAGAAGGAAGCAAAAATGTTTTAAGAAAAAACATGCCTGAAAAAGAACCAAATACCACTTCTAGAAATGACCACTACTGTGACAAATTAAAAACTCAATGGACAGTTTAAACACCTGAACGAAGACATCTAAAGTGAGGATTAGTAAAATGGATGATAAATATGAGAAAATTACCCAGAGTGCAAGATAAAAGGGAACTATGAATGAGAGATTAAGCAACATGGAAGACAGAAGAACAAAGTTCATCAAATACATTTCCAGCAAAGACGAGAGAGAGAATGGAGGAGAGGTAAAATTCAAAGGGAATAATGGATAAAAATTATCCAAAATTAATCCAAAACCTTCAGGAAGTAAAACAGCCTTGAGTAGAGTAAGTTAAATGAGATCCAAATCTAAACTCATTAAGGTAAAACTACTCTTAAAAGCAATGAGAGAGAAAAGGAAAGATGGGTTTGAAGGGATGACAAGACAGACAGGCAACTTCTAAGCCACAGCAATTGAAGAAAGAAAGAATGGAATAATATTCTCAAATAACCATCAACCTGAAGGAGCTGCCAACCTAGAATTTTTTTTTTATCCAACTAAACTGACACTTAAACCTCAGGACAAAATAAATATACTTTCACTTAAAAAAATAAAAGGAGTTACCTCAAATAGATCCCCACTGTCCTTTCTTCCTAAAGATAGAATTCAGAAAGAGGAAATATAATTCAGAAAAAAGAATGAGATGCAAGAAGCAACAATGAATAAAGAAATTTAAAAACATGGTGTAAATCTAAAGAATTCATTGTCCAAAACAGAAATTATAACTAATTTAGGGTTTACAAAAGCAAGAGTGTTCTAAAATGTTGAACAGTAGTAACATGTAGGCTGGAGTGACATTCTAAGGCATCACATTATTCCACAGGAAGGTGGCAAAACTGGTAAGTTTCAGGCTTGTGAAGTATGCATGTGAGAAATGTAAAGGTTATCTTTTAAAGCAGAGAAATAATACATAAAACTTCAAAATCAGCAAAAGGAAATGGTATATGAAAACTTTATTGTTTCTATCTACAGAAGGTAAAAATGAAGAAATAAAGATACAAACATAAAGCAAGGTGAATAGAAGCACCAAATAAGACACTTTTTGAAATATAGTGGCTACCAGATTGGATTTTAAAAATTGATCTATGTGCTGTCTACAAGCAACAGATTTAAAACTAAAATTACCTAAAGATCGAAAGTAAATGGATACTAAACTATATACCAGACAAAGAGAAGCCAAAATAAAGCCAGAAAAATCATTATTAGGGAAAAAATAAACTACAATTAATAGAAGTAACTATTGCCCAAGAAGACATAATAATTTTTTACTTTTGTGTATATAACACAATAACCTCAATTTACAGTCAATCCATAAACATAAAGACTGATGTTAACCCAGCTTTCTCAGAAAATGATAGATCCAACAACAAAACAACCAGCCTAGGGAGAAAAGACTGAAAACACGAATCACAAGCTTGGTTCAACAGAGATAAGCAAATACACATTATTCTCAAACATATATGGAGACAGCCCTGATGGCCTAGTGGTTAAAGTTTGACACGCTCCACTTTGGCAGCCCAGGTTCACTTCCCAGATGCGGAACCACACGACTCATCTGTCAGTAGCCATGTTGCGGCGACAGCTTATATAGAAGAACTACAAGGACTTACAACTAGAATATACAACCATGCACTGGGGCTTTGGCAGGGGGAGGGAAAAAAAAGAGGAAGACTGGCACAGATGTTAGCATAGGGTGAATCTTCCCCTGAAAAAAAAATGTGGAATATTTATGAACTGGCTATATTACAATGCCACAAAGCAAATCTCAACAAATATCAAAAAGTCTGTACCATGCAAATAAATGAGAAATTAATAACATAGATATCTTCCCCAAACATGTATGACTTAAAAATCTACTTCTAAATAATCCATGGGTCAGCAAAAAAATAATTGCAAGTATAAGATACTTTATACTGAACAATTATGGAAATACTATATCATAAATTTGTGGGACGTAGCAAGTGAGAAATGCGTAGACTGAAATGCTTACATAAGTAAAGAATAAGCACTGAAACTCCGTGAGCTAAGAATTCAACTCAACAACAGGAAAAGAAAAATAGATAATCCAAAAGAAAACAAAAGGAAGAACTAAAAGTTGGACCAAACTGTGATGAGGAAGTAGACTTTTCTTCCTAATTCTGAATAGAAAGAGATGCTGTTCTCCCCCCTAATAAAAGCTCTGTCCTTTGGGTGAGAAGGACCTGGGTTTCTGGCAAGTGCTTGTTAGAGAACATCTCCCAAGAAACGAAACAAACATCCATTTACTTCAGTTCAGCAAACAATGGCGGCAGGACCCTGGGGTGAGTTAGGCGCTGGGACAGAAAGATAAACAGGCTACAGACCCTTTACTCTATTCTCAGGCTACCAGGCTTCTGGATTTGTTTCTCTTTTAAAGCATTCTTGCTTCTGTGCCTTAGCGTGTTGCTCATTTCTGCTCAGAAGGTATCCAGGGGCTACTCAGATAATCTGTCCCATAATTTATGGGGTAACCTATATTGCTGGAGCATGTTGCTTGGGAATGGGAAAATAGGAGAAAAAAATGACTCTGGACTACTTCCCCGAGATCCACATCAAGGGAAATTGTCCGCTTGCTTTATAGAAGTAATCCAACTCTAAGTACAAAGTGGAAGGATCAAAGACAACGTGCAAAGGGAAATTCAAACTAGAAGGAACCATTGAAATATGTGCTGACGTGTGCCTATTAGCCAGTCTGCAAAGGCATTCATCACCCAAAGAAGATTAAAATGCCTTTAAAAAGATATCTGTGGGCCCAAAATCTGAAGTCAATTTCACATTTACTGTAAAGAATCAAAGAAGGCATCGTTTGGGGAAATTATACATACAATAAAATTCCACTGCTGGGCTGTACTGCTTCCCCAGGCCGGGGCTAAACTTGAGACCTCTGGCGAGCTTTGCAAAGTCTCTTTATTTTACTATTTTAGTACAGCATTTCCATTTAATCCTTTCTCAAATATATGAACAGTCAAAGAAAACAAATTAATAAGAATAGGCTTTCCATGGGACTCTTAAGGCAGGGAAGGGAAAAATAAAACAGGTGGTTGCTTTTCTTCCTTTCTGGAAGGTCTGAAGGCCAACTATGGATCCAATAATATGGCTTCCAACCAAACCTCTACGGATGCTGCTGCAGGAGGTGGGGGCCACAAGTTATAGCGTTGAGGCAATAGCATATTAAACGGCTCACGTGCTTTCGGTAGAAACTCACATGATCAATGTTCGTGATGATTTCACTTATGGTGCTTTCCATTCAACAACAGAGCATATCTTCCCAGCAGCCTTTATTTAGCAAGTCCCAGATGCTTCCAGAAATGATGTAATATCCTACATGGTGCTTTGAGCGCTTTGCCAGAATTAGAACACTACGGCTGAGCAATCTAAGAGCAGGTTTTGGAACTTCTAAAGCCTGTGTAATTTCAGACTCTGGATATGAAATGTATTGTTTGCTACAGTGTTCCAAATTGATGGCCAGCGTTTACATTTTAAAGTGAGTTCAGATAATCTCCTGTGACTCGACGGATCTACTAGGATAATGACCTCGGCCTGTTTGACTCAGTTAATGAATCAGTTAAATTTATTTCAAATGTATACCAAGTCTCCACTACATGACTGACTACACTGAATAAAAGGCAATTAGACATGATACCCGATCTCTAAACAGCTTAGAACCTAGTAGGGGGAATGGAACACATGGGACATACATCCAAATGTCCAGCGAAGTGTGATGAGGGCTATGGTAAAGCACAAAAACCAATCCTATAAAAGAACAGACGTTTATAGACATAATCTAAGCACTGCCCAGGGTTCCTACAGAGCTCGTTCTTACATGTGAAGCCTTTCTATAGCATACCTGATGTGTGCTTGTCCAAAATTTGCCTGGCTACACTGCAGAAACTCATGTGCTTAGTATGCAACCCATTAGAGGAGATAGCGCTAAGTTTTAGAACATTTCTTCGTAATCTTTAGCTGAAATCTGCCCTGTGGTAGGCAGAACAATGACCTCCCAGAAGCGTCCACATCCTAGTCCCCAGAACCTGTGAGTATGTACGCTACATGGCAAAATGGACTTCACAGATGTTAGTTAGAACAGTGGCCCTCCAGGCAGCCTCAAAGACCCCTGGGATGCAGAGCCAATTCCCTCACGAGCACTGGACTTTCCCTCAGTGGCCTGGTTCTGCCTTCAGAGCCCAGATTCTGCCCCTTTGATGGGTCATCCTTGGACAAGACATTTCATCTAAGGAATATTCCGTTTTCTCATCTGTAAAATGGAAACAATAATAGCTACCACACGGAAAGGCTGTGAAGGTCAAATTGGTTCACAGATATGAAAGTTTTTGTATTTATAAAGCACTCCATCAACCTAAGCCTATAATTAAAGTACTCCGCTAGATGGGAGGTAAGTAAGAAGGAGAGGAGGGGAAGGCAGGGGAAAAAAGAAAAGAAAAAATATGCTCTATAGAAACTTGGAATCCAACTGGTGAGATGAAACCGATTTAAACCGTTCAGTAGAGATGACAAACATTAAGTCTCACAAAGAGTGGTCGAGTTCACCTCACAACCATTAAGATAGCTACTATCAAAAAACTGAAAGTAACAAGCGTTGGTGAGGATGTGGAGAAACTGGAACCCTTCTGTACTGCTGGTGGGAATGTAAAATGGTGCAGCCACTATGGAGAACAGTATGGAGATTCCTCAAAAAAATTAAAAATAGAATTGTCATATGATCCAACAATTCTCCTTCTGGGTATATATCCAAAAGGATTGAAAGCAGGATCTCAAAGAGATATTTTCACACTCATGTTTATAGCAGCATTATTCACAATAGCCAAGAGGTGGAAGCAGCTCAAGTGTCCGTTGACAAACGAATGGATAAACAAAATGTAGTATATACACACAATGGAATACTATTCAGCCTTAAAAAAGGAAGGAAATTCTGACACATGCTACAACATGGATGGACCTTGAGGACATTATTCTAGGTGATGTTTGGGAAAGCAGTATTTGACTCCTAGGGCAAAGAGACAGTCCTTGCAATTAGAATGAACAACACAAGCAAGGGCTTGAAGTCAAGTAGGGGCTGAGGCTAGGAGGAGACCAGTCTGCAAAGAACAGAGTTTATGCTGGGAATCAGGAGATAAGTTAGCATAGGAAGCCTTGAGGGTCACAGTAAAGTCTCTGGAGACTTCTGAGCATGGGAGTAACAAGGCAAACCAGCATGTTAAGAACACTGGTCTAGCCTATGAGCCTGAGAACCTACTATGTGCCAGGCTCCAAGTGAGGCTCCTTACACACCTTGTCTTGCTCAATCCTCACAACAGTCCATGATAGATGGAAAAAAAAATGTGGCTTAGAGACATTAAATGATGTGCCTAAGTCACACAGCAAATGAGTGGCAGCACCGGAATTAACCTCTCTTCAAAACTCAAATGTTCATCAAAGACCCATAAAATAAGAAACTGGACCAGGTGCCCTGCTCACCCGCCCACCAGTGTGGGAGACAGACTGGTGAACAGGAAGCACAGAGCTGTAGATGCCACAGTGCGGTGAACAGGGACACCATGGAAGCAAGCGGGAGAGGCACCAAACTAGCTTTGGGGATGGACCAAAAATGCCTTACAAGTGAACTGTTTTGGTTTCTTTTTTGGCCACATTCAGGTTATTTTTCTTAAGGTTAACTGAGTGTTACGAAGCTCAAATTGGCAATGGTCACATGCAAATTGAAGACTGGCCTGTTGGCCCATCCTTCTTCTCTGTAACGTAATTGGGAGGGCTTGGTTATCTGGAAGATATTCAAGGCATGGTACCCCATGTAAAACCAACCTCCAGCTAATCAGAGACCTCATCGTTGGAGCTCTCCCTTCCTCCACTCTGTTCTCTCCTACTTGGTGTGAGGAGATCTCCTAGAAAAACCACCACACTTGTTCTTTCCTGCATTCTGCATTGTGTTTATTAGGAAGGCACACATCTGGAATCCTTGAACAACTGAATATACACCTGCAAAGTCCAAAAAGGGAAGAAAAGTTAGGCCTTTTTTTAGCTTCTTACTGAAAATAAACAATCCCATCAAAACTGAAGGCTTGAAGGCAAAAAGAATCTGGCAGCAGGAGTCAGTTTCAAAGCTTGTTTTCTGAAACCAACACCAATGGATAATAAAGTCAAAAATACAATATGACTTTATAGGGTCTAAAATGCAGATAACTTTTAAACAATCTACAGGCTTTCTGGGCTTTTCTCCTAGCACGTCACCTGCAAAATCACTTCTAGATCTACTATAAAGCTGTTCATATTCCCTTTACCACTGGCATTTTAAAAAGATGGTTCATTTCAAAACAGTCATATCTTGAGCTATATTCTCTCACATGGCCTCCATAAACTGTTTCAGCTTCTCACGTTTTCCCTTCTCACTCTCCCTGAATCCTCTACAGAGAGCATTAAAGAAAGAAAGAGCTTTCTCCCACTTTCTGCGATAGCGCATGGCCTTACTCAACTTCAGATCGACCAGAAGACCACTCTCCACTAAAGGTGCCCAGTGTTGGGCCCTACGAAGGAACACAAATCCTTTCCTCAGACTCACTACAATCCTCCACGCTGGCTGTGGACCTACAATGGCAATGTCATTTCTCTATTTAGAGAGACATCCTGAAAACCACACTATGAGGAACAGTGGACCACCAATTGCCCCATCTTCACTTGGTTCATCAACATCTTGCTTTGAACTACAAATTCACGGGGCCCGGGTGCTGGTCCCTGACCCAGTGGTTAAGTTTTGTGTGTTCTGCTTCAGTGGCGCAGGGTTCCGCCCATTCGATCCTAGGCACGGACCTAGCACTGCTCATCAAGCCATGCTGAGGTGGCGTCCCTCATAGCACAACTAGAAGGACCTACAACTAGAATATACAGCTGTGTGCTGGGGGGCTTTGGGGAGAAGAAGAAAACAAAAGAAAGATTGGTGCAGATGTTACCTCAGGGCCAATCTTTAAAAAAAAAATTCACAGGACCCAGAGCAGTCAGTCACCAGCTGCCTGAACCTAAGGTCAATCTCAAATAGATATGCAACTGTACAGTAATAAAAGACCCAATGAAGAACCAAAGTATCTGCCAGTCACCATAAAAAGTCTATCATCCACAGGAAATTAAACATTTTTACTTGTGTGTACCCAGTGTAAATGCTCACAAGTAACTAAGGGTTCTTACGCATTTGCTTTGAGTATGGTACCATTTTCATTAGAAAAGTCCAGTGAAAAGCACTTTGTCATGACTACAAGCACTTGATTCAGGTATGCTCACAAGGCAAACCCCAAAATTGTAAAATAAAGCACAGTGGAATTTCCACCAAGATGTCAAACATAAGTAGTTTTGTTTTAAGGCCTTCCTGCAATATCTTTCCCCAAATTTTCATTTCAGAAAGCTTAGACGTCCTGATTTTCATATTGTCCACATTAGAGGGAATGACAAAGCTATAATTAAGCTACTTTCAGAAGAGTCACAGAACAGAAAAACAGTTATTTTTTTCTAACATAAAAGCACAGTTTTGTCCCAAATGAAGAGCAATCCTCTGGTAAGGCTACTAATCTACAACCATGAGCATTTATTTCTTCAATAGTATGTTAGTAATTTTTAAAGACACAATTCCCAAATTTGCAGAAACTGGCTTTGCAACTAATGTTAATGGGGAAAAAAGTACTCATCACCACTGTCTTCCTCTGAGTAACCCAATATTCACCCTTGCAGTTTGCAAAGAGCATTAGCAATGACTGTGCAGCCAAAGCCAACAGTTTTATACCGCTGCTCTTGCTGTGTAGAATGAGAAAACCAGCAAGGACTACGGAACGTGATGGAGTAATTGGTACCAGAATTAGCTAATTGAAACGGGTGAGCTCACAGGCAAGTTTAATCTGCAATGGCAGCAAAGTTCTTCTGCCTCCGAAAGTTGGCATCAGCTATAGTTTCCATGAAACTTGCTTCAGAACAGAACTCTTGGAAACTATAAATGTTTTTAACTCTCAAAGGAAGACAGACAAAACTCAATCAGAGTGACTTCATAATTGGCTTGGTTAATGGTCTCGATGTGAATTGGTCATCTTCAGCAGTTTTAAAATCCTAGCCTGGCTTTCTTCTGGTGTCCCGCACATTTCTATGTTCCCTTTGGGTGGCAAGTGCCTAAAGCATCTTTGCTAGTATTACTGGTTTGACAATGATTTCCTACATTTACCTGGTGTCTTTTGTCACTAGGTAAGGTGGCCATTATATAAGGAGGCACACAAATCACCCAGTGTTGTAGACTGAATTGGGGCCCCCCAAAATTCATATGTTGAAAATCTAACCTCCAATGTGACTGTTATTTAGAGATAGGGCCTTTTGGGAGGTAATTAAGGTTAAATGAGGTCACAAGGGGGGAGCCTTAATCCAGTAGGATTGGTATCCTTATAAGAAGAGACATTGAGACCTCTTTCTCTCCACATGTGCAGAGGAGAGGCCGTGTGAGGACATGGTGGGACGGTGGCAGTCTACAGGCCAGGAGGAGAGCCCTTACCAGAAACCAAATTTGCTGGCACCTTGATCTTGGACTTCCCAGCCTCCGTAACAGGGAGAAGATAAATGTCTGTGGTTTAAGCCACCCCATCTGTGGCATTTTGTGATGACAGCCCAAGCTGACTAAGATACCCACTCTACAACGTGACTGTTGCAGCACAAACGGTGTGCAGTGCATGGCATTATGACCGTGCCCTGTAACCATGCACTCTCATGCACATTTCAGCGTGATGTTCAAGACACCCCGATGAGCTAGCACTGTGATTTGGTAGAAGGAGGCAGATAAAACCATGTTTGAATCATGGGGCATTACTTCCCAGCTGTGGGATCTTCAGCAAAGTCCTAAATTCCTTTGAGCCTCAGTTTCCTCCTGTAATAAATGTCTGTCAAGCTGATTAATTCCATCCTCTCCACCGAATTTAACAAGACTCTGCACTGTCAAGCATATTTTATCCACCATGAAGAAACTCATTTCATTTTTTTTTGCACGTGTTTGATAACCTCTAAATGTTCAAAAGGAATAGTAAGTGTTGGCTCCTTTAAGAAAAGTGTAAAGTAGTATAACGGTATCCACTGTTACTGTGATGAGGGTTTCTCTGCCTTCACGCCTGAAAATTTCACTTTCTTAATCCTCAGTGGTTTGATCAGCGAGTCACTCGATGGCAATGTTTCTAAGACACTCATTCAACATGGGCTGAAGCTGATCTCTGGATAGCAGAGGCTTCCTGGAAGTCTCTTTGGGTCATCTTAACTCTGCTTTTGTCAATGGTCTCAGAACAGGAAATACAGAGTTGATGGGTCAGATCCATCAATATCAAGAACGGAAGTGACAATAATAACAGTCAATGAGAACTCATGAGGCAGCAACCAGCTATTAATAATTATAATAATAATAACAAAAGCTCAAAGGTATTGTGCCTTACTACGGGCGGCCACTAGCCAAGACTTTATATGCATTACCTTAATAACCCTATAAGGTTAGATGCCACTATCCCCACTTTAGAGGTGAGGAGATTAAGGCACAGGAAAACTAAACTCCTTGCTCCAGGGCCGATAGCAGAAAGCGGCAGAGCAGGTGTGAAATGCTCCATGGGACCTGATCACTGTCCTGTGCCATGCCGTCTCCCCTTCAGGGTCCCTAATGCCCATCACTGGCTACAGCCTTTGGTTGCAGTGTGTCTTCCTGGCCTCTGCGGCAAGTAACACTACAGGAGAGACCTGATGTTGGGGAAGTTTCCACACACTTGCAAATGATACACAAATGTTATTTCCATTAACACCAATCCTCCTGAAACCATTCCGGTATATAAAATCCATCTGCATGTTCTTATTTTAAAAATACAGAAAACACGTATCCAAATCGTTTGAATGAACACGACTATTAACGAAGCCAAGTCTGTATAACCAGCCCGCTGGAAAGGCAGACTGCCGTGTCCTTAAATCTAAGCGCTTTATAATCACTCCTCTACAGACCAGATGGAGATACCACCTTTCCTCCAAACAGCAAACCAAGCAAACTTCCAAGATGCTGGCCAAGAGGAAATCACCCAGAGCAACCTCTCCTGCCTCTCTCCCTTCTGAAAGCACTGGCCGTTCTCAGAGCCTAAAACGCAGGGGAAGGTCCCCGTTCCTAATGAGCCCTCTGGACACCTCTAGAAACACCGGCAGCAACACATCCAGATGTCTGCGTGTTTGCTGGTGACAGGGAAGAAAAGGTTGAGGTTTGGATGAATAAAGTTTGAGGAGTTTTGTTTTAGGACAAAAATTCAAGTAGAAAGGGTTAAAAGGATTACCAAGTGTAAGTGACAGCTGCATTCAACCCAAGTGGCATGATCTGTTGTCCAGAGCAGAGGTCACCACTGCCACCGAGCTGGGTCAGGCCCTCGGACAATCCTCTTCTGACCTGACTCCCCACCTGCAGCCTTACCTCTCATGACTTATCTAGGCCCCAGTCCTTGCCTCAGTCCCTTCAATGGCTACCTTTTGCCTGCAAGACAATCCAAGGTCCTCAGCATGAGGACACATAGGCCTTTCATCATCTGACCTCACTTACCTCTCCAGCACCCTTTCTGCCACAGTGAACTCATTTTAGTTCCCCCAAAGGCCCAGGCCCTTTCATGGCTTCTGGGCCTTGGATCCCCTGAAATGCTTTTTCCCTTTAACGCTTGGAGAGCAAATATTCATTTTTTAAAAAGGTTATCTCCTCCAAGAAGCCTTCCAGGATCACCTAAGGTAAAACTGATCAGTCTCTCCTTTTGCCAGTCTACCTGTGTGTGATATGCTCCTAACATCACACAGCACTTTATATTTCATCAAGTCTAAGATGCACATTTTTTTCACATTTCAAAAATCTCTGAAGTGAGGGTGTACCTTAGAATCGATGGTATGTCCTAGTTTAAGCAGTAGGATTTTTTATTTCTTGGTGGTACAGACAAAGGTGCATCTCATATTTGAGAGCACTGGGCAAATGCAGCTTCATTTTCTTAACTTTCTAACGTGAGTGGAATAGTGCTCTGCATCTGGAGGTGATCTCCCCCCCCCCCACCCCCCCCCCCCCCCGACCACCACCACATTTGGCAATATTTGGCTGTATCAGTTTGGCAGAGGGACTAATTCTGCTGGCATCCACTGGGTAAAGGCCAGGGACATTGCTAAACACCATATAATGCATAGGACAACCCCGCACAACAATTATCCAGCCCAAAATGTCAGTAGTGTAGAGGTTGAGAAATCCTAGTCTAGAGTAACATACTTATTTGTGAGTATGATATACTTTATGTTTGATTTTAAATTAATCTTTTACAGTGTATCGTGCAATCTAATATAGACCAATTTTTTCCAAACCTTGGCTTGTAGAGCAAGAATAGCAACTCTTGCGAAGTGCTCTAAGCTCTCTTCATCACCCCTCCTCATTTCCTTCTGCTAGACTCCCAAGGGCAATGAACGAAGCAGGTCAAAATTGGAAAGCCAGAAGGTCTCAAAGAGATTTGTGACTTTAAATCAATTAGGTTAGTTAATGGCAAGGTCAAGACTGGCTCCCAGATCCCCAGATTTCGATGATCCTGCTCGGCCTGGGAGGCAGCTGCTCTGTTCCCTGGCTAAATTAGCTAACACAGTTGGTACCTTAAAAGGAAACTGTGCCCTACAAGCATGAGCTGCGTGACTTAGCAGGAGTTAGCATTAGTATTCACGCTTCAACACCCGGGACCCACCTCGCTCTCACCCCACTTTATGAGAATTTAGGTTGACTCTGTAAGGCCTCTGAGCTCTGCCTGGAATTGGATTTATGCAAAAATAATTGCGATTCTTAAGTGTGAAGGAACTTTAAATAATGTAGGTGATTTCATCATACAAAGGCAGAGGGAACTTAATATGTATATTTAAGGCTCTGGAGGAAGGGTTATTAATTTGGAAAAGGAGTAGGGGAAGCTGTCCTCCATCCTTAGAAGCTGCACATGTGGCAAGGGCCTTCAGCTGGAGCAGAAAGCTGATTTATGTGAGAGGGTAAGGAGTTCCAGAGGAAGGTTTTGGCAAGGCGTCCCTGCATCTCTTTTCTGCAGTCAGGTGGGTCCACCTGGGGCCCACCTGAGTTCCCTGCCCCAAGTGCTGACTCCCCAGCGTGTCACCTCCTCCCATCCCCCTCCAGGGGACTGAATCCTTGGGGGCAGCTCTGCTTCGGATCCTGCGGCCCCACCCCGTCTCCATCCCGGCCCCTCAGCCCCGCCATGCGCCATGCGAGGGGATCCTGCGCCTGACAGGGGATGCTGGAGGCCAGACTCACCTTCAGATGGATGGGGAAGGACCGCTCCTGCTGGAGGGGGCCCAGCAGCGTCTGCTCCACGCTGACCAGCTCTGAGGTCGAGTCCACCACGCGGGCCAGCGCGCTGCGCATCGCCATTCGGGCCAGACTGCAGGGCCTGTGGTCCGGGGGAAAGGGCAGCAGCTCCACGCCCCCCTCGGCGCCTCGCACCACTTCCACCTCAGGGGAGCTCGCCCGAGTCCCAGATCCCTCATTCCTGGCGCCCCTGTCCCCGCCCCCCTCCTCGCGCCCAGGCCGGGCCCGCCGAGGGCCTGAGCGACGCGCTGGGGAAGCGGACACGTGATCAGGGTCCCGCGGGCTCCTTGGGGTGCCCGGATCATCCCCCCAGCCCCACTCCTGCTGCAGCAGCTGCAGGGTCTGCAGAGCCACCATTTGGTGGCTGATGGAGGCCACGAAGGGTGCGGGGCTAGCCATCACCTCCGTCAGCGGCTAGGCGCGCTCCGCGGGCAGGTGGAGCAGCGAGCGAGGGAGGCGGAGGCGGTCGGGGTCGCCAGGGTCACATTGCCTAACCCGCGGCCTCTGGGCCTCCTTGTGTCTCAGCGTGTGGGGCCGGCCGCGCCCTGGGCCCGCCGTCGGTGACTCCTGCTGGCATCTGCATTCGCTTCAAGTCCGAACGGGCTGGTTCGGACCCAAGGCTGCCTGAAGCGCTGCTCCGCGTGTACTTGAAAATCAGCCAGATGCTGAGCTCTGGTTCTTCCTCCTCTCCAGGGCTTTGCTGGGAACACATGCTGCTTTGTGCGGATGCATCTGTCTGCAGGGATACCCAGCCCCCATCTCCTTTGAAGGATGCCTGCCAGAGACCGTTCACGCCCTGGGGGCTGGGCGTGGGGGCCACGTGCGAAAGACCCACCCGCGAGCGAAAGTGTGAGGAGCCAGAGAAAAGCTCACAAAAGAAAGACTGTGCCTGATCCTCTTCCCTCTCTTTCCCAACCCTAGGGGAATTTTCTGGAACTTCTTGGAGCAACCGTCAAGGCCTCATGTCCCCCAGACAGAAAAAGGGGACTTATGTATGTCGAAGTTCTGCTCTTCTCTGCTTTGCTCCATGCCACACGTGCTAAGAGCTGGCGCAGCCTCTCCGGAAGACACCCGGGAAGCATGGGGCTGGCACTACCCAGAAGAGCAGCCTCAGAGCTTTTGTGTGAAACTTCCAAAGGATTTAGGCAGCAGAGTTTGAAGCTAAATCCTTTTACGAGACATGAGCCCAAGGACAGCTGTATAAATAGTTGCTGGTTTTGATTAAACCTTGCTTGGCTACTTCCTTGACTTAGGAAAAAGCCCTGGCAAATTTAAACTTTGATAGATTGGAAAGTATTGGTGTGTGATTACACTTTAAGAAAAAAAAAAAAGACATTTGAGGGGAATGGTAAAGCGCACTGTTCGGAAGCAGTGGTTCTGTTTTCTGCCTGCATGGGAAACCATTTCGATAACCCCACAACACAGTAAAGAAGGAGGCAGGGTTGCAGGCCCAGGGCAGACAAGTGGACCCTACAGACCCGGAGGTAGGTTTGCATTCTTCCTTTAGAAGGGAGAGTCCACCCTTGCTTAAGGAGTGAGATCTGCAGAAGTCCTTGCGTGGGAAAGCCCTACCAGTGAGTTGGTTAGTTTCGAAGGGGGGTCATCAGAGATATGGGGAGGGATTCCGGGTCCTTTAAGGTTTCTTTACCTCGGGGATAGTATGACCTCATATAATCCTCCCAACTCTCCAGTGAAAGTTCCTTCTCATTCTCAGTGTTTTCTTCGCCTGTGAAAACAAACCTGAACGCCAAGGTAAAGAAAACCTTTCTTAAGTAAAAACGAGTATGTTCACACTAATTATAAAGAAGTAAAAATGCATGGCTGTGCATTGACAGCAAGGAAATTACTTTGGAGGGAAGTAAATAGTTTAATGTTGATTAGAGTCTCTTGATGAAGTTAAGTTCATAATAAAAAATAGAGAAATTCTTCTTTATGTGTGTCTGTGTGTGTTTTTAATTCTCAAATGTTGAAATACATTAGACTGAGCAGAGACTAACTGGGAATAGTAAAAACTAACCCCTAATTTTCACTGAACATGTCAGATCTCCAGGGATGCTCCTCTTTCCAGATAGGCAGGAAATCCAGTTTCATGGGCTCACTCTTCGACTATCAAATGGCTGAGTGCAAAACCTTCTTGACAGATAGAATTCCAGCCAACAGCAGAATTGAAATCAGTAGACAACCTGACCTGAAGCCCCACTGTTCTCCATACCAGGCCGACTCTGAGAGCCATGAGACCAACTGAACTTCAGGGCATATGAGAGAAGGAGGCCAGAAAACCACGTGGCCTATGGGATGGTACATGCTGCTTAAATAGCTGCCTGGGTTTTCTAGTATGCTTTAGAGAGCACTGGATTGTCCTACAACTCAAGACTTTGTCTGTCTTGGCCATGGGCCACATTTTCCTTTGCATGACCTTGAAATGGCTGATGTTTCAAAGCTGGAGCTATGAGACCCTAACTGAGGAAAAGTATTCATAGGTTATTGAGATGAGTCGATAGCATAGCAGATCCACCTTTGCTCTAAAACATCTCCAAACTTATATATGCTGGGCTGTCAAACCAAGGAATGAATTATATACTCTCTACTCACGATACTGACAATTTGAAGTCACTGCGTAATAACAGCACGTTCAAAAGGACGAAGTCCTGTGCATTTGTCATTTCTGCTTCACAATATCTATTTACTATTTTATGGAAGCCATGCTCTCATTTCCCAGCAGATGTTCCTCCTCCTCCACGCACAGTCCGTTCAGTCAGGTGGGATGCCCCCATCCCACTGCAGAAGCCGACTGGGGCATCTAGGCTGAGGCCAATCCCACTTCACAGTCCTATTGTGAATGGTCAGCAATGGGTGCGTGACCCGACTAGAGCCAATATGACAATATCGTTTGGATGCTTTCAGCTGAATGTACTGTAGAAGAGAAAATAATGGAGCTAGGAGAAAGTGTAGGCCAAAAGATGAAACAGCAAAAAAGATAAATTCTTTTTTAACAAGAAAACTTAACATAGTAGTTTAGTCACTAAGAATAAGTTATTGTCTCAGATCACAAGTCTTAAGGTAGGATCGCTCCAGGGCTGGTTGCTCTCCGGGAGTGTGAGATCTCCAGGAGTGCTCCTCTTTCCAGATACACTGGAAACCCCGTTTTATGAGGCTAAACCTTCTACCATCAAACAGCTGAATGCAGTGACCCTTTATGGCTGTGAAACTGAGGAGATAGAAGTTCTGCAGCCATCTCCTGAGTCCTACTAGTTATAGGACAGGTATGATGTTAACGGAGTGACCCTGTGTCCCAATTCCCCTCAAGCAAACATTGCTGCAAGGTCCCTCCAACCATTTTCAGCAATGCTTTTATCAGTCACCTAATCTTTCTACTATGTCAGCAACTGTGGGAAAAGCTCTTTGAGCAACTCTGGTCATTCCTAACAATTGATGAGAGCACTAGAAAATGAGCAGTGGAAACATTCATGACCGTGGACAATATGGGATGGAAAAGGCAAAAGGGTGGAAAACTCAGTGAAGTGAGAAGCAATTTTCTACGTACATGTTAAGAGACAAGGTAGAATGTTGTCAGGTAAGCGAGTATTCTGGCGCTTCTATTAATTGAAAGGATCTTTTCTACACGAGCAAAAGCTATGAACTCCTGTGTGGAATCATGAGGAAGCTGCACACGGTGAGAACAGAAGGGAGCTGGAAGAAGATGCAGCTATGTGGAGGCTTCCTCAAAGGACTTGGCAGAGCCCAGATACATTTGAGCCCTCCTTATATACTTTGGCACTTTTCTCCAAAAGGGATCCAAAAGCATTCCAGAAATGGAGCTGTTAACCTTCAACACACCCTGGTGAAGTTCACAGGTGGGGACAAAACAAAACATGTCCAAAGAGACCAAAGAATTATTATTCTTGAATGAAAATTATGATTGAGGAGAAACAGATGCTGAAGAGATATACCAAGATATGAAAATGTACTGGAGAAGAGAAAACAATGGAACTAGGGAAAGATGGAAGCCTAAAGAAGAAGGAGCAAAAAAGATCAAATTCCCTTTTAAACATACAATTGTAATGTTTGAATATGCCAAGTCATAAAAATGTACATGCAATTCTAACTTTGGCCTAAACACTTGATTTTCAGAAAGAAAAAAAAAAAAAAAACGCAATCCTGCCATGAATCTTCTGAATTGCCAAAAACAATTGTTTACATAGGGCAATGTGTTTTCAGGACATCATATATGTGCTGCCTGCCCAGACCCTCTTAAGCTAGTGAGCCAAGTGAAGCTTAGTAAAACTAAGTGTAGAAAAATAGAGAAGTCTGGTTAAGGGAGGGAAAAGAGAAGTTAAAAATGTTGAATCCCACTTGCGTGTGCCGACATAATCTGAAGTGCCGTTCATCTCCTCAACACCAAATGCAATTCTCTCTGGACATATGAATCATTTTACTTGGTTCTGTCTTAGTAATGAGTTTATTTCCAGGAGGAATTCTTGATGTTGGCAGAAAAAAATCAAAGGTGGATTTTTAAAAGGGTAGGTACAATTTTTCCAAGTTCTTGTAGATTTGGTAATGATTTTGTGTTTGAGTGACAGCTTGGCCATGGATTCTCATGCTGCCTACGCATCATTTCAACAAGACAACCTAGCTGGGCTTTCCCCTCCATTTCTGATCAGAAAATGTAACCGCTGAAGACTCTTCTTTCCGTTGGAGGGAAAATTTTAAAAGCTGATTTCCCGAACTATTTCAGTTGTAGTGTAGATATGGCTTGTAATATTGAAATTGGGGGAGGAAAGAGTAATAGGAATAAAAATGAGGAAAAGGATAAATGTAGGAAGTGTTTTAATGCAACTGAATTCCAGGTTCTTTAATCTTAGTGAAAAAAAAAAATGTGACCACTTCATCACTTTCCGTGATCACCCTGTATTTTCAAGTTCCAGTAGAATGTGATAGAAAGAAATGCTTGACTTGGGATGATACATTTAAAACTTTTAAAAAAATCTTCCCTATCCATTTCCTTACATTCATCCTCATTCCCTTATGCACTTTTTTTCTCCAAGGAATTTTCTACTCTTGTTCCTCAGTGTCTCTTCTGTGAGGTGTTATGGTTGAACAGACATTGGGGTTCTATCCAGCCTCTCATCTCCTTCTCTCTCTCTTCCATTTTCTGGAGCTCCCTTTCCTCTGGTAATTGCAATGAAAAAAAGGCGGTGGGGGAGTGGCATTGGGGGCACATGGTTCTTTTGTTCAGATTTGCTATGAGATCACTACGCCTATGTGCCCCTGAAGTAAGGACTTCATCCTGGGAGATTCAATTCAGCCTCCAACTCTTAATTCTCAGAGCAGCAAGCGAGAACTAAACCAGCTTTGAGGGCTGGATTAGTGCCTTCCCACACTGGCTCTCTGTGCTAGGAAAACAGGAGAGGCCAACAGATCTGCTTGTTTTATTTATTTGGTCATTTTAATCATTTTGTTTCAAAATATTATTGAGAATGGTCAGACGCGTTGAAATAAGGTAAAAGCTGTTTTAAAAATAAAGAATGGGTGAACATGATGGGAGTGACCCATTTTTTTTCTTGTTGGAAAAAGATATAAAATATTTTAAAATGTATGTTTATATAAAAATATGACATTACATATTTTAGCATAAAGAATGTGTTTTTTAAATTCTCTGTTTCTCTGTTCATTGTTAATTAGCGAGTGGAGTCTTATAGATGCTAATCTGACCATAAGTCACAAATCTGAAATGAACAAATTTCAAGCATGTGTTCAAAGAAATCCTATGTAAATTTTATTTGGTCTGTACTTCTCATTTGAAAATTGAAACCATATTCAATAGGATCTTTAATTTCTCTGTTCAAATATCTAAGCTTTCTCAGAAGCTTAAATCGTACCATTTGATGGATCATTCCTAGATAATGGTAGATGATTTGTTAAAGAAACAGTGAAAGAATTCTTAATGGCCTATTCATTTTAGCTAAGAATAAAATCTAATACTTTCCAGGGGATGTTAATTTTAATACACAATTCTATTTAACAATTCCTTATTTTTTGAAAAAAAGATTTTAAGTAACTATTATTCCAAAGCCAGGGTAAAATATAAAATATATATGATGGGCAAAAAGTATACCTTGAACTCTCTCATTTTATTTATCCCAATTTACGCTATGCTTCAAATTAACACTTTTTTTTAGCTCTCTTAAATTCCCATGCTAATATTTTAAATTCTCAAATTTAACACTCACAGGGGAAGCACTGTGGTATGGAAGCTGACAGATTGGGTTCTTATGGATGATAGAAACATCTGCCTAGAGAATCCAAGAAAATCAACTGAAAAACTGTGAGAATACATGAAAGTTTATTTCATATATACGTAGTGAGCATACAAAAACTGCTTAGCTTTTCTATGCACCACATTAACCTATTAGAAATGTCAGGGGAAAAATAGTCCAATTCATAATAACAATAAACCTGCAAAGTAACTGGAAATATACTAAACATAAACATTTTCAAGACATCATAAAACTATATGTAAACAAAATTATTAAAAACTATACAAGAAGATATAAACAAATGGAGAAAAATACTCCTTTTCTGCTTGAACAGTCCAAATTTATAAAGCTATCAATTTTCTCTAAATTAAACTGGAAACTGAATGCAATCCCAATAAAAGCTCGATAGGATATTTATGAAGCTAAGCAAGCTCATTCTCAAGTTCTTCTGGAAGAGAAGCTGTCAAAAGAGCTAGGAAAATGTTGAAATAAAAACAAATAGGAGGGATTTTCTCTACCATATATCAAAATGTACTATAAGCTACACTAGTTTTAAAAGTGTGATAATGGTACTAAATTGGACAAACAGATCAATAGTCAAAAACAAGTATGTATATATATGAATACACACACATACATATATATATATACACACACACACACATATACCAAAAGCACCACGTCGAAAGGCCCTTCAGCTGGAGCAGGAAGCTGATTTATGTGACAGAGGGAGGAAGCCAGAGGAGGATTTGGGCAAGGCCTCACCCGTTTCTGTTCTGCAGGCAGGTGGGCCCCAAGTGCCAAGGGTATATAGATATATGATTTTATTTATGTCAAGTCAGTGAAGAAAAGATTAGTGCTGTGACAATTGGCTATCCATTTGGATAAAAGCAAAGTTAGATCTGTTCCAACTTCACACGCAAGCATAAATAACAGATGGACTAAAGTGCTAAATGTAAAATATCAAAATTATACAAGCATTGAAAGAAAATACTGTCATATATATTTATAATCATTGAGTGGGGAAGGCATTTCTAAACAAGATACGTTATGTATACATCATAAAGGGAAAACTGGATAGACTGTATTACCTAAAGTATTAAAACTTTTATTTAATGAAAGATGCCATAAATAACATTTAAATAAGTCCAGTCTGAGAAAATATACTTGCAACATAAAAAACAGGCAAAGTATTAACATATAAATATACAAAGAGAAACTATAAATTTTTTAATGATGTAGATTTTGATTAAATATAAGCCAAGGATATAGAGAAAATTAATGATCCAACAAACGTGTGGAAAGATAGTCAACCTCACTAGTTATCAGGAAAATGAAGAAATCGACACTGAGATCTGGCCTCCCTACTCCTAACCCCTCAGACTGGCAGAAATGAAAGCTGACTCATATACACTTGGCCAACAACGTAGGGTAAGAGCTACTTTCAGACGCCGTTGTTGGGAGTATACTGAGTCAGTCTTTTTGGAGGATAATTTTTCTCCTCCAGAAATAGTCACATTTGAGCACAGTTGTATGCACAGTGTGTGTAATAAAAAAAGAACAAGATGCAAATAACTGAAATGCCAGTCTGTAGGGGAATGGATAAATAAAATCATGGGACACCAAGAGAGTATTTGTCCCTGTTACAAAGAATGTTGATACAAAAAATAGGTGAAACTATAGCTACTAACATGGACAAAAGCAAGTTGCAAAGCAATGCTCTCATCTGACAAGTATTAATACCGATTGAGAATCGTAACTGCCCAGGCACTGTTCTAGATACTGGGACACAGAAATAAGTAAAACAGATCGAATTCCTCCCTCAAGAAGCTTATATTCTAACATAAGTTTGACAATAAGCAAATCAATCAATAAATATAAGCCATAATGTCCAATAGTGGTAAGTGCTGTGAAGAAAAATAAAGCATGATGTGTCATTTTTTACTGTGTTCAGCTGTAGGAGAAAACCCAATTAGCTGAGGCTTAAATGAGTAAGGACTTGTTTATCACATACAACAGGAACACAGGTGAGGGAGAGGGAAGCTGAGGGTAGATTGTGAAAGAATGAAGCTCCTTTTCACTTCCTGCTCTACCATCCTTTGCATGTGGCTTTCTCCTCTTGGCTACAAAATGGCTACTGCCCCTCCATGCAATAAGTCAGCGTTCCAGGCATGGAGAAGGAGGAATAAAAACACAGGCAACAACAGAATTCTTTTTATGTATCATTGGCCAGGACACTATTGTATGACCAACTGTAGTTGAAAAGAAGACCGAGAAATTAAGTGTTTGGCTTTTGTAGCCTCAAGTGTAGAGACAGACAAAAAAGAGGAGTTGGAAATGGAGAGTAGGATCAGTTAACATACAGTGTCTGCCACACACAGCGAGGGGACAGAAAGTGATGGGGACTCTATTTTAGACATGGTGGGCAAGACAATGACATTTGAGCAGAGACCTGTGTGAAGTGAGGGAGTGAGCCAGGAGACGTTGGGCCTGAGGGAAAGGCTACAGTGAGGCCGAAGGCGGGAGTGTGCTCATTGTGTTTGAGGACAGCAACAAGCCTTAGTGGCTGGAGCAGAGGGAGTGCTGGAGTCCGATCATTTAGGGACTTTCATAAGGACATTCAGGTTTTTTTCTTTACTTTTTATTTTGAAAAAAATTCAACAGAAAAGTTGTAATATTACAAAGGACTCATATACTCTCTATCTACAATCTTGATCAATGATTAACATTTGCCACATTCACTTTATCTGTCTCACTCAAACTCTCTCTTTCACTAAACATTTTTTTCTTAACCTCTTTTGGGAGTAAGTTGCAGACATCGTGACTCTTTTTTTTTTTTTTTTTTTTTTTGGTGAGGAAGATTAACCCTGAGCTAACACCTGTTGCCAATCTTCCTCTTTTTGCTTGAGGAAGGTTGTCCCTAAGCTAACATTTGTGCCAATTTTCCTCTATTTTGTCTGTGGGACACCACCACAGCATGGCTTGACAAATAGTATGGGTCCACACCTGGGATCCGACCTGCAAACCTGACCCACCAAAGTGGAGCATGCCAAACTCGCCCACTATACCACTGGGCTGGCCCCAGACATCATGACTTTTAATCCCTAAATGCTTTTCATGAATCTCCTAAAAACAAGGACATGCTCTTACATAACCATGGCATAGCTGTTAAATTTAGGAAATTAAGCATTGATAAAATACTACTAACTAATATATCCATATTTCATCAATTGCCCCAATAGTGTCTTTATAGACTTCCTCTGTTTTTTTCTGACCAAGGATCCAATTTTGGATCATACGTGACATTTATTTGTCATGTGTCTTTAGTCTCCTTTAAGCTGAAAGAGGCTTCCTCAACTTTTCTTTGTCTTTCATGACATCAATATTTGCTAAGAGTACAGGCAAGTTTTTTGGTAGCCTTCCTCTTAGTTTGGGGCTTGTGTAAAAATTCTCTCATGATAAAATTCACTGCTTTGGGCAATGATACTACATAAATGATGAGTCCTTCTCAATGTGTCACATCAGGAGGCATGTGATATCAGTTTGTCTTCTTGTTGGTGGTACACAGTGCTGACCACTCGTTTAAGATGCTCTCCTTGCATAGGCACTTTTCCTCTTTGTAATTAATAAAGCATTTGTGAGGAGATATTTTTAGACTGTGTAAATATACAGTTCCCCAATAAACTTTGACTCAATGGTTCTAAGGACTTTGGATTTTAAATGGTGGGAGACCCCTGGAGGGTAATAATGTGATTGCAATATTTTAAAAAATTGCCTATGTATGTAAAGCTGAGTGAAAAGGTTGGGAGCATTGTCAACCAAATGATTGACAGTGCACTTCTACATTATTTAGGTATTTTACAAGAATGACTTGTCCTTGAATTGCCTGTGTCATTTTTAAAAACAAATTTTTAAGAAACATACAAAGGTCTGGAGTCAGATAGATATGGATTTAGGCCCACAACACCTGTTATTCACTGTGTAAAATTGAGGAATTTCACTTAAACTCTCTGAGGTTCAACTTCCTCATCTGTAAACTGGAGATAATATTGGTATTATATGAGTTAAAAAAGAAAAAAATATGTAAAGTAGCACACAAAGCAATCACTGAATTCTTTTTGGTTTGTTTTTTCTCTCATAAGTTTCCAGTTGCACTCTTTACACTGGCTTCTTTCCATCAAATATGTTTGTTATTTTTCACAGCTTAAAAATTCCATTTTCCCTGAATCCAGCTTACTTCCACCTCCACTTCTGAAGCAAACTTCTTGAAAGACCTGTCTATTCTCCCCTCACTTCTAACTCCATTCTCACCCTGTGGTGACCTGCCTTTTGGGCCTCCCCTACTCCAGCAATGGGGCCCTTCCTAAGGTCCTGTCAGCCTCCTTGTTGTCAATTCAGTGGCCACTTGTCAATCTCTTAACTTCTCCATTCGTGAAAAGCTCTCTTCTCGTGGCTTCCGCTACCTTCGTGTGTGGATGTTCCCCCAAATCTCTGGCTGGTCCTTCCCAGTCTTCTTTGTGGGATCCTTTTTCTCTTTGGCCCTTAAGTGTCAGTCTTCCTCTGCCTTCAGTCCTTGATCCTCTTGTCTCTCAGCTCCAATAATACATCATCTCTTCAGAGAAGTCCTTCCCTGAACACTTGGTCTAAAACACACAGTTACTCTCTGTGACTTCATACTTTTATTTTCTTTTTAGCACTAGGACTATCTGAAAATTTTATTTATTGCTGTGTTTACTTGTCCCTTGTCTGTCCCCAGAAGTTCCCCCTCTGGACTGTGACTTCAGTGAGAGAAAGATCTTGCTTCTTCACTGCTTTTTCCCCAGTGCTGGCACTGAATGACCAATTTGATGAATGAATGAAGTCTACACATTCTTCCTGAGCCATTTCTATATTTCAAGCATCATCACCTCCCATCTTCATGATGATGACTTCCCAAAATAAAACTGTGACTTAGGTCTCTCCAGAGTCCCAGGGACACATGTCAACTTGCTATGAGACATCTCTCCTTGAATATATCACAATCACCTTGAACTCAGCCTATTCAGGACTGAACTAATTTTCTTCACTCTTCATACCCGCCCTTCCTCCTGTGTTTCCAGCTCTTCTTCCAGTGTCCCAGGGGAAAAGCTAGGTGTCATCTTTGACTCCTTCCCTTCCTTCATCTTCTCCGTGAACTCAACCACTGTGATTTGTCTATCTGCCTCTGAAACATCTCTGTAATCCACCCACCTCTCTCCATCCACTACCTACACCCTAACCTAAACCATCATCATCATCTGACATCTGGGTGGCTACTACTTTCTCCTAACTGGCTTCTCCACTTCCATTGTCACTACCTTCTAACTCATCTTCCATAGAGCACCCAGGATCATCCTTCTAAAATACAAATCCAATACAGACACTCCTTATTTGAAAAAAAACAGGTTCACCAGCTTTTCATTACCCTTAACATAAAGTAAAAACTCAGTAAAACAGCTTATAGGATGGTCATGGCCTGGCCCCTGCTCAATTTCTAGCATTGTGTCTCTTCATAGCCCTCTCACATACTACACCATGGCCACTTGCAGTCACGTCCACACTCAGTTCCTCAGATTCAGTATACTTCCTCCACCTCTGGATCTTTTCCCATGCTGTGCTTTCTATTGGGAGCAGTGAGCTTTCCTCTTCGTAGTTTAACTTCTTTTTCATCAGTTATTATCTTAGGCATTACTACTTCTGGGACATCTTCTTTTACCTTCTAAGGATGGTTAATTGTATCCTCTATATACTCCCCAAGGACCCCTATCATGCCATCATATTAGTTGACTGCTATAACAAATAAACTTCAAAAATTCAGTA
This sequence comes from Equus quagga, assembly GCF_021613505.1. NCBI lineage: Eukaryota > Metazoa > Chordata > Mammalia > Perissodactyla > Equidae > Equus > Equus quagga. The sequence goes on from NC_060272.1 coordinate 62,033,545, forward strand.
GTTTAACAAAATAGCCCTTTATTTCTTGCTTGAGTGACAGTCCAATGAAAGTGTTCCTGGTCAATGGGGACAAGGAGGAAGGGATCTGTGTTCCACAAGGTCATTCAGGGACCCAACAGATGGAGGCACTGCCATCTTTGACATTTTCAATGTTGTCCTGGGCGCCGACATCCGGCTTGTAGAAGAGGAAAAGCAGGAGGAACAGGTATGAGAGTTTTCATGAGTCAGGTCTAGAAGCATCACACATCACCTCTACTGACATCCTGGTGGCTAGAATTCAGTCATGTAGCCACACCTAACTGCACAGAAACTAGGTAATATCTAGCTGTGTGCCAAGGATGGAGAGAAAACAGGTTGATGAACCCCTAGTACTCTCTGCCACAGCACTTATCACACACAGTGATAAGGAACCTAACTTGCCTGCACATCCCTCTAAACGGTCAACTCAAGGAAGACAAGGATCACGTCTGCCACACTTGCCATTTTAACCTTAGGGCTAGGCACAGAAGTGGAAATGTCATAGATAACTGGTAATACATTTTTGAATGAATGAATAAATGGTAGAACCAAGTTTCAAATTTAGGCTCTTGCTTTATCCATTACATTATGATGGCTCTCAAATAAGTAAATCATTTAGCAATACCAGAGAGTGATCTCCTACATTTGTTATTAAAATCTGCATAGGCTACTACACTCCTAGTAGAATGGCCAAAATCTGGAACACTGACAACACCAAATGCTGGCAAGGATGTGGAGCAACAGGACCTCTCATTCACTGCTGATGGTAATGCAAAATGGTACAGCCACTTTGGAAGATAGTTTCCCAGTTTCTTACAAAACTAAATGTACATTTACCATATGATCCAACAGTCATGCTCCTTGGTATTTGCCAAAAGGAGTTGAAAACTTACGTCCACACAAAAACCAACACACAGATGTTTACAGCGTTATTCATAACTGCCAAAACTTCGAAGCAACCAAGATGTCCTTCAGCAGGTGAATGGATAAATGAACTGTGGTGCATCCAGATAATGGAATATTATTCATCACTAAAAAGAAATGAGCTATTCAATCATGAAAAGACATAAAAGAAACTTAAATGCATATTACTAAGTGAAAGAAGCCAACCTGAGAAAGCTATGTATTGTACAATTCCGACTGTATGACACTCTGGAAAAGGGAAAACTATGGAAACAATAAAATCAGTGGTTTCCAGGGATAGTGATGGGGGAGGAGATGAGTAGGCACAGCACAGAGGATTTTTAGGGCAGTGAAAATACTATGTATGCTACTACAATGATGGATATATGTCATTATACACTTGTCCAAACCCCAAAAATGTACAAAACCAAGAGCAAACCTTAAGGTACATTATGGACTTGGGTGATTCTGATGTGTCAATATGAGGTTCACCAATTGGAACAAATGTACCATTCTGGTGAGCGATGTTGATAATGGGGCAGGATGTGCATGTGTGGGGCAGGGATATGTGGGAAATGTATGTACCTTCTTCTCAATTTTTTCGTAAACCTAAAACTGCTCTAAAAAAATTGCCTTTAAAAAATTTGCTAGGTCCTGAAGATATGTTTCCCATTAGACCTCTTGGGACATCCAGTTATTGTTGGAGATAAAGTTCTATAATGTGTACTTTGCTCAGTGTTTAAAATGTAAAGTTAACAAGAGCAACTCAAGGAGCTTAAAGTGCATTCATCTGATGCTTCTAACAGGAAACTAAGGCTCAGATGTGTCTAAGCAGGAAAACCAAGACTAGACCCACGTCGTCTGTACTATCATCCAGGACTCTTCCCACTCCACTATTATCAAGAAATACTTTTGTTAATGGTAAATTTACTGATTCCCTGTACTTGGTAGCTGTTCTCCTCAAATAACATTTCCCCTCGATCCTCAGAAAAAGCATAGGAGAGAAATTATATTGCAAAGTTCACTAATCACAGAAAGAAAGGAAACAGAACTGATTCTGAATAGAAAACTAGAGGGGAAAAAAGGTTAGCTATAACTCATATGGTTACACATAAGCCAGAAAACATTGACCGCAGGCTAAGCAGCCCCTCACCAACTCACTTAGCATCAGATGCCTGAACTCCTGTGGGCCTGTTACCTCACCCAGGAGGTGAGGAACACTGTAAGATTCTTTCCCACCTTTAAGTTTGTCGAATCATGCATCATTATTTGTTATTGATTTAGGGTTCATCATCATTAATACATTTAATTAAGCACCATATGTTATATTATATTGCCTAGTTATGTATTTTTAACTGTATGCTACTGAATCAACGAAGTAGAGTTCACGCTGATGCTCCAGACACAGAAATTGAGAAGGACCATCAACATATCAATGTCCAGAACAAAGTCTATTTATTAATGTGACCTAAACCAAAATAAGGTGATTCAAGGAACCTGAATTTCCCAGCAATTCACATTTTCTGGATGTCAAGTTATTCAGAAAGTAAGTTACCATGTCATTGCCATACAGAGATCTCTTCCTGATCTTGGATTTACACATGAAGTTACTCTTGGTCTCTGGCTTCCATGCTTCTCTCTTGCATCCACGAAATGTTTCAGTGAAGGAACAGACACAGCTGTCAATTGAGTTCTCAGGAAATAATAATTCCATGCTTTCAAACTCAAATTTCGGCTGAATTTCCTAAATATGCCTAACATCACATCCTTAGTTTTAATGCAAAGTAGCAATAAACAATGGCTATATTTAGAACATTTCAATGTTTTTTGGGAAAAACTGCTATTAAGAACATTATTTATCGTGCACTTCAACATCCACTGTGCAGAGGCTCACTCACCCAGCAAATCGCTGATGGAGCTTAGAGCTTTGAAAGTGTTGCCTCTCCTGATGAACCACTATGAAATCACATAGTCTATCATTTTCCCTGTCTGCTTTGGCCATCAGAAACTCAGAAAAATGTTTTCTGCTCAAATCAGAGGTCTCTCTAATTCTAGGATTTCTCAGGTAATCATTTTCCTAATCTCGCCACTCAGTTTACATTTTATATTTGTTGTATTTTACTTGGTTTAAAATCTTGTTTTAATGGCTTTCTGAGCAAAATATCTGCATGTTCTATTATCAACATCTTTGGAAACATTTTGGAAGTAGGGGCAGTAGATGTGTGTCAACTTTAGACTTCAGAGGTGGTTGAGTTTTTTTGTCTGTATAATAAACAAATTTGCATATATGTTTTAAAGAATATGCAAAATTCTGTTGAAAGAGACTTAAAATATATAACAGCCAAATGCCATATGCACTGCTTTTTGGATCCTTAGTCTAAAAATCCAACTATAAAAAATATAATTTTTGAGACTATTTGGGAAAGCTGATTATGGACTGGATATTAACCAATACCAAGAACATATTGTTACTTCGTTAGGTGTGATAATGGTACTGTGGCTATATAAGAAAATATCTTCATATTAGAGACACATGCTGAATTATGTAGGAGTGAAATGACTTGGTATCTGGGATTTGCTTTTCAAAACTTTGGCAGAGAGAAAGAATAAGAAGGCATAGAGAGAGAGAAAAGGGAAGGAGAGGAAGAAAGGAAAGAAGAAGAAAGAGGAAGAGCAGGAGGGTGAGGAGGAGGCAAGAAGAAAAAGAAAAGAAGCAAAAGTGGAAACATCTTGATAATTTCAGAATCTGGGAAATGGGCATATTGGGGAATTCCTTATACTATTTTCTCTTATTTTGTATACATTTGAAAATTTTAAAAATTTTAAAAATTAAGAATTAAATGTTAAAGTTTAAAATGTGATATTTCTAAGAAGAAAAATATGAAGTATTTTCTCTAGACTCAAAGTTCAAAGCTTATGTACTCAAGCTTGGCTTAACTGACAGTAAATCTTCAACTGGTAATAAAAAGCCTCTGATATGTGGGCCCTGATTAGGTTGTGTTCTTATAGGAAGTGGCCAGGAGCAAGACGGACTATTGGACATCCGTGGGAATCAGAAACTAGCTCACTTAGAGGGTTATTATGTGCCTTGAATGAGTTAAGATAGGTTGTGGGCTGAGAACAGCTCCTGGCACATAGCAATTCTCCATAAGTGTTGGCTGTTAGGGTGTCTTTTAAAATATCTCTGGATCCTCCAGTTCTATTTTCAGCTTGTTATGTTTACATTAACTTCAAAATCAGTTCTTCTAGCTCAGATATCTGCATATCTGTCTTCTACTAGTCCTCACATCAAATAGGTTTTCTCTACACACATAAATTCCCATGAGCATTACGCAAAAGATGGTAGGGAAAAGCAAGATACTTGGTTGATATGACTGCTATGCTCAGTACCTGATTTCCTTTAGAACTTAACTGGTGGTTCTGTGTTTATGTTGCATAAATATTTTTAATACTGTTAAGAAAAAGTAGTTTCTATACACTAACAATAAACAATCTGAAAAGGAAATTTAAAAAACAATCCCATTCACAATAGCATCAAAAGGAATAAAATACTTAGGAATAAACCTAACCAAGGAAATGAAAGACCTGTACACTGAAAACTACAAATCATTGCTGAAAAAAATTAAGACACAAATAAATGGAAAGACATCCTATGTCCGTGGATTGGAAGACTTAATATTGTTAAGATGGCCATGCTATCCAAAGCAATCTACGGATTCAGCACAATCCCCATCAAAAGCCCCATGGCATTTTTTGCAGAAATAGAAAAATGCATCCTAAAATTCATAAGGAATCTCAAGGGACCCAGAATAGCCAAAACAATTTTGAAAAAGAACAAAGTTGGAGGACTTACACTTCCTGCCTTCAAAACTTACTACAAAGCTACAGTAATCAGAACAATTTGGTACTGGCATAAAAACATGTAGACCAATGCAATAGAATACAGAGCCCAGAAATAAACCTTCACATATATGTCAGATGATTTTTCACAGGAACATCACAACCATCCAATGGGAGAAGGGTATTTTCTTCAACAAATGGTATTGGGAAAACTGGATATCCACATATAAAAAGGTGAAGTTGGACTCATTTTACACCATACACAAAAATTAACTCAAAATTGATTAAAGACCTAAATGAAAAACACAAAACTATAAATCTCCTAGAAGAAAACATAGGGGAAAACCTTCAAGACAGTGGATTTGGCAATGATTTCTTGGATATGATACCAAAAGCACAGGCAACAAAAGAAAAACATAGAGAAATAGGACTTTATCAAACTTAAAATTTTTGTTCATCAAAAGTCACAATCAACAGAATAAAAAGGCAACTTATGGAATGGGAGAAGATATTTGCAAATCACATATCTGATAAAGGGTTAAGATTCAGAATATATTTTTAAAAACACCTACAACTCAACCACAAAAAAATCAAATAAACTGATTAAAAAATGGGCAAAGGACTTGAATAGACATTTCTCCGAAGACGATATACAAATGACCAAAAAGCATATAAAAGATGCTCAACATCACTAATTACCAGAAAAATGCAAATCAAAACCACAATATCACCTCACCCATTAAGATGGCTACTATCAAAAAACCAGAAAATAACAAGTGTTGGTGTGAAAGGGAGAAATTGGAAACTTTGTGCACTGTTGGTGGGATCATAAAATGGTGCAACCACTGTGAAAAATAGTATGAAAGTACCTCAAAACATTAAAAGTAGACTGCCATACGATTCATCGATCTCACTTCTGAGTGTATATTCAAAAGAATTGAAAGAGGGCTCTTGAAAAGAGCCATTTACACACTCGTGTTCATAGCAGCATTATTCACAATACCCAAGAGGTAAAAGCAACCCAAGTGGGCTTTTATTCATGGGCCAATGGATAAACAAAATGTAGTATATATACACAATGAAATATTACTTACCTCAAAAGGAAGAAAATCTTGTCACATGCTACAACATAGATGAATCTTGAGGACATTATGCTAAGTGAAATAAGCTAGTCACAAAAAGACAAGTACCGTATGATTTCACTTATATGAGGTATCTAAAGCAGCCAAATTCATAGAGCCAGAAAGTAGACTGTTGGTCACCAGGGGCTGGGAGGGAGAGGGAAATGGGGAATTGTTGTTTAATGGGCTGAGCATTTCAGTTTTCAAGATGAAAAAGTTCTGGAGATCTGTTTCACAACAATGTGAATATCCTTACTACTAAACTGTACACGGTGAAATGGTTAAGATGGTAAATTTTATGTTATATGTTATTTCATGGTTAAAAAAGGGAATCCCTCCTCCACAAAACAGAAAAATAAAGAGAGAGAAGCAATTTCTTTTCATCAAATTGTATATCATGTATGACACTCGAAAGAAGACAAGTTGAATACAAATAAACTTTATTTGGTGTATTAAACACTACTATTGAAGAGTTTACTCTGACACAGATTCCCTTGTGGGAAAGTGTGTGTTTTGAGTCATTTTGAGGCATTAGGTGATGATTTTCAAGTGCCGTAGGAGCGCCGACTATGCACTTCATGGGCCAGTGAAAATAACAGCCGCGAGGACTTCCCTGTAACTTTGAAGGTACCACAGGAATAGGGCACAGATTTCAACCTCAGGGATGTTGATGCTGCATTTTGGTTCTGTAGGGATATGAGGTGCTCTCAGTTACGAAATTTCAGGTACAGTCTGAAATTTTAGTCTATGTTTGTGGTTTTGAAGACATGGCTAAATATTTTGCCTAAGATAGGATGTTGGGCGTTATATGGCTGAAAGAGGTATCAATCAGATAAAAGTAACAGTCATTGCTGAGGGAAGACATAGGTGTATCTGGCAGAGTAGGGTAGGATAGAGAAAACTTACTAGACTCTAAGCCCCCCACATCTCTGAGGTGCAATAAGGAAAAAGCTTATATGCTTGGAGACCTACTGCAAGTCATCTCCCTCACTCCTCACTGCTTAGGAGCAGCCCTAGGAAACAGAAAGGCAAGAGGAGCCACGAAGAAGCAATTGATTTTGGTGCAAAGGAGCCCATTCTTTAGATAGTAAGGGTATTTTTCATATACAGACACAGGAATGGGTATGTATATGCGTGCTGTATGTATTTTTGTCAGTATATTACATAAATACCAAATTATTAATTGGTTTAAAACTTGGTCGTTTGGCAATTTGTTTTGTGTAGTTTATTTTCTTTAGCCTCATCTACGTCGCCTCTAACTGTCCAGTTCCCTGAATGTGTGCTTGCGAGGCCTGAGGTCTAGCTGTGTCGCTGCAACTCACCAGGTGTGAGATCTTAGACAGGTAATTAACACTTTGGTCTTCACCTTGCACGTTTGCAGCAGTTAAATTGATAATTTCCAATATCCCTGCTGGTTCTGACATATTTTTTTCATGTATTCATTCTTTTATTCATTCACTCAACAACTGTTTACCGAATGTCTATTTGGGGTTAAGCACTATTCTGTGGATGAGGCAGTGAACAAAAACAGACAAAATCCATGCTCTCTTGGAACTTAGATTCTATGAATCTGCTTCTTTAACTATTAATAAAATATAAATAATAAGTGGTCAGAACTCGTTTTGTGATGCTCTCATTGATTAAGACTTATTTCTTGATTTTTCTGAATCTAAAAGTAATACATGAATTGACAATATCCTGGATTAGTGAGGGTGTGGAAAAGTGAATGAGCGGTCTCTTAGCCTGTAGCTAGGACATAAATTAGTTCAGCCATTTTGGAGGATAATTTGGAAGTATCTACCAAAATTTTAAATGCACACATATTTTGATCTGCCAATTCCCCTTTGTGGAATATTTCTTACGGAAATAATCACATATGTTCACAAAAACCATATGTATCACTTATAATATCAGAGTTTGTTGCAAAAAACACACATTTTGAGACCCTCTAAATATCTCTGTTTAGGTGGATAGATAAATAAAGAATATTATGCTAAGAAATACACTAAAACTATCAAGAAGAATAGTATAAATGCTGACATGGAAAAACAACCAAGTCATAGTTTCTTTAATAAAAAGTCAGACAACCTATATCCAATGATACTTTCGATTACATTTTTTAAATTATCCAAGAAGATATATACCAACTGCTTCTTCTGGTAATGGCAGAGGAGTGAACTGGCCACATGAACCCTCCCTTTAAATAAAAATTATACCAAATGGATAAAATAAAATAAAATATTTTAAGACAGTGGGACATCCAAAAGTAGAATGAAGCTGCAGGAGAGTTCAAGTTAAAAAAATTTCAATTTGAAGGGGTAAGAATAATGAGGTTGTGGCTTTCTGGTCCGAGGGGTCTCCCCAATCCCAGTGCCTATGGCTGCATAAAATTGTGGAAGTAAACCATATCTTTATTAGCTAAAGGTGCCAGAGATCAGAGTTGAGGGATGGAAAAGCAGCTGGAAATTTAAAAGGGAAATCCTGGCAGTGAGTGAGGAAGAGAAAAAGTGAAACACAAATTCTGAACATAAACTCTTTGAAAATCCCTGAAACAGCTAAAATCCACCGATATTGGAGGACCCCTAAGGGATCCAACAAATGAGCATGCAGGAGGAAATCTACTCTTGAAAGATAAAATTACATGAGGCCATATCTGTGAGTTTGTTGCTTTAAAAAAAATTTTTTTAGCTAAGTACATTCCTCCACCATGCAACAACTTGGGCTGTAGAAAAGTGAAGGCTAGACATCTGAGGTGTGAAGAATAGAGCCTTTAGCCAGCACAGCTGCTGGCTGTGGGATCCCTAGCAATAAGGAAACCACTGAGAGGGTGAGCCCCGTCTCTGCCCAACATACCTGACCAACTTTGCTGACCAACAAGTAACACAGACACAAAAGAGTCCAGGCTAGAACGCAGCGGTGGGAAACCATAAGAACAGAGCAAGATATCAGCTGCTGCATCATATGGGGTTTGCAGTTTGAATTCATAAAAGTTAACTGTCTAATAGAATAAAAAGCAGAAATCCTCAGAAGAACATAACAGAATCCAGAGTCACTACAATGTATCAAATAAAATGCCCAGTCTCAAAACAGAAAATAATAAACATGCATGGAAAGAGAAAACTGTGTCCTTACTAAGGAAATAAAGTCAATAGCAATTGACTCCAAGTGGGCCCAGATGTTGGATTTAGCAGACAAAGACTGCAAACCAGTAATTATAAATAGATTTAAAGTTTTAAAGGAAAATTTGGTATCAATGAATAATAGAATATCTCTACATAGAAATGAAAACTCTTAAAAAAAAGGTTTATAGGAGTGAGAAGTATAAAAACTGAAATAAAAATTCATTGTACAGGCTCAATGACAGATTGGAAATTGCAGAAAAAAGTAGATAGACATTATCCAAGCCAATACAAGCAGAAAAAACATTGAAGAAAAATGAACAGAACCTCAGAAACATGTATGACAATATCAAGCAGTGCAACATCAATCTTAGGGGGAGAGGAGAAAGAGTAGCAAAAAAATATCTGAGGAAATCATGTCTGAGAACTTCCTTAATTTGATGAACCATACGAATGCATAGCTCCAAGAAGTCCAACTATTTATAAGAAGTATGAACTCAAGTAAAACCACCCCTAGATACATCAGAGTCAAACAGCTAAAAAGGGAAGAGAAAGAGAAAATCTTGAAAACAGGAAAAGAAAAATCACGTGTTATATAAAGGGAAACAATAAAAAGATTACCCAACAATCAAAATATGGAAGTCAGAAGACTTTGGACTGCTGAGGGGGAAAAATGTCAACTAAGAATTTTATGTCCAGTGAAATTATTCTTCAAAAAGGAAAGCAAAACAAAGACACTTTTAGATAAGTAAAAAACGAGTTTGTTGCAAGTAGATCTGCACTACGGTAAGTGCAAAAAAACAAAAAAGAACTTTAGGCTGAAGGGAAAGAACATCAGATAGCTATTACAATACATAGAAAAAATGAAGAACACCAGAAATGGAAATATGTGGGTGAAAAATTACTAAATATTTTTTAATTTCATTAAGACACCTAAAGCTATTTAAAGAAAAAATGATAATAGGCAGATAGGTTAAAACATATAAAGATATCATGTATGTGACTAAAATAGCTCAAAGGAGAGATGTTAAATGAAAATGTATTGTTGTGAGATTCCTGTATTTTACCCGAAGTCGGTCAATATTAGTTCTAAGTAGCCAGGATTATGTTAAATATTATACTACATACATAAAAAATAAAAATTAAGCAAAGAGTTATGGCTAGGAACCCAAGAAGAATAAAAATGGAATACTATAACATATCTGATTTAAAAATAAAAAAGAAGGGAGGATAAATAGAGAAACAAAAACATAGATGAAACAAAAGAACAAGCAGCAAAATGGCAGCCTTAATTACAATCACTATACCGCTACACCACAGCAGAGTCTACAAACATTAAAAGCATAATAAGAAATTATTTTGAGCAACTTTATGCCAATAATTTCAACAACTTAGATAAATTCGTTGAAAGACAAAAACTACCAAAGCACACTTAAGAAGAAATAAATAACCTGATTAGAGAAAATTATTAAAGAAATTATATCTGTTAGAGAAAATTAATCTATAGTTAGAAGCTTTCTGATAAATAAAACTCCTTGCCCAGTTGGTCTTACTGATATATTCCACCATGCAATTAAGGAAGATACAAAATCAATTTTGCACAAATTCCTCCAGAAAAATCAAAGAATACAGAATACATTCTATGAGTCAAGCATTATGCTGATACCAAAACCTGGCAAAAACAGTACAAGAAAATTACAGACCCATGTCCCTCATAAACATGTCCCAAAAATCCTAATAAAAATTTTAGTAAATTGAATCAACAATGTATAAAAATTATAATACATCATGGCCAATTGAGGTTTATTTAGGAATGCAAGGCTGATTTAATATTTGAAAACCATTCAGTGAAACATACCATACTAACAGTCTAAATAAGAAAAACTACATCATCATATCAATAGATACAGAAAAGGCATTTGACAAAATCCAACATCTATTCCTGATAAAAACTTGCAGCAAACTAGGAATGAGAAGAAACTTCCTCAATCTGAAAATGGGCATCCTTGAAAAACTTACAGCTACACCATACTAATGGCAAGAGACTGAATGCTTTTCCCCTAAGATATGGGACAAGGAAAAGATGTTCATGATCACCACTCTATTCAACACTGTTCTGGGAGATTCCAGCCAGTGTAATAAGGCAAGAAAAATAAATTAGGCATCCAGATTGGAAATAAAAAAGCAAAACTATCTTTTTTTGCATTCAACTTGATCATCTATGCAGAAAACTTAATGGGAATCTTTTTTAAAAATCACTAGAATTAACAAATGAATATAGCATGTTTGCAGGATAAAGGTCAATATTCAAAAATAAATTGTATTTACATTAGCAACAAACAATTATAAATTGAGACTTTAAAAGAAGTGCCATTTATAGTACCTCAAAAAGTAAGAAATAATTAGGGATAAATTTGATAGAATATGTGCAATACTTGTATGCTGAAAATGATAAAACATTGCTGAGAGAAATTAAAGAAGATCCAAATACATGGAGATATATACTGAGCTCATTGATCAGAAGCATTAAATATTGTCAAGATGTCAATTCTTCCTAAGTAGATATACAGTTTCAACGCAGTCTCATTCAAAATTTCAGTGGGCTTTTTTGTATAAATTGACAAACTGACACTAAAATTCATATGGAAATGGAAAGGCCTAAAATAGCCAAAATAACTTTGAAGAAGACTAAAGCTGATTTTAAGACTTTTTATAAGCCACAGTAATCAAGACAGCATGGTGTTGGAATAAGTGAGGCAAATAGATTAATGAAACAGAATAGAGTCCAGAAATAGACCCACAAATGTATGATCAAGTGATTTTTGACAAAACTGCTAAGGCAATTAAGTGGGGAAAGAAAATCACATCAACAAACGGTGCTGGAATACTTGTAAAGGATTTAGAATAGTGAGAACTACTCTGAAAAAGAAGAATGGAGGTGAAGAGCTTATACTATGCATATATATTCACATGATTGCTGACAAAAATTGATCAATGGGGGAAAGAAAGTCTTTTTAATAAATGGTGCTAGAGAAAACTGGATATCTATATTTCAAGAGTAACCTTCGACCCCATGTCACTTTGCAGAGGAAAATTGATTTAAGATGGATCATGGCCTTAAATGTAAACAATCTGTAACCACGCAGCTTCTAGAAAAGATCATAGATATTCTTAGGCAAGACTCCAAAAACACAAATAATAATAGCAAAAATATTGGTAAATTGAACTTTATCAAAATTAAATTTTCTGCTATTTAAGAGCCATTATTGAGAAAATGAATAGGCAAGTCACAGACCGGAGAAAACATTTACCATAAATATCTGATAAAGGTCTTGTATGCTGATATATACAAATTAATAATTGAAAAAATTCCCTTTTTAGACTGGGCACAAAATTTGAACAGACATTTTGCAAAAGGAGAGAGATGAATAGCCAGCAGGCATGAGAAAAGTAGCTGAATATGATTAGTCATCTGGAAAAGGCAAATTAAAACCACAATGTAGGGAGGATATGGAGCAGCTGAAATTCATACATCACTGGTGGGAGTGTAAAAAAGTGGTACAAGCAAGTTGGAGAACTATTTCGCGGCTTCTTATAAAATTAAACATACATGTCCCCTATGACTCGGCAATTACTTTCCTAGGTATTTACCAAGAGAAATGCAAACATATGTTAACTAAAGGACTTAAAAAAGAATATTCATAGTATTCTTATCTACAATAGCCAAAGACTGGAAAAACACACGTCAGTCAAGTAGGAGAGGAGATAAACGAATTATGATATAGTCACAGAATGGAATACTTCTCAAGAAAAAAAGTTTAAAACTATTGATAATTGCACAATATGCCTGCATTTTACAGATATTAATTCAATTGCAGCAAATGAACAAAAAAAGAGTACTTACCATAGGTGGCAAAATTTTGGCCCCATGACCTTGGGCATGTTGTTATGCCTGTGAATATGTTACATTACACGGCAAAAGAGACTTTGCAGGTGTAAGTAAGGTTACTCATCAGTTGACCTTAAAATAGATTATTCAAGATTATCTTGGGCGGCTCAATTAATCATATGGGCCCCTAAAAGCAAAGGCTGAAAAGGAAGTCAAAGCCATTCAAAGCTTGAGAAGAACGAGGATTAGCTTGAAGATGGAGGAGTCCATGTGGAAGGTGTGAGAAGAAATGGATTCTGCCAATAACCATTGCTTGGAAGATGACTCAGAGCCCCAGATAAGAACCTCCCCTCAGCCGACACCTTGATTTTGGCCTTATGAGACTCTGAGCAGAGCATTAAGCCATGCTGTATTGGATTTCCGACCTATAAAAACTGTAAGATAAACAGCTGTTGTTTTAAGCTGTTAAGTTTGTGGCAATTTTTTATGCATAAATAGGTAACATACACTGTATGATTCTATTTATTTTAATTATAAAACAGGCAAGACTAATCTGTGATAATAGAAATCAAAAAATAGTTGCTTGTCAAAGGAGAAAACAACTAAAATGGGCACAAGGGAAATTTTGGGGTAATAGAAATGTTCTATATGTTGTTTTACAAGGTGATTACATGGTTTGTAAAATTGTTAAAGCTCATTAAACTTTATAGCTCCACCCCCCCAAAAAAAAAACCGAACAGACAAATACAATGAGACATCACTACATGCCTACTAGAGTGGTTAAAATAAAAAAAAAGACTGACAGTAAGTGTTGGCAAGGATGTGGAGCAACTAGAATTCTTCATACGTTGCTGGTGAGTATAAAACGGTACAACCAATTTGGAAAAGTGTTTGGCAGCTTCTTATAAAGTTAAACATAGATTTTCCATCTAACCCAGAAATTCCACTTATAGGAATTTATCTAAGAAAAATGAAAACTATGTCCACAAAAAGATTTGTGCAGCAATGTTCATATCAGCCATATTTGTAATAGCCCCAAATTGAAAAAATAACCTAATGTCCATCAAGAGGAGAATGAGAAAGCAAATTGCAGTATATCCACCCGTATACGAATACAATGTATACTTAGTAGTAGAAAGGAATGATACTCACAGGAACATGGATGAATGTTAAAAATATTATATTGAGCAAAATAATTTCTACACAAAAGAATGCCTACTGTTGATTCAATTTATATGAAATCCATGAACAGTAAAATCTATGGTGATAAAAATCAGAAAGTGGTTGTCTCTGCATCTGGGAGGTGGGTAATTAATTGGAAAAGGCTGGGAAGAAACTTTCTGGGGGTAATGGAAGTATCCTCTATTTTGTTTTGGGTGGTGATGACATAGCAGTAAGCAACTGTTAAAACTCATGAGACTGAATACTTAAGTCTTGTGCATTATATTATATGTAAATTGTATCTTGCTAAAAATGAAAAAAAATTCCTAAGGAGGTAGGAGTAGTATTTAATTAGTCAGCCTTTACTCTTAATGTCATTAATTGAGTGCCTACCATGTGCCTAGGCCTGTTCTGAGCCCTCACCCTGAAAGACCATTTTGCTTTGACGTTCTCTGACCTGTTATCCTGAGAGATGTGCTTCAAACCAGTCATACTCCCTCCCTTAATGACTAATGTCATCATGTCAAATAGGTCTTTATTGCATTCATCATACAAAATTACATATTATAAATACACTATTAACCTGAAATATTTGTATTTCCAACAACTACAGTATGAAACAAAACGTAGGTTATTTTCATAGGAAATGGAAAATTGTATGTCTAAGGAATGATTTCATTGAGAATTGTGAGTCTTCCCAAACCTTGTGGATTTGAAAATTTTGAGATTAAACTGAAGGAAGACATTGAGATTTTTATTCCTTTTTCATTTGTTTCTACTCTAACAGCATTTATCTACAGTGGATTATTTATTCACTGCTTCCATCCTTGCTGATACCATCCAAGACATGTTTTAATATTATATTGTGGTGACTCCAAAGATTTGAAAGTTTTATAGAGAATAGAGAGATTATTATAGAGATACAAAATTTATTTATTTAAATTTATTTAAATATTTAAATTTAAATTTCCATTGTGCCTTTGCAGAGCATTTTGCTTCAAAATTTAAAGCAATTTACAGTTCACAAAAGGAGAAATACAAACGATTGACAAATGTACAACAGAAGTTAAGCCATTCTAATAATAAAAGAAAAATAAACTAAAAATTAGGTACTATGTTTTTGCCTCAAATTATCAAAGATCGTTAAAAGTGACATTATCCAGGTTTGGCTGGGATGTCCCATAGTTGCTAGTGCTAGTGCATAGCATAGCTGCTAGTGGAAATGTAGACTGGTACAGTTTTTGGAAGAGCGATGTAGGCATATGCATCAACAGCCTCACAAAGGGAGGTAGCCCTTTCTTTGCATGGTGCCATGTTTAACCGAAGCTCAATCATATCGGAACTATGCAAAGTGAGGAGTATCTGTATTGTTTAGATCCAATAATTTCACCTCCTGGAATCTATTTTGAGATAATTAATAGGGATGCATGAAAAGATTAACATATAAGTATATTTATTGGAGCATTAGTTAGAATAAAAAAAAATCAGAAATAATCCACGTATCCAACAGCCAGGAATTGGTTAAATAAATTTTAGTGCCTCCATATAGTGGAACACTACATTTCCATAAAATTGTTTTCAAACAATGGCTAAAGACGTTTGAAATGCTTATGATGTAATATTCAACAAAAAGCAGGATGCAAAAATTACATACAGAATGATCTCAATTTTACGTGCATCTGTGCGCTCATGCTCACAGGAATACCCAACGCATGAGACTAGTTTAAACTGAACTAAGATGTTAAGAAGGCTCTTTCTGAGTGATGAGATTATGGGTAATGGGTAATTTTTCTTAAAGGTTTCTATACTTCCCCAATCTTTGTTATGAAGCTATGCATTTTCGTTTTATATTCTAATTTTTACAATAAACATATTTTACACTAAATTTTTAAAATCTGGAACTATATAGAGTAAAAAGGTAAATCCCAATTACTTCCTTGTACAGAGGTGACTGTCCAAACTATTTTTTATGCAGTTGCATATATATAAAAGTATATATCTGTGTTAAAAAATGAGTTCATTGAGCTATAAGTTACATAAAATAAACTTCATCCATTTAAAGTGTACAATTTAGTGAATGTGACAGATGTACATCCCTATTAAACTGAAACCATAATCAAAACATAGAACATTCTCATCGTCCCCAAAAGTTTGTTCATGTCCCTTTGCAGTCCAATGCTCCCTTCTCTAATCAAATTTTTGTTACCATACATTAATTTGTTTTTTCTAGAACTTTATATTAATTGAGTTATATAGTTATATAGTCTTTTGTATTTAGCTTATTTTACTCATTATTATGATTTTGAGATTCATCCATGTGGTTTTATATACAAGTATTCCCTTTTTTATTGTTGAGTAGTTTTATCTGTATTGATATACTATATTCTGTGTGCTCACCTCATGAAATATTTGGGTTATTTCTAGTTTTCAATTATTATGAATAAATCAGCTATCATCATTTGTGTTTAGTAATTGTATAAACATATGTTTTCATTTTTCTTAGGTAAACACCTAGGAATGTGTATTAGTCTGGGTTCTCCAGAGAAAAAGAATCAATAGGATATATATAATATACAACTATATAGATAAACTTGTAGCTATGTATCTATATATCGAGAGAGAGAGAGAGATTTGCCATAAGGAATTGGCTCATGTGCTTATGGAGGCGGAGAGGTCCTGGGATCTGCGGTTGGTGAGCTGGAGACTCAGCAGAACTGATGATATAGCTCCAATGTGAATCTGAAGGCCTGAGAACCAGGAGAACTGATGGTGTAAATTCCAGCCTGAGTCCAAGTCCAAGGGCAGGAGAAGCCCAATGTTCCAGCTCAAAGACAGTCAGGCAGAGAGAATGAATTCATTCCTTCTCAGCCTTCTTGTTCTATTCAGGCCCTCAACAGATTGGTGCAGGCCCACCCACAATGGGAGGGCAATCTGCTTTACTCAGTCTACTGACTCAGATGTTAATCTCATCCAGAAACACCCTCACAGACACACCCAGAATAATGTTTAACCAAATATCTGGCCACTCGGTGACCCAGTCAAGTTGATACATAAAATTAACTATCACAGAGTGGAATGGATGGGTCATGTGGTAAGTGTATGTTTACTTTTTTAAGAACCTGTCAAAAAGTTTTCCAAAGTGTTTGGACCATTTTACAGTCCCACCAGCAATATATAAGAGTTGCATTTCCTCCACATCCTTCCCTACGCGGAAACAGTCTTTTTAATTTTTTAATTTTACTCATTCTGGTAGGTGTTATCTCATTACGGTTTTAATTTGCATTTCTTGATTATGTTAAACATCTTTTCAAGTGCTTATTTGCCATGTGTGTATGTTCTTGAGTAAAATGTCTGTTCGGATTTTTTGCCCAATTTTTAATTGGGCTGTTTCTTCCCTTATTATTGAGTGTTGGAAGTTCTTTATATATGCTGGATGTAAGTCCTTTATCAGATATATGCTTTAGAAATATTTTCTCTCAGTCTGGGGCTTCTCATTTCCTTCTCTTAACAGTAGAGCAGAAGTTTTTTATTTTGATGTAGTGTAATTTATCATTTTATTCTTTTGTGGATTATGCTTTTGGTATTACTGCTAAGTTCCTAAACCAAGGTAACAAACATTTTCTCCTATGTTTTTTCTAGAGGAGTTATAGTTTTACATTTTACATTTATGTATATGATTCATTTTGAGTTGATTTTTGTATATGACATGAGGTGTGGATCAATGTTCTTTTTTTTTTAAATAAGGATATACAATTGTTCCAGCACCATTGTTGCAAGGCTATCCTTTCTCCATCAGATTTCCTTTGCACGTCTGTCGAAATTTGTGAGTTGTCCACATATGTGAGAATGTCTAAACTGTGTCATTATCTCTTTACCTTTATGCCAAAACTAGACAGTCTTGATCAATGCAGCCTTATTCTCAGCTTTGAAATCAGGTAGTGTTAATCTTCCAACTTTGTTCTTCTTTTTAAAAGTTAATTTGGCTATTTTGGATATCTTGCATTTCTATATGCATTTTAGAATTATCTTGTCGTTTCCTACAAAAGAGCTTTTTGGGATTTCAATTGGAATTGTGATGAATCTATAGATTAATTTGGAGAAAATTGACACGTTAATATTGAATATTTTATCTATGAACATGTTCTCTTTATCTGTCATCTATCTATCTATCTTAAACATTGTTAAAACTATCAAACATTGCTCATATACATATATCACCAGTGGGTATATATACACACATAGACACACACACAAAACATTGCTAAAACTACTAAACAACGCTGAGATATATATCAAATTCTACGTTAATTTTTTTCTTTTCCTTCGACTCCTTAAAGATGTTATTCTATTGTCTTCTGGCCTCCATTAAAAAAAATCAATCATCATTCTTATTGATGTTCTGAATGTAATGTGTGCTATTTCTTGGAATGTTTTTAGGATTTTCTTTTTACCTTTGGTTTTCACCAGTTTGACTATAATGTGCCTAGAGGTGTATGGTGGGGCAGTTATATTAATCCTGCTTGGTATTCACTGAATTTACTAAATCTATGGCTTGGTGTTTTTCAACAATTTTGATAATTCTTGGCCATTATTTTTTTTCAAATATTTCTTCTCCATTTTCTCTCACTTCTCCTTCTGGGCCACTAATTACATACATATTAGATGATTTGGTATTGTCCCACAGATGTTTTAAAACAAACTTTTTAAAATTAGTTTTAGATTACAAAAAAGTTGCAAAGATAATAAAGTTTCCATATACCTCATAACCAGTTTCCTCTATTGTTAAAATCTGGGCCATCTGTGGATCTGCTTCTAATGACATTCCTTCCTCTTGACCATGGGTCACATTGTCCTACTACTCTTAGAATCTCACAATTTTGCTGTTGTGTACTGACCATGTAGTTTAAAAGAACAATAGAGATGGGTCAAATAATATCACTCCTATCAAACAGCAGTTAGTCCTCTACGGCTAGGGCACTTGTCAGTCTGATCTGTAGTTGGGCTGGTTCCAAGCTTCGTTGCAGATATTTAGATTCAGCTCATGACTGGTTTTGTATGTTTTAAGAGTGGGATCAGGACTTTTCTTTCAGGATATCTTAGAATTCTACAGCCTACAGGACTCTGGAAATTTCTCGAAGCTTTACAGCCCAGCCTGCAGCTTTCCAAACGATGAGAAACCTCTTTATACTTTTATACCCCAGTTACCAACTTTTTGGGTTGCTGTAATGTTTCTGTGCTCTACAACTCTGCCTCCATGTTATAGAAGCTTGGGATATCTCCTTCCACTCTGATGCCCCTACCCCAACTGTCAGTAGGCAGCTACAATGTACTCAGTAAAGGCCTGGTGTACCTTGGGATAGAGGGCATTTCTCCCCAGCTTTGCCCCCAGCCTCTACTGGCTGCTACCTTGCCCTAGTGAAAGCCCACGCTTTTAGGAGATGACTCCTCTCAGCCTTGCTGCCCTGTACCAAACCTTGACTGGGCCTCTGCCTTGCAATGAGGAAAATTTGTATACCTTGGAGAATCTCTCTCATCTCTCCTGCCTTGCTTCCACTTTCAGCAGGCCACCTGCACTTGGGGAAGATTTTGTGTACCTCTGCAGGATATCTTTCAGCTCTCCTGCCCAGGCATCAACTTTCAGTGTACTGCTCCCGTGCATTCACTGCAGGCTGAGTGGGTACAGACCAGCTCTGTTACTGGGCACCTTGTGAATCTAATCTATTATGCCAGCCCACATGCAATCATTGAAAGTTTGCTTACAGATAAGCTAGTCTCTCCCTCCTTTCTATGATCCTTCCAACATGTCCCTAGGGATGAAAATGTTTGTGGGACTCCTTTTCTAGGAAGAGCTTGATTCTTTCTAAAATTTAGTTAATTTAGGGGTTTTTTGCCCCATGGATTCTCTGATGTGTATAAAACGAGTAAACAAAAACAGCAACAAATGAAACTATGATTTTGTAGCATTTCTGGTCTGTTCTCCTTGTTAGACTATGAGTGACAGGTTTTTATAACTTTCTGCATCTTACTCAAAAATTGTCTTGTCCCCTCATTAGATGTTGTGCATTATCCTCAAGGTGTAGGCTGTGTACCCGTCATAAAGTTACCTTAAATACACACACATACACACACACACACTCCTTCTAAATGTGGCCAAACTATGCTCTAACACCTCAAAGTTCAACATCTATACTAAATGTGAAGGAGCTTAAGATTTCCTTGGTCTTCACAAATGCCCCCTAGGATTTCCAATATTTGTGATGGAATTCACATAATAAATTTATTCAACGAATGTTTATTGTGTACCTACTATGTGCTAAGGACTATTTCAGGGCCTGGAGATATAGGATAAAAGTTCCATGGAGCTTTCATTCTAGCTGACTTCTGGAAAAATAAAAGAATCATGATTTAGATGTGAGTGCTCCCACAATATGCAAGTTCGCCATAGTGTAACATTTGAAACTATTACAGGAGCCAAATTATTAAGGATAATTTATTCCAGATCTCTGCTGAAATAAACAATGCTTCTGAGTTCTGTACAGATGCGTAGCCAGCAGGGAGCTGCTTGAATACATCA
This sequence comes from Equus quagga, assembly GCF_021613505.1. Lineage (NCBI taxonomy): Eukaryota > Metazoa > Chordata > Mammalia > Perissodactyla > Equidae > Equus > Equus quagga. Next base: position 62,054,170 of record NC_060272.1, read on the forward strand.
GTTTCTAGACATCTTTCAGCAAAGTCAGCGCTCCACATGGAAAGCGGAGCATTCCAGGCCTCTGTGCATATTCAGGCACACCCGAGGCCTCAGGCTAATGAGGGGATTACACTCTTGTCTGTGTGTAATTTTTTCATTGGTGACAGATTTAATGTGGATAATAATGCTCACTTAATAACCAATCCAGTATAATTTAACAGAAGTTACTAATATAAGTTAAAATGAATCTTCATCTACAATTTTGAGTGTTGTGTGTATGACAGAGAAGAACAGTGAGCGAAGAGCTAACCTAAAAATAGTAACATCCTGAATTACCATTACTGCATTCATTTCTTTTACTTAAACAGCTGAGACTATGAAAAGTGGAAAAAGGCACTGCATAGTAGACATGATTTGGGTATAATATACGGAGCTTAAACCAAAAGATTGTACTATTTATTTAACACAGCGTAAGCCATGAAATCATGTTGATGTACACAGCTTTAGTTTATAACTCAAGCAGGGTAGGCAAACTTTCTCTCTAAAGGTCAGGATTGCAAGTAGTTTAGGCTTTGTAGACTATACGGTCTCTGTTGCAGCTACTCAGCTCTGCCACTGTAGCGTGAAAACAGCCATAGACCATAGGTAGATAAATGAGCATGGCTGTGTTCTAATAAAACTTTATTTACAAAAGGAGGCGGTGGGCTGGATTTGGCCTGTGTGTCGATCCTTGAACAAAAGAGTTGGGGGCATTAGAATTGAAATTAGACTCTACAGAAGAAATTACAGGCTCTGCACAAAATGTGTTGATCCATGGCTGGCTACAGGCAGAATCAGTGGCTGCCTCTGTCTTATGCATAAAATATAACTCCATCAATTAACAATTTCCAGATCTCTTTCATGGGATTAATGAGGACATATCATATCAAGCCATAACGATCCTGTGCCTGACCGTGGTCAGGGAGCTAGATTCTCAATAGATTCTGATGTAGTAGCTTTCCTCTGGGTGGGGAAGAATTAATTAGATTAAGATCCCTACAAAGTTAGAGATGTTTTCAACACCATTCATTCATTCAATCAGTACTGGTGTTGTACACATCATGCTAGGATCTGGGGATACAAAGATAAAGAGAAAATAATATCTGCTCCCACAGGCTCATAGTCTAATGGCAGAAGGTGACGTAAAACAAATAATTAGAGGGATTTAATGAATTCCATAATAAATGCGTGAACAAGGCATTCTGATAGGGGGAAAAGGAAGCTCTCAACGTTTCCTGAAGACATTAAGGAAGACTTTGTGAGAAAGATGACATTGATTGGTCTTTAAAGACTAAGTGTTTGCCAGGCAGACAAGTAGGCAGAGATAATTCTAGGCAGACAGGCAATTTCATTTTACTTTCTTGACTTTCTTCTTACTTCTTGTCATCTGGCTTCTGTCTCCATGACCTAAACTATTCTTTCCTGAAGGACACCAATCCATCAACTGTTTCTCAGCCTGCATTTTCTCCTTGACTGTTCTGCCTCATTTCACATTGTTAACCACTATCTCCTACTCTTCCCTTCTTCCCTCCCCGCCCCCCTTTAATAGATTCACGCTTTTGGAAGATCACTCAGCTTCAAGTATGGAAAATAGATGGGAACAGGGAGACTGGTTAGGATTTTATGGTGTTAATCAAAGGAAGAAATGACAGAGCCTGACCCAAGACTTGGAATACTAATAGACAGGGGAAATAAGTTCTAGAATTATCAGAAAAACTGACTTCAGTGAGTAGGGATCGGTTGGATGTGATGTTATGGTAGGTGGATAAGACATGACGCTACCAGATTGGACTTAGAACCTTAACAAAAACAACTGACTCCTCTTTCAGAAGTGCTTTCACCCCTGAACACATTATAAAACAGATCCAAAGATAATTTTACTCATTTCTTTAAATTATTTTTTTTAATCATCTTAAAATACCTATAGCATAAATTTTGCCATCTTAAACATTTTTAAGTGTACAGTTCAGTGGCATTAAGTACATTCACACTGCTGTGCAAATCATCACAAACAATTTCGAAAACTTTTTTCATCTGCTGCAAAACTGGAACTCTATATTCATTAAGCAATAACTCCCCTTTCTCTTCTCCCTGCACCCCTGGCAGCCACCACTTACAGTCTGTCTCTGAATTTGATTGCCCTAGATACCTCATATAAGTGGAATCATACTGTATTTGTCTCCTGATGACTGGCTTATTTCACTTAGCATAGTGTCCTCAAGGTTCATCCATGTTGTAGCTTGTGCCAGAATTTCCTTTTTAAAGGGAAATTTAAAAAAGCATCCTCCACACAATACCATATAATAAGTCAAAACCAAGGCACGCACTAGGGTATTTGCATAGCAGACCATTATTAGTTTGTGAAGAACTTCAACAAATCAATGAGAAAAAGTGATAACCCAACAGAAAAAAAAATGGATAAAGAATGTAAATAGGCAATTTATAGAAGAAGAAACTTGAATAACTAATAAACATGAAAAGATAGTTAATCTCACCAGTAGTCAGAGACATTAAAACTAAAACAATATTGAGACGGCTCTTTACACTTATTGGCTTGGCAAAGAAAATATTTTAATCTGACGATACAGAATGTTCATGAGGATGAGGAAGAAGAAAAGCTCTTAGAAATCATTGGTCAGAGAGTAAATTGCTACATCACTTTGGAAACAATTTAGTACTAATTAATAAATTTGGAGGTCCACATAACCTACAACCTGGCCAGTCAACATCTAGGTGTAGACCCTAAAGAACCTCTCTAACGTGTAAAATGGACATAGATATAGGCATTCATTGTAACACTTTTGTAACTGCATAAAAGGACCATCAAATTAACTCAACGTGTGAATAACTGCATGAAGAGTGGTTTATCATAGAATAGAATGCCACGTAGCAGTTAGAGTAAGTACACTGGATAAGCATCAATGTAGGTAAATCTTTAGAATACGATCTATGTCAAAATCAAGTTGTAGAATGCCATAGCTCAGCTTCCCTGGGAAACAGATTCTGCCTGTGTGCAACAGCATACACAAAGTTTATTGAGGCCTGCCCTTTGGATCAACGCCTGTAAGGGAGTGAGGGAAGCAGGACTGAGAGAGAGAGAAGTTGGACCACAACTCAGTTGCAACAGAAGCCTCAGTTGACTCTGGGGAACTCTGGAGCTGGGATCTCCCTTTAGAGTTGCCCTGAATTGAGGCAAGAAGGCCCGGTTTTTCTACCGGCTCCCCTCCCCCATCCAACACCTAGTGGATGCTTCCAAGGAGGGGATGTGACTTTGGGCAAGGTAGCTCCCTTCAGCTAATGGAAATTTCCAGTGAGCGATTCAATTGTGGTCAAAACTCTTAAATGGGATTGAAAAAGTGCTTTGTCCTGAAGGTCTGAGTGACCATACCACAGTGTTCACTATACAGCATAAACTAAATAGTATAATATTTATGTAGTTTATAAACACACAAAAAGCTGTATATTGTTTATTTATGTGAAAACTACGTATGTGTTCAGTTATGTTAAAACTATGAACATGCCTGCCCATCCTCCAGTTAGGTTAACTGAGCCAATAAATGTTCCTCAGGGCTTCAGCTGGTTTCTGACTGGGTTTCTGCCACGTGCAAGCAAAAGAACCCTGCCTAATACAGAGCACTTTGTTGTGAGCTGTCTCAAACATTTTGTGGAAGTAGACAGAGGAGGGATAATAAATAAGGTAAAACCATTTATGTGAAATTTTTATTTACTTATTTGTTCATTCATTTATTTCAAATAACTGGTCTATTTCCAAAGTAGATTTGCAGTATCTTGAATAAATGGTGCAGATAATGACTCCATTAGAAGACTTTGCTCTTCTTTATAAAGTCACTGAGACAATCCTTCAGTTTCTTTATTAAAAAAAAAAGATCATGAGCCAACCCTGATGGCCTAGTGGTTAAAGTTCAGCGCTCTCACCATTTTGGCGGCCTGGGTTCACTTCCCAGTGGTAGAACCACCCCACCCATCTGCCATGCTGTGGTGGTGGCTCACACAGAAGAACAAGAAGGTCTTACAACTAGGATATACAACCATGCACTGGGGCTTTGGGGAGAAAAAAAAAGAGGAAAACTGGCAACAGATGTTAGCTCAGGGCGAATCTTGCCCTGCAGGAAAAATAAAAAAGGTTCTTGACGTTTGATCAGGACTTATCTTTAAAAAAAAAATGGATCATGCGCATGCACTTGAGGGGCCCTGCCTTTGAGAGGCCACTGTATGAATGTACCACTTAGCAAGGAACCTCAGGGCAGGACTCTCAGACTGGCAGACGGTAAGGGGTGGGATAAGGCATTCTGGACCTGGGCTTACGTGAGTCTGTGAAGGCTCTTACCTTCCCTTATTCTAAGTTTCCTTATCTACAAAATGAGGATAATAAAAACAGCTGTTATACCTCTCTCCCAAGGTTATAGTGAGGATCAAAAGAAGCACTGTGTGTAAAAATGCCTGGTAAATGGGAAACGGATATTCTGTAATAGTACAAAAAGCTTTCCACTGGAGTCATCAGGGCAGTCTTGGTGACTGAAAATCTGGTTTGTCTTTTCTAAGAATATGCCATAACTGTTGCAGCCTTCAAGCCTCCCCTTGCCTGGAACACCTTCTTCCCTTCCCTCCACCGAGTAAAATCCTCAGCGTCTTTGGAGCACACTTCCCCCGCGAAGGAGCCCTTCTTTAGAACTCGTCTCCGAGCCCCCTCAGTGGAGTTTGTGGACCACTATTGCACACTGCCTTCCTCTGGTCATTGCTTTGGGTCTCTTTCTCCCTTGTCAGAGACATTATTTTATATATCCTCTCTTCTCACAGCGCATAACAAACACAGTGAACTCACAGGAGGCAAATGCTCGTGGAGCAGTTTTAGAAGACAAACTGAGGCATATTAAAATTTTTAAGAGTTTATTTGAGCACAAATTGACTAGAATCAGGCAGCATCCAGTCTAGCAGATAGCAAGGAGCTCTGAGGAGCTCTACAAAATGAAAGACTTTATAGACACAAGAGAGCGGGAACAGGAAGTTACACTAGGCAAAAAAAAGTGGGTTAGCTATTGCAAGGTTTCCTTCAGGAGATGGCAGGGGTCTCTCAGGCAGAGGACCCAGTTAGTACTGACCAGGCGAGTCCTTATTGACTGGGTTAAGATTCTATTTCTGAGAGAGACGAAACTGTAATTAATTCTCAGTTTGATGACATGAGGCTTAGCACAAGCATCTCCATTTTGGGCCTGTTGTCTTGTTTTTAACAGTAGTTTAATAATCCTGGAGCCAATGTGACCTGCTCCCAAAAGCCCACTGTGCAGAACACTTCCCAATCTGGGGTTCAGTGGTGTCAAGTTGGTAGTTTGAAATGGGCAGTGCTGGGAGTACTGACACCATAGAAATGAGCAAATGCTACAAACTACCCTTCCTACTCCCCACCAGAGCCAACCGCTAACATTCACCAGCACACCACGTCCTAAGGCAGATATGATGAAGGAGATGCGACGGAGAAGCAAAGACAGCTCCTAAAATGGAGTCACCGCTGGTAAATCTCCATACAGGAGGGAGGCTGGAGAGTTATAGGGAGCGCTCACATTCAAATTAGATCTCCAAAGTCGAAGTAAATATGAAAAGACTGCCAAATTTTTCCACTTTAATCCCAGTGATCTCATGATTTCATCAAGAGTATTAAAAATATGATAGCCGTGTGGGAAGGGGGCGGTAAGAGTGTTGTGATCATTACTGTCAGAGATGTAGAAACAAAAGGTTCGTCTACAAAAATCTTTAAAAGTGTATTTGAAGAGATAATACAAAGGCTTGACCAAATGTTTAAATTACATAATTAGCTATAGGAGAAAACGTGATTGCTGGGCCTTTGTATTTGAGTCTCAGCATTCACGACATTGAACATAATCTCAGCTTTAGTACGAAAAAGATCTTGTTTTGAAGGAAGGAAAAGTAAGAGCTAATATAATCTTAAGATGGTGCAAAAGACCACCTAAGGAAGGAGAGCGTGGTGACCAGCCTGGGGTGATCAGGAAGAGAGCGGATTGGGTGGGATGATCCACAACCTTTTCTATTAGTTTTTTACATCCCTTTTCTTAATGTCAATTACTCATTAAATAAAACACTGTAAAACAGAGATTTCTTTTCTAAATTAAGGAATAGGGTTAATCTAAATCTTATGTTCCACTTTTATGAATATATACACTTTTTAAAATCATTTCAAAATATGATTACTTTATGGTGAACCTCCAGCCAAATGCCTCTCAAGATAATGCTTTCCGCGTAAGTTTTAAGTCCTTAACCACCTGAATGACTACAACATAAAAACTGCAATATCATAACCTATCACCATTAAGGTTAAATCAAGAATAAATAAAAGTTAGCCACCACTTCCCCCTCAATGCGTGACTTGATTATTTTCAAACTCTTTGCCCACAGTCTTTAGCATGTGGGCTGCCGTGACCAGCTGTGCCCTCCCCCGCCACACAAGAAACAAGGCTGTTCCTGGGCAGTGGAACGTGGTGCTGGGGCGTGGTGGTCATTGTCTCCTTGTTCTTGCTGCTGGTGTGTGGATGCTTAGCTGCAGCTCACAGGAGACTTACCATGCCCTCAGAGAAATCTCTCACTCTATAAAAGAAATAAGAATAAAGGAGGGAGGAGCAAATCCAGGAGACAGAAGAGAAAAAGCGAGAAGAGGAAGATGACTACAAGGGTCCCAGTTTTGAAACACAAAGCCTGGATAGTGAAAATGAAAACAGAATGAAAGGATAAAGACTTAAAAGCTATGGAACAAAGTAATGAGAGAAATCAAATCTTAAATCTGAATAAAAAATGTCTGATTTTAACAAATAATAGAAGACTGACTCGATGGAATCCTGAAATTTCCTTGATTGTACAAAAGGGTGAACCGGACCAAACTGTTTCTTATGGTCGTTTTATATCCATGAGGATGGTAATTGTAAACTTTTAAATGATGAAAAATAACCTTGTAGGAGGAACCGAAGAGCTAGTTTGATTTAATATAGGCCTGTACAAGTTAAATGCATTCATTTCTTTCCAGTGCTCTGCGATAGTCAGTTGACTTTTCCAGTTCTATGAGACCATTAGAATTCCAGCTACGCGTGGGAGTCTCTCCCTATATAGCGTTGGTACCAAAGCTTCACAAATGCTGTTTGTGCAGAGAAATCAGTGATGTTAAAAAAAGCGATCATTCGTAAGAAAAATTCCAAAGGGAGCAGTAACACAAAATGATTAAAATGCCAAAGATATGAAAAATAAAGACAATTGTTACAAGATGCAATAGCTCTGAATGTTTGCTTTTATGTGACAGATGTTTTTAACCAAAGCTCAACGTTGGCAGTTCGAGTACACTTATGATTTTAATTTGTATTCTATCCCCTTTTCATATCAGTGTCTACTTACAACATCTGTGAAGGCTCGGTAACCTAAATTTGACAGGGGAAAGTGAATGGACTGTTTTTGGAGTGTTTCCATTAAGTCCACGTAACAGACTGTTAACAAAAATCTTAAATAGCTATTCTAATCATCAACAGCAATCTTACACAAATTAAATTAGACCCAAAGGGCCCGATTAACTTTAAAATGCCTTACAGGCATGGAATTTAAATTTAACTTTTTTCCTTTGGAGTAGAAATAGGATTGTTCAGTATGAGTCAGAGGTACAGTTAAAAAAAAGTTAGCAGGTATGTTAGACTGTTAGACTCATAATGACATGGGGACAAGGTTTCATTTTCTTTATCAGGAAACCACACTTATGTGCGTAGAAATTCAGTTAGGCCACAACCAGGCTCCTGGTTTACAAGCAAAGCAGAAGCACTGAAAGATGTAGGAAGCACGGCTCCTCCAGTGAGCTCAAGGAGGTCTTATTGCTAAAGGAAGAGGGTACAGTCAACAGACATTACCATTAAAATGACACCTTCAGCGGCAGTAAAAGTGAGCTGGAATTTCTACAGTTCAAACCCACCTATCAAGAAATAGGCTGGGTTCATGACTTAAAGTATAATTATATTGAGAATCAAGGAAAAAACATTTAAAAAAATATCTTCCACTCTCTGCTTTAGCTAAATCCCCAGAGGTCTGTCCAAATGCATTTCTTGAATTTCCATTCATCCCAAATCCCAGCCAGCAAGTTCTTCATCTGTACATTTGGTATGGTCTCCAAACCTCACACATATTTGATAACTTCTCTTAGGCAACTTCCTTCCAGCTGCACGGAACATGTGATTTCCCCCCAAATCAACAGCAGTGAATGAGAAACCCAATTCATATTAAAGAATATAAACATCAGAACTACATTTTGGAAGGCCTATTACTTTGAGGAATGCAAGTCATTTCAACTCTTACAAAACTATCACAGACATCCACATTTGTCAACAACCCTCAAGGTAAGTGCCCTCGAGGTAAGTTTTTTCACCCACTAGATGATGCTGTCTTCTCCCCACCTCCCCAGACACTAGATCAGAGTCATGGAAGATGTTTATTGCTGGCAGAATATTCATTAGTAGCTTACAGAACCAAAGTACTTTTCGGAAACCTACCCCTCTTCCATCATCTCAGGGGGCTTTGACCCCATCTGGATCACTAAGGATAGAATCTGATTAGTTCAGGTCAATGACAGGCCCCCAACCACTGTGATTAGGCCAGAGATGGGCACATAATCTGAGATGATACAGACAGAATAAAAAGAAGGACTTCTATTTCATGCTTTGATGTAAGCCAAGAAGTATGTAGCTCCCACTGCCACTGGCCGCCAGATTGTGAGCATTAAGAGAGCCAGTCTTAGGAGGAAACTAATACTGCTCTATCTTTGAAATCTGGTTATATAGAGAAATATTCTTATTGTTTCTGGAGGCTTGAGTCAGGGATTTTGATTTCTCACAGTTGAAAATACTCCACTGAGTTAAGCGGTCTTCTGAGTAATTTGTACTCCAATGTCTCTCAATTTTTTCTAGAATTCATCCACCAGTCCTTGGCGACTGGGTCAAAGAGGCTTCAAATAGCAGACAATATACACCATATTGTCTCCATTTGCCAGTGCCAGAGGACTATTTTTGAATCAAGTGTGTGTGCCTGACTCTCTAAGAATGAGTTATTTTCCCAAGAGAATTCTATTTTCATGCAACTAGACTTTCCTATCCACCTGCCAAATATGCCCAGTCGTGTCCTAAAATATGTCAGGCTAGGCTCAAGCTAGAACCCCTGACACATAAATAAATGTATCTTTATATAAAGTTTGAGCTGAAAACTGTTTTTTTAGTTTGTCCAACTTAATCTCCCTCAATTTTAGATAAACTCTAGGCTGGAGAAGTGACTTGCCTAAGGAAAAACACTGAGAAGACTTAGAGATAAGACGGGCCCAAGCTTCCTGCTCTCAGCTGAGTGCTCAGCCTGCTGCTCTGACACACTGAGCCTTCAGGCACAACCCTGAAGCCCTTTCCCATGGCACGTGAGCATTACAGACCCATTATGTTAGGGATTTCAAACAAAACTGTTGAGATTCTGTACTTAAGAAGTCTGAACATTTCATATTTGCCATGTTAGCTATTAATACAGTTATTGCAATTCTTTGAGAAATAGTGCTTAGATGCAGTGAAAATTGAAAGAACAAATCACTGGGAAAGGGTTTTAAGCTCCAGGGTTGAGGCTCAGCACAAGTTATCTGACTAATGGTAAGGTTATCCAATTATACCGAGGCTACTTTTCTTAAGTGTGTTCTAACGTAATTAAGAGTAGACATTTAACACCAACCAAAAAATTCCTATATTTTAACATAAAAAAGCAGGAAAAGCATGCAGACCTTTTATTTTATACCCAATCCATATGAAATACTTAATTGTGAAAATTGCTGCCCAATAAATCTTGGAAACATGGTTTTCAATATATCCTTGCCCTACTCAAGAACACATACTGGCTTCTTTCCCCTCCATCCTCAAGTCTGGAAATCTCTGGCTGATTTTCAAAGCATTCTGTGACCACACACCACTAATCAGCTGTTTCACTTCATCACCTCCCATGCTCTCTAAAAACATCTGCACTGTAGCCAGAACCCTCCATTTAACAACATTCTCTGATATTCATGAGTATTCCTCCCTCAGGTTATAGCCCACGTTTAGCTGAAATCTGAAATGCCTCAACTGCTCTGGGACTGTTCCAGTTCCATTCATCCCACAGGGCTCATCAGAAACCCCTCCTCATTCGCAGTGAGCCCAGCCCATAATCTTCCCTTACAGTCAGTAGTGCTCACCCTTGATTATCGACTGCTATTTCATAATGTTTTAATTATTTCGTATGTGTGAGTCTTTTCAAATTTGATGGTAAACTTTTCTTTAAGAATAAGCAATGATGTTATTCTTTCTTTAAATTCACTCTGCAGAGCATCTTGCACAGTATGGAATTTGAATGCTCCTCCACAACGCTTATTAATGGACGGATTGCAATAAACTGGGTTGCAGGTGAAGCAGCACCTCACCCTGGTCACTGGCCCTCCAGAGCCTTTGTCACCTCTGGTCCTGCTAGGGTACCACTAGTTTCTCAAGTCAGAGTAGGCTCTTGTGAGGACTGAGAACCAAGCTTTCTTGTTCCGTTCCTCGGAGTCCTCTCTGTTTGGCTGTAAATTCTGAGTACATCAGTTAAGATCTTCATATCTATAGAGTTGGTGGACAGAATCTCAAATTTCAAAGGACACCTATGTCATCAATAATCTCTTCTAGTTCCAAGTAGGCTAGGATCTAAGCTGTTTCAGCAAACCTCTTGTTCTCAAAATCCCCAGGCAAACTTCAACGTCTGGTAGAGATCCTAAGTTATTTCTAATGCCTAATCTAAATCTCTTTGGCTGCAACTCAAGTCTGTCCTCTTTATCACAAACCTAAGTGGAAACAGGGACTAGGGTTTTCTTTGCTGAAAAATGACATCCACACCATATAACTGGTTTTTTAAAATATGTTTACCAGCCTATCTTCTTTAAAGTTAAGGATGTGGTGTTGTGTTTTATATCTGGTCTCAGTTTTAAAGTAAATGGCCATCTGTAGTACTGATTACAATAAGGCAAGTTCTTTGAATTTCCAAATATTCAGAAAGTACAGAGAAATTTTGTCACATTTGCTTTAAATATTTTATTTAACAAATTAAGATGTTATGGATATAGTTGATGTCTCCTTTGTAACATTGTCTGTTCTCTCTCCGAAGGGTGGGGACTATCCTGAAGCTGAGTGCATATTCTTTCTGTCCAGCTTTTAAATCACATATATACTTATATATGTATATATAATATACATGTATTGTATACACATATCATATACATATGTATTATGGGATATATATATATTTATTCCATATACAACGTGCACCATTTTTGAGTGTTCACATTCTTTATATCACAGTATATGTTTCACTCTGGAATTTACTTATGTGTAAGAATATGTTTTTAAGATTTCTCCCAGTTGACAATATTGATTAATTTCATTCACTTGTTTTCCATTGCGTAACAATGATACAATTAATTTACTCATTCATCTATTGATGGACATTTAAGTAGCATCCAATTTCTATTACAAACTATATATTGAACATATGTATACTGATCAACGTGTGCACATATTTGAGAGTTCCTCTAGGATGTATACTTAGAAGTGGAATTGCTGGATATGCACAGAAGTGGATAGGATATGCGTATCTTGAATTTTATCAGATAATAAAAATTGCTCTCCAAACCACCTATGGAAAGTTATACTTCCACAGGAAGTTTTTGAGAGTTTTTCACCAACTTGATCCTATTAGACTTTTAAAATTTTGCCAGTCGGATAGGTGTAAACTTGGTATCTTCTTGTCTTACTTCTCATTTCTCTCTTTTTGAGGTTAAGTGTATCTGCTTGCCTATTGATCATTCACATTCTCTCCTCTGCTAATTGCTTGTTTGTGACATTTACCCATTTGTCTATTTTGTCATTCTTACTGATTTGCAGACTTTAAAAATATATACATTCTGTTTTCTAATCTTTTCTCAGTTATAGACATTACAAATATCTTCTCCCAATCTGTGGATTGTCTCTTACCTTTAGGTGTCATACTTTATGTTTTTAAAAACTGTTTAATGTAGTCAAATTCATCAATTGTTTTTCTGTAGTTTTTGATTTTTGAGTCTTGTTTTAAGACCGTAAAAATTTCTTCCTAGCAATGGGGAGCAAGAATACGTATCCCACCTCAAGGCCAGGTGGTATGAGAGGGCAAACTCCAGGGGGCTTCCAGGAAAGCACTGTCCCTGGGGCAATCCATGTTTGCTTTAGAGCAAGAAGGAGAAGGGGCGGAGATATAAAGGTTTCAGGGGGTGGTGGATTATGAGTTCCGGTGGGCACAGTGGAAGTTTCAGGGGTTGGTGCCAAGCAGGAGATGGGGACAAGCTCTGTGTGCACCTTTCAGTAGGATTCATACACCTCAGTGATCCTTGAAAATGCTCAGCCATTATTTCTCCAAATCTTGCTTCTCTAGCATTCTCTCCATTCTTTTCCAACTCTTGTTAGAGCCTCTCAATCTAGCCACCATGTTTACAAAGAGCTCCTTCATATTTCCACCTCCTTGAGTGTGCTGCTTTATCATTCATTTCCTCATTATTATCTTCCAATTCACCACTTCTCCTTTTGACTGTGTTCAGTCTAGAATTTATTCTACTTAATGCCTTTATTTCAATGACTGTATTTTTCATTCTGAGGAATATAACTGGATTTTCTTTTTAATATTCCCTTGTTCTCACTTTATTTCTGTCAGTTTTTATTTTATAACTTCTTGTCATTTCTTGTGAGGGTGTTCTTTTATCTCTTCGGGGCTCTGACACATTTGTTATCACTTTCAGATTGCTCTGTTAATTTCATATTATCTTGAGAGAATCCATGTTTCTCTTGTAGATTCTGTGGGCCATGTTTTACATGAAATTGTCCTCTTCCTCATGTGTTTTGGGATTCTAGGTTGCAGGCTCATTTTGAAGGATAGTTTTTTTGCTTGTCTTCCTCATCCCTACTTCCAGCTCCACTCATGCCTCCTTATCTAGCAATCTTATTATTGCCTCCACCCAACTCCCAACTCAGAGCTAAGTCTTATATCTGCAGCTCAGGGTTCCCACCAATGGTCAGAGTGGTGATATCCAAGATCCAGTCACCTAGTCACAGGTGGCCTTGCACAGGTCCTGGCTGTGAGGCTATGCCTGCATCTTCCCTCATCCTATTATGCCTCCTTTCATCCCTAACTCACTTCCTGGTTTGAAACAATGAGCCTTCCCTGATCCCTGTCTCACATAGGGTGCCTTTTATTCCAGTACCCACCACAGTGGAACTCCCAGCTGCCTCCGCCTGCTTCTGGGCCCAGAGCCTCACAGGCCTGTAGAACCAGTCCCAACTTACTGTTCTGTATTTCTTCTCTATTTATAGTCCATAGAGATGCTTGTCTTGCCTTACAACACGAGCTATGCCTTTTCAATTTTTATATCATATTTATAAATGTTATTTGTTTGGAATAGTGTAGGTGGGGACTTGAAGTATGAAATTACTGTGCAATCTTGAGTTGACATTCTTCTTATCTGAATAGCCAAGAGGGAATCTGAAGCACAAATGGAAGGAATGGCCTCAGTCAGGCTTAAGTTAGTGATTAATAACTGGTAGGAACTTGGGCACTAAAGATGAGAACCAAGGAATAGTTGTTTCATTAAGACATTCTGAGAATTCATGGAGTATCAACAAATTCTTGATTCTTGAGAGATTATTATTTGTACTTCACAGGTTATACTTTAAAGGTTCAAAACCTGTAGATAAAATTATCTTTATAAGCCAAAGTAAATAACAATTAATAATCAGTAATGACTTTTCCTTTATAATTATTCTACAGCAATTGCTCTATTTTTAGACTTTAAAAATTTTACTTATTCACCCATTAACAAGAATTTACTGAGTGTTGATTATGTCCCAGACTCTGTGCTATGAGAAAATAAGACAAGATAGACAGGGCCCCTGCCCTCATGGAACTTACAGACATTAAATTAATATATAGGGGATGGCCCAGTGGCATAGTGGTTGTTTGCACATTCCACTTCAGCGGCCTGGGGATCACAGGTTCGGATCCTGGGCATGGACCTAGCATGACTTATCTAGCCACGCTGTGGCAGCATCCCATATACAATAGAGGAAGATTGGGACAGATGTTAGCTCAGTGACAATCTTCCTCAAGCAAAAAGAGGAAGATTAGCAACAGATGTTAGCTCAGGGCAAATCTTCCTCACACACACACCAAAAAATGTAGTCACAGGGACAAACTTAACTTCTGCTGTGATAAGTTCTCCACAGTGCCCTTCTTCCTATTCTTCGCATCCGTGACTCCTTCTTTCCCTTCAGGGTTTCATTAAAAATGTCACATCCTTTGAGAGTCCTCTCCCCATCTGCCATTATCCCCTGGTCCAGCTCAGAGCCCTGATTTAAGATGCTTGTCACAATTTATTATTATTTCAGTTATTTATTTTAAAAAGCTTATCGTCCTAACTAGACTATAATTTCCACAAGGACAGAGAGCCTGTCTATCTTGTTCTATGGTGTTTGCTGTCACTCACCAGCATCTAGCACAATACCTGGCTCCTAGTTGGAACTCAAGAAACATTTGCTGAATGAGTGAGTAAGTAAACAATAAGAGAAGGAGACCTAAAAACTGAGTAGAGTTTGGCCAGGAGAAAGGTAGAGGTGAGAAGCATGTTGGGTGGGAGTGGAAAGAACTTTCCTGGCAGAGGGAACAACCTGTGTCAGGTCCTTGGTGGCAGAAGGAGTGTGGCAGGCTGCAAGAGCAGAAAGAAGACGCAAGAGGCTGGAATGGCAGCAACTGAGTGGTGCTCAGGAATCAGCTTGTCTTGGCTTTGAATGCCAAACTGAGGATTTTAAATTCTATTTGAAATGTGGTTGGAAGCCACTGGAGTGGTTTAAGCAGGGAAGTGACTTGCCCAGCTTTTCTTTCTGAAACTGCTCTGTCCAATATGGCAGGCTTTAGCCCCGTATGGCTATTTAAACTTGAATTAATTAAGAATAAGCAAAATTAAAAATTTGGTTTCTCAGTCACATAATCCACATTTCAAGTGCTCAAAAGCCACATGTTGCTTAGTGGCCACCTTAACAGAAAACATAGATATAGAGTTTTCCCATCATCACAGAAAGATACATTGGATAACACTGTTGAAAAAATTGGCCACTCTGTGTGTGGTACGTGGTTCAGAGGAGATAATTCCAGTGTACTATAAAACTTGAATCTATGCAATGGCAAACCTAAGAACTTTTTGCAGTGGGAAAAAAAAATATTTCAAACAATAATCTAGTTGAAAATGAATTTTGAGTTTTCAAAGGGTAATTTAACAGTTCAGAAAAGTACTAGTCATAAAATTAAGCTGCTCTCAAACACTTTGAGAAACTCTCGTAACATTTTGAGATACAGTTCTAAAATTTGCAGCATTTTCTCCAAACAAATATATCTAAAGATTGGTCTGGAGATAAGGAACAAAAATCTATTAGCAAATTTACTAATTAGGATTATGTCTATGCTTTTATGGAAACAGTCAACATTTGTTTATTTGAAGTAAAATCTCTTTAGCCAACTACCATAAATATTGGCTGCCTGTCAGAAATGATGTACCCAAATTTCACATGTTTTACATTTCCTAATAGTGACCCAGCCCACACTGTATTTTTATATGATGACAGCTGTCATGAAAGCAGAGTATCTTAAATATACATCGGATTTTGATTAATGAGCTAATGGTGGTTCCCTGTTTAAAGTCATTAGGCCTTATGTGGTGTTTAGCCAAAGCCCGCTCAGAGTTGACAATGATGGTGGTT